>NC_134369.1:64532975-64836219 GCF_035582795.1 Mycteria americana | reverse complement strand
GAAGCGACAGTCTCCTTCCTTGATTAAAACTGCTGACTTGACTATGGTACCACTCATAAACTGTCAGTAGACTTAACAGCTTAATCTTTCACTTCCTTGTGATCCAGAGTGGTATGGGTTTGGCAGAAGTCCAGGTATGCCTTGTATTTGGGCTACATTGTCATATTCCTACCAGGATGATGGTATTTTCAGAAGTCTTTCTACTTTTCCTGTTGCCTTTGAATGTTTGAATTTCTCTTCCAAAGCGAAACAAAAGGAGTCAAATCCCTAACAGTGCTCAGCTTGTGTTCAGCTTCTGGAGCTATGGTAGCACCTAGGTTATGTCCTGGGAAATGCAAGTCTTACTTTACACAACTGTGATACGAACATTTCTTTAGAATGTGTAGACTAACTGAAATGAATTAGAAATGGTACCACTAATAGCACTTTAATGTGAATTCGTGCAAGGTGAATAAAGCAAGCATACAGTTTTTAAAACTTTAATTGTTTAATCTGTGTACTTTGAACTGTCTTACTCTAGAATTACTTTTGAGCTACATGTGACAATTTTGGTTTTACAATATTGGTGACTTTGTTTTTATTTAATCACATATCTTATGTCTGTCCTGTTGAAACAGACTTCTCAAACTTCATGTCCAGTGCCATGCCTTTTGTAGTACTTGTATTCCACTTCAGCCCTTCTTGTGAGACTGATTTCTTGTGTTCAGCAGTGCCTGCAGGTGCTGTATGCCTCTCCCAAGTGATTTTGTTCCCTTAATCTGTCACTATAAGGGCCAGAACCCGCTCAGCTATTATTCAATACTTTCTTTACAGAGATGCAGGAACAAAAGCCTGAGTTGCAAAATGAGCTACAACTACCTGGAGTGTTGGGGGTGTAATAGTGTTCTAGAGATCCTTTGTTAAATGTTAAAGGCTTGCATAGTCTTCCTGTCCTTTTCAGTAGGAGGCCTACCAATAACACTAATCTCTCGCTTGTGTTTTCATGACAGTTGGGTGGATAACATGGTTAACATCAACATTTGAGAACTCTGCCTAAACTTAAAAAAAAAAAAAAAAGGCATCTGGATTCTTGTAAGCTCATTCCTGGGTACAAGGAGATCTGGTGAGGCATCTCAAAGCAGGTTGTTATTGAAAGGCTGTAGAGAACTAACAAAAGATCTTAAAGGACTGAAAAAAGAAGGAAATACAATGCCTGCTTTAAAAATGGGGAGACAGTAAGAAATGGGCAACTTCCATACTAGCTAGTTCAGATAGAAATCTCAAAAGAACACTCAAACAGGTATACCATTTCTAAACATCTAGAAAATGCTCACAGATGAGTTCCTGGCTAACCAGGACTTGTCAAAAGCAGATCTAAATGATACGGTTTCCTTCCATAATTCTTCCAGAATGGAATTATGAGAAATCTCATAAACTCTCAAATTAGGAGAAATCTCATAAGCTGCTCTGAACAGTAAACTAGAAAGTCTTGTTTGAGCAGTGTGCTAGCTGCTGTGGCATCTGACCATTTCAATTCCTGCAACTTGGACTAGCTATAGTCCCTAAAGAGGTTTAGGGCTATTGTTTGGCCCTGCAGAAATGTACTTAGTACCAGTACCTGGACATCATCTCCTGTCTCCTCTTTGATGCAAGGTCTTGTATTCACAGCTTTGAGCGTCAAAGAACTTGCAAAATTATTACAATTGCTGTGTCTCATCATATAAGTTCTCTTGCCTGTTATCATAACCAGTATGCTTTTATTATGGTTTTTTTATGTCCTAGTGGTAAGCCTCCTGGGATTGTTGGCAAGTATTTCACAAGCAGATATATTAAGTTAGACAAAAAAGAATCCCATGTCTTGTTTCTTGGTCAAGGAACTAAGGCACACTCTGCCCTCGCTTCCTTGGATGGTTAGGGGGTAGAAAGACAGAATATATCCTAAAGGTGGATGCTGCTTCCAGGAGAATGTGAGCGGGTGTACAGGAAGTAAAAACATGTAGTACTTTAACCTGTGTCTGCAATAGTAGGTGGTGCAGACAAATTAGAACAGTAGATCAAAGCAGCGTTGAGAACCCAATACCCATACTAAAAACACTTCATTTTTTAAATTTTAGACTAGCTCTAGTCTGTTCTTGTGGACTGAATACCTGTTGCAAGTGGAACACATTAGGTGTGCTCCTGGAATACATAGTCTTACATTACCTTAGTTTAACCTAAAAGGAATTAACTTCCTTTGTTCCAAAACAGCTCTGTGATGTGAACCAATGCACCATCAACAGGAGTGATCAGGCAGTTCACTTAAAAAGCATGCTCCTGTTGTGAACTAATGCAAATCCAGACATACCCTTAGAGCCACTTACTGCAAGTTAACTGAGCAACCTTTCCCTGTGTGTTTTGGGTAAACAGTTTTGAACCATCCCCTCATCAGCTTCTTCACAAAACTCTAAAGTACTGGAGTGAGAATGTTAACTTTCAATGACTTCCTTTATTAGAGGAGAAAAAAAGTTTGTAGGGAAAGGTTTGTATCTTTTGGTCTAATAAGACTTCTGGGGGTGAGAGGAAAAGACGACAAGCTTTCAGGTAATTAAATCATTTGAGCTCATTAATAAGCATCTTTTCCTTCCCTATTCACAAAACCATCGTGCCTATTTCAAAGGTAGGAAAGTGGAGAAAGTGCTTCTGTGACAAGTCTTGGTGAGTGAGTACCGTAGTAGCTATAACATTGAATCCGGATGCTCAGAATCGTAGGATCTCCTAACAGCTATTCCATATTGCTGCCTGCTATGCAACAATTCATCTCTTAAAAGATTAAACAGACTTTCTTATAGTTATTTTAAGTAAGTAACTAATATAAAGCTATTGTTCTGGCCTATGCAACACCATCCTGTTCACGTCATTAGAAAATTTAGTGGTTTTCCATTTAAGAGGGTTGTTTCTCCCCCACCCCGAATGATGCATTTTGCTTCTGCTCTTAATGTCACTGTTTTGCTTCGTTTTCCTGTGTTGAGTGTTTTGGCCACAGCTTTCAATTGAAATAAGAGTGGGAGAAGGTCCCTCCAAAAAGCCTGCTTAAAAAATGATGTGTAAATATGGCACAATGATCTTCACTTCAGCTTTTGTAGGATGTACAAGGTACCAGTAAGGTGTAACCTGTGGTAATTAAAGGCTTATACCACATTGCCTGCATCTTGCCTAGGATTTTTTCAGTTTCTTCTTAGGCCCCATATTTTGACTTAGACTTGAAGTAGTTTGGTTTTGATTTCCTTCACATTGATGGTTTAGGTGTACTTGTGCATTAAGTGCTGACAAAGCTCTGTAGCTAGGTGTAGAACAGAATTTATTTAGATATCCTCTCATTCTCATGTATTACAAGCCTTTTTGTAAGGTTAACCAGAGTAGATTAGTGATTGAATGATACCTGCGATATGAAGTTTCTCAGGTGAACTTTTCTGCACAGAAAGTTCAGGACTCTCAAATAACCAGAAGTGGTTGAACCAGGAGAATAAACCATGTATGAAGATAGTACAAAACAGCTGAGTTAATACTGACTATTGAGAGCACCCTAACTTTTTGGTCTGTAACAGGCGTCTTCCTTTTGGGTAAGGAGGAATTAATCATGCAAGGTGCTGAGGGACCATGGTTTACAGACCGTCAGGATCTAGGTACATCTCTATGCCTTTCCACATCACTTCCATAACTGCCATTGTAGGAGTTATCATAAAATCATGGAGTATGGAAAGTCCCACCTCCTGCCCAAAGGAGGTCTAGTTAGACCAGATTGCTCAGGGCCTTATCCTCACAAATAATCTGTTTACATACAGCAACATGGGATCTTTTGAACACCTTGTGCCATCTGATTTGGAAATGCTCAATTTAAACCTAGCTTTCACTAAATAATTATAACACAAACATCCTTAGAGGAAAGCAAAGACCAGTATCAGCTTTTTCGTTAATTCTAACTGTTTCAGAAGAACATAGGGAAGGCATAGTTCTGTAGAAAAATCTCTATTTTATTGAACTTGAACAGTTTACCTTTAATAGCCCCAGGAAAAGCAAAAAACCCCAAATCTTCTTTTTCTTTCTCCTTTCCCCACTTCTCCCCCACTCCTGCCTCTGAGTACATAGGTATCTTTGAACTGTGCATAGTGATGGGTGCGGCTGTAGGATTCCTTTATACTAAATTTACGACTTTAAACACATTGAGATTTACTGTAGAAGGTCTTTCTTCCTTGTCCTGGAGTTTAGCTGTTTGAAGCCCTGCTTGCTTACTGTAACCAAGTATATGCTATGAGTTGAATTATTATGGCTTTGTCTACTTGTCAATGACAACAGTATTTTTCCTGTACAGTTGCAGTTTCTCTAATCTCAAGACTGAAATGTTATCGAGAAGCCTAGCTAATGTTAACTCCTGCCACCTCCCCTTCCTCCAGCCTTGTATTTAAATTCTCATTTTCTATTGCTACCAGACTCTTGTCTAAGAAAAATGGAAGCTGTGAAGCATGTCTGTAGAATTATCAGGATCCTTTCTGCAAGTTCTTGGTTTCAAGATAACTAGCAATTGTTCTTCTATTCCTATTGCAGTCTCTCTGTGTTAATCCTGACCTGAAGGGACGCTTTGGTGGGAGCAGATGCCTGTACTTCTACTTCAACCTTCCATAAGGAAGTTACTAAACTGTAACAATCTATTTATGGTAGCTTCTTTTGTACTGCTAATAACCCAGCAAGGGCTAAGATTAAGCCATCTCTGATTTCGTTTCATGTGTGCTTGGTTGTAAAGACAAGTTAGAGCTGATGAAGTCAGCAGAGGGGAAGGACAAAGGAAGTAGAATCTTGATTCCAGTAAGAATTTTCTTTGTCCATTGAACAATGGGAATCTTTATGAATTCTCTAAATTTGGCTTTTTTATTTATTCAGATGTGAAAAATTTAGGATTGCAGAAGCTTTCCAAAAAATTATTCTCAACTGTAGGGGGCAGGGAAGAAGTAACTTTAGCCCACCATTAACTGCACTAGCAGTTTCTTTTTGGCATTTACACAAGTGGTTGTTACTTAAAAAGGAATTCTGGTTTGGTTTTTCTTTTTATAGGTGATGTTGCTTTTCTGTCTGTACCTTTTGGGCTTCTCATAGCGGATCATTAAGATTTTTTCATCCTTGTGTTGTGGCTTGATATTTTTCTCATAAATGACAACATGCCCATTTCTGAATTGATTTCTCTCTATTGATCACATCATGCTCTAGGAGTGAGCTGAGATCCCTGTAAACACTATCTTTTTAGAAGGAAGTGGAATTAAAGCTGCTCTAGCACCTGCTAATGTAGGATGCGACCAGACTTCCTGTTCAAGAGGAAATCCTAATTTACTCTTCCTTGTAAACTGAAGGCTGATCAGCTTACCACATAGTAACCTTTTGACTTGTAAACACTGTGTTCCTTTGGACTGCTTTTAGCCTCTAGAAATTATTTCCCTCAGGCTTGGTGGTAACTTTAACAGTAAACCTTGACTGTGTTGAATATCATGAAAAAGCAGCAACCCTTTTCTACTGAAATAATTTTAATGCAGTCAAGTATACCTACAAACTCAAGTAGGTGCTTAAGATGCCTTCAAGTTCTAAGAAGGTGGCTGTATTTTTCTTTGCACTCTTAATCACCAGTGCAGTATTAAACAAAGACACTTGTTATCCATTGGGTATGGAAAACAAATTGAGTTATTGTGATCATTTGCTTTGTGATGCAGACTTTCAGCCCTTGAAAATGCTTGTTATATGTGGGTGGGGAGTTGGCTCTGGCTAGGATAGTCATAGTGAATCACTGGCAGTAGTGCCAGGTTTGGCATGGATGGAGATTTGGTTTGGGGCCAGTAAAGTGAGTTACAGTACCTTTTTTTTTTTCTTTTTTTAGTTGTTTATTACCAGCCCCTGAAAAGATTTTTCTGTCCTTGAGGAGGAAGGAAGAGATCAAATTTAGCAGGAGCAGTATTTGTTTCCTCTTACTGCTAATACAGTAAAAGAAAGCTGCCTCTGAAATATGTCTGTTCTCCAGGCTTCTGACAGCCTTGCTTAGATGAGTTGATTGGAGGCCTCTGGACTAGGTACACAGCTGAGGTTCTCCTTAGGGATCCTGCAGCTGTGAGGTTTTGAATGAAGAGCAGATACTGGGACTAAGAACTCCAAGTAGTTCTAGAACTTTATATAAAAAAAAAAAAAATCTTGCCAAGATCTGCATCTAGATTCCTTCTGTCTACGTAAATAGTAGAAATTTAAATAAGCTGCCAGCATAACCTGTTCTGTTCCTCTGGGGATTGATATAGCTTACTGAAATGGTGGAAGTGGATTGATTCACAAGGAACCAAGACTCCTTGTTTATACTTCTTTTTTCTTGTCTTCTCTCACCACACCCCAAGACTAAAGACTTAAGAATTTATTTTCTGTTCTTTTATGGTATTCAAAGCATGTTGATAATAGAATGGTGGTGTTAAATCTAAAAAAGTACAGTTCCCTTTCTAATGCTTTTTTTCCCCCTAGGCATTAGGGCTCCACTGGCATGAATGTGCCCAACCCCCGTTCAGTGTGTTTTTATGCATCTCTTTGTTGCTAGTATGGCTCTTAAACTGTTTATAAGAAATAAAATAAAATAACGGGCAGAACATTTTTTTGTTGGCCCAAAACAGCAAGCTTACTCTTTCTTTTTTATTAAAATGTGTATGAAATAGACATTAACCAAAAAAAGGTGTTAGCCTATGTCCTTTTTCTTTTTTTAAAGTTCCTACTTTAACACTTTTCCTGTAGCATAAACAGTTGCTTTCGTTAGCAGAACTCTGTTGCAGATAACATAAAGATACTGGCCTCTGAAGAAATCTTGTGACAAAATTTCAACTCTGTTTAAAACAAATGAATTATTAATGGCTTTTGTTTCTGTTCTCTCTCCTTTCTCCAAAGAGCGCCCATTTTCATAATGCCACTAGAGAACATTGAGGATATAATAAAATACATCTGTAAAAAGGGTTCTCTTGAGAAACTAAGTCCTGAGAAAATTGACAAGAGAGCTGCATCTCTGGCTGCCCTGGTCTTTCAAGAATGTAGCACTCCAGAACAAATTAGCTAATATCTTGAAGGCTGTCTTCATAGAGAGAAAAAAAGCTATGGTGCTTGATGCAGTAAGCCAGCAGTCTCCTTTTGAGAAATAATTTCAACTTTTTTTTTATACCAATCACAATTTTTATCCTAGTGTTAGATGATTATGTGAAGATGGGACTACTTCTGAAAGAACAACTAATTTATGTACAGTTCTCATAATGCATAGTGCTTGGTGGTGTTTGTTGCCATGGTGTGTAATATGGTTGAGCAAGATGAGTTCCAGTAAGGATATTCAACAGGACTAGTATGTCCCTTCTAAACAGGAGAAATAAAGTTTTATTACCTGCATATTGAACACAGTTGACTTTGTTCTTGAGAATGGTAAGTGTAGTGTTCTAAATACCTAAGCATCATGTTGCTAACTTTTTTAACATGTGAACTTACATCTTAGGTGTCATTATGGTTGGCAAGGACAGTTCTGTGATGAGTGTGTCCGCTACCCAGGCTGTGCTCATGGGAGCTGTAATGAACCATGGCAGTGTAATTGTGAAACCAACTGGGGTGGCCTGCTCTGTAACAAAGGTACTTAACATTAATGTACAGGAAAAATAAGTAAAGTTGCATGATTAACTGATAACTCATTAACCATTTTTTTTTCCTGCTAGTGTGTAACTACCTGAGTATTTCTGTGCCTAATTGTTTTATGGCAGATGGTACCTAAACATCATAAGTATAGGAAGCTTAAGACAAAAGGCTTGGAATGGTCCCGACTCTTCTAACTCATGCAGTTGTCTCTTGCTCATCCTTCCCTGTTCTGTGGATAGTAATGAGATGACAGGCTAGCTAATGGAATATGGGGATGGTGTGGGTGAATGGTGTTCAAGCCAGAAAGGTGTCTGTATGTCTGGCTAGGGATTAAAACAGTGAGATTTGTGTTCCCTGTTGATTGACACTTTTTCTCTGTCCAGATCTGAATTACTGTGGAAATCACCATCCCTGCCTGAATGGTGGAACCTGTATGAATACTGAACCAGATGAATATCGCTGTGCTTGCCCAGATGGCTACTCTGGAAAGAACTGCGAAATTGGTACTTCTGGATATTGCATGTATCTTCAGAAATCTGAAATTGTTTTAGGCATGACTATGTTCTAGTTAGCCAGATGGCATTTTTATATGTTCATTGTTGCTTTTTTTTTTGTAGAGCGGAGGGGCTGTTTTCTCCTTTCCAAAAGCTAGCTTGGTTTCTGAGAGGGGAAGTGTGAAAAGTGATGGTGTGCAACTTGTCCTTTCAACTTGATTGTTACTTTGTGTAACAGTAGGGATATGCCAGCTCTGTCTTCCCTGTCTAGTGCCTTAGGCTGGCTATTCAAAAAACCACCGAAAACAACAGAAATGCTGCAACAGTTTCCCTTGGATTTAGATAAGACTGAGAATATTTCTTCCCTTTGGCTTCTTCACTTCCTTAATCCAAGCATGCAATTGGGCTATAGTCTCATGGAAATGGGTTACAGGTGCACCTTTCCCTGTTACCTTTCTCCCTGCTACCCATTTTCCTTTGTTCTGGCTTGCTTGCAAATGTGCATCTTATACAAGCTGGGAACTAAGGAGAGTAGTAGTGATGGACGCTTCAATTTTAACTGTGGTGTGGGGTTTTGGCCCAATTTTTAGCTGCCTGAATGTATTGGCTATCCTTTTTGATCAACTGAAACTTGATTTTTAAAACCATCTTTTAATATGGGACTCTTAATACATTTGGATTAATGATGCAGATGTTAACTACTATGGAAATGTGTTCAAGCCCTCCGACAGAGTCACCTTAAGCAGTCTAAATGAGAAGTTAAGTGTAGAGTTTAACATAATCTGTGTCTACCCAATATGGAAAAACTGCTTCCTATTTCAACCACACTACAAAGATAGCGTATTGCTTTTTACATTTATATCTGTGTATGTGTTACACAAAGACCAAAATTTTCATGTACTGGAGACTATTTTGGTATTTGGAGAGTTTTCCTGACTATTCTGTCTCTGGAGATAAAGGGGCAAGTGTGCAATTTCTATTTCTTTCCTATTTTGCTTTAAAGGTTTGATGTTTGGAGAAAAATGAAAACTTTTGGTTCAGCCTTTTCAGCTGTAGTATTCAGTTGGGTGTTCTGCAGTGACTTTCTTTGCCATGATGGATTGTTAAATCCTTTTTTTAAATGTGATATTCCCAGTCTTCTCACTTTGAATTTTGCTATTCCTTGATACAGTTAAAGTGTAGATAGAAAGAACCCATTTTTTTTCCTTTAACTTAACTGTTTGGCCTTAAGTTCACTGAACTATTATCAGCAGCAGAAGGTTTTCACATTTATCAGGATGTAGATCTTCTTTGAACTTCTATAAAGTGCTGTGTGGTATTAATGATACTATCAAAACTTTAATTTTGCTTCAGCTGGTAGAATGTGATGCAAAGTTTTGGCTAAACTGGATGAAATCTTGTCTTAGCTTGCCCCAAAAGTTGTGGGGAAGCAGCTTGGCTCTCCAGATGAGGAGGCAGTGATAAAGGGAGCCATACATTTGATGAGTTCTATACTGATTATTAGCAGTAGATTGGTATATGAGCTGCTGTAGGTGCTAGTGCCTAACATCCTAGGCAATGTAAATTCAGTTTGCAAACTAGATAGCATCCCTGAAAGAAAGATTCCAAAAGTAAAATGCTAGCAGCAATTAGAAAGTCTTACCTAGCAAGGGGATTGTTTTCTTCTTTCCAAAAGCTTCCTTGGCTTCCAAGAGGGAAAATATCAAAAGTGATGGCATACAACTTGTCCCTCCTCAACTTGATTGTTGCTTAGTGCAGCTTCTGCAAGTATTACAGCTCTACATGGAGTGACAAGAAATACTGCCTATAATTGCAAGTAGCTCTATACTTCACTGTTTCCAAGGAACAGTATTACAATGAAGCTAAACAGATCTTTGATACTTAAACTACTACTACTGTTCAGACCTCTGCATGCAGCATATCTGTTCTGTTTAGTCTCACTGAAGGGGGGAAAAAAAAAAAGTGCTGGAGCACTCCAGAGGTGGAAGTGCGTGGCTGGAAGCAGTAGGTTAATGGGGAACTTCTCTAGCTCTTGGGATATTGAGATATGAGTGACTTGTCTGCCTTCAGGCTTTCTAGTCAGTAGATATGAAGGATAATGCACCTTCAGTAAAATCCTGCTTCAGTCTCCTACTGAGAATCTTACTCTCTGCAGTTTGGAGAGGAGGGCTTCAAACTTCTGTACAGGCACCTCTCTACTGCTCATGCTCTTGGTCACTTAATCAGAACACAATTTCTAACCATGTAAATTCTCCTTAATTGATATTGGAAGAATATTTAGCAAGAACTTCTTTCCCTCTTTCTTCCCAGCGGAGCATGCTTGTGTGTCTAATCCCTGTGCTAATGGTGGAATTTGTCATGAAATTTCATCAGGCTTCAAGTGTCACTGCCCATCAGGGTGGAGTGGACCAACATGTGCTATTGGTGCGTATGCATTTAGTGATGACTGACCTGTTGGGTTGGAAGGGTTGATACAGCTTACTTGACAATCATGCTCTGTGGGTATGGAATTTGGTGGTAGTCTTCTACCTTACCTGTCTTCTAAGAGCTATGCGTTGGGAGCCTCTGAAAAGATTAATGGTACTGTGCAGCCAGCAGTATCTATTTGATGCAGTTGAGATCTACATGTTATCAAAACAATAGCTGGACCATATACAAAGAAATGCCCTGTTGCCTGTAGAACAGGCAAGCTTGTAGGACAATTTCTGACTCTTTGGTCTAAAGCAAAATACAGAATGGATTTGTTTTAAGAGATATAAATGTGAACATGAAAGGTTCTCCCCTTCTTAAAGTAGTAGAAGAGTAGATTACTTGCTTAAATGCCTAAGTGTCTGGTTTGGAAGACAGGCAAGTGGTTGAAATGTATTATGGACCTATGTAATTGGTTTGCATGTTGCCTGTGATTTGGAACACGGGATTTTTATTCATTTTTCAACAGCAACTATCATCAAAAAATACTGGCTAAACTTGTGTCATGATCTAGGAACATGACTTTCAGTGAACGTGTTAATCGTTGGCAGATTAACTGAATTATCTTGCTGTTTGTAGATACAAAGTTTCAGAGTTCCTCTCTCCCCTATCTCAAAGATGTCAGAAAAGCCTAAGTAAAAATGAAGTTAGAAATATTAGTCTGTTCCTAAGCTTGCTTGTTTGTACATTCTCCCCCTTCATCTCAGAATAACTAATTCAAAAAAAAAAACCACAGGTTAAGCCAAACTTTAAACCATGTAATGGAAGGCACACTTTGACTTTCCAGATATTGATGAATGTGCGTCTAACCCTTGTGCTCAAGGAGGGACCTGTATTGATGGTGTTAATGCATTTGAGTGTATATGTCCGCAACAGTGGATTGGAGCAACATGTCAGCTTGGTAAGTAATTACCTTCTAAAGTTTTGAAGATCACTGGATGTTATTCCTAAATAATGAATAACTCTGTGTAAGTGTTTCAGTATGATTTTTTATTGAAGAAAACATTGAAGATATGTGTTGCTATTGGTATTTTAGCTCTTCTTTAGTAGATCTTAAAACCAGAAGTTTGAAGTGAACCTGTGACTATTTAAGCCCCAACTTAAGCTTACTTATAATAGTTCTTCTAGAATGCCCGATACCTTTTCTGTTTCAAAATACAGCATTGGTGATGGTAGCTCCTTCTTCATGGTGGCAGAACAGTGACTGTAAGCTTACAGAGGCAAGGAAGGGATTTGCCCTGACTAACATATTACCTTTTTGAGTTTTGGCAAAGGGAAAAGTAAGATAACATGCATGTGCTACTATAGACAAGTGTGCATTAAAAATCTGTGGTATGTAAATGGTTTTAGTGCCCTACCAATGTATAATATGAGCTTCTGATGCTTGGATTGCATGGAAACTTTGCTTGGTGCTGTGGTAATCTGTTTCTGGGTTTGTTCTTTATTCTCTTCTTTCTTTTATCTTCTTTCACAGATGCTAATGAGTGTGAGGGGAAACCCTGTGTTAATGCTTACTCTTGCAAAAATCTCATTGGTGGATATTACTGTGACTGCATTCCAGGATGGACAGGAGTAAATTGTCATATCAGTTAGTATTTCTTTAGTATATATGTTGACCATAGGATGCTTTATTCATTAAAAAAAGGTTTTATAATGAATGACAGTATACATACTTATACAAGAAAAAATACCTTTTGTCAGGATTTTCCTAACTTCAGCAATGTAAATTGAAAATACTGTTTGAAAAATTATTTAGTGTAATTGGTATTAAAATGAGCTTAGATACACACTTACATAACTCTAAATAAATCTCTCCCTACTCACTCATCCCAGATTCTGAATATCATGTACTGATTTGATGTAAAATACTTTTTAGCTAAAATGTTAGATATGAAATTAGCTGATAGCATTTAATTTCTATTACACTGTAATAGAAATATGTAATATGTAATTTTCTATTACATATTCTTTAAAATAAGAATCTCTTAAGACATCAAGCATCCTTGCTTTCCATTGAAACATCTAGAAAAATCCTTTCTGAAAATTATTTGTTCTGCATTTTTATGCTAGACTTGTACTTTACAGCTTAGTCTTCCAGTATAAATTCTAATGCCTTGCATATTTTATCCATAGATATTAACGACTGTCATGGACAATGTCAACATGGAGGGACTTGTAAGGTAACTCTTGTTTATTACATGCCATGTTGAAAATAAACCTTGTTCTGGCTACTTATGAATTCTGTAGTTTGCAGTTACAGGTTGGTTAAATGAGGTTAAGTGTAATGTTGCACTTGCAGGCTTTTGCACCATTTCACAAAATAATTTTATGTGGTGCTACTGCTTTCATAAATCTAGAATATAGAAATAACTTGAATTCTTGTGTGCAAGTTTTATCAATAAACACACTTTTCTACTTCTGGGTTTTTCCCCCCTCTGTGAAGGATGAAGTGAATGGTTACCATTGCTTATGCCCTCGTGGTTTCACAGGAAAAAACTGTGAGACAGAAACAAATGAGTGTGAAAGCAATCCATGCCAAAATGGAGGCCGTTGCAAAGACCTGGTGAATGGATTCAGTTGCCTCTGTTCGCAGGGCTTCTCAGGAGTCTTCTGTGAGGTGAGGGCAGTAGTGACATTACTGCAATACTTGTCATGGATCAAATTCTTGAAAGAAACATATCTCTGCATTTAAATGGGAGTAACCCAAGGCTGAAGCATTACTGACTAACGTAGCTGTTACTTGATACTCTGCATAAGCAAATTTGTTGTGCGGTGCTGTCATAGTAGCTGTAACACTTGAATTTGCAGCCTGATAAACTGCAAATTGTTGCACATAGGTGTTGGCTCTCCTAGATGTTTTAAGGCTGCAAGTATTCATTAAGCTTGACACATTTTCCTTTGCAACTTTCAGGATCTGTGTCCTTTTGTTACACTAGAATGTTTTAGGTCTTCCTCCTAATAACTCTGAAGTACATAATTGAATTGCCTTTCAAGTAATCCTACTGCTGTTGGTAGGAGTATCTGTATAATTAAAGGCAGGCAGATATGTAAGTATTGGCTCTCAGAACTTTCTGTTTGAGATAACTTTAGGAACACGTAGTTCTAGTGCTTAAATAAGGATTCAGGTCTGAAATACTGAAGTGCTAGTGGTAATTCATAAAGTAGTTCATGATAATGAAGATCTGCCTTTTTCTAGGAGGCCATTAGACTTTTCAATGTAAAATTATTTTGCCCTAAGCATGTACTTTCTGGCTTTTGCTGATAGCCAAATTCATGTAAGTGTTATGGTTAGCAAGGCAGCATCAACTGGAGGCATTGGATTAGAATTTAGTTGGATTTGCTCCAGAATTTTTCATGGATGACATTGGAATGATCTTAAATGCTGAAGTAATTTTATTCTGTATTATTTGCATTATTGAAGAAACAATGCCCTCCTCTTATTCAAAATTAAAAAGGGTTGCAGATACTGACCAGTTTAATAAAACTGGTGCAGTACCTAATAGCTCATGTACTGTTTCTACGTAAGGATCATAGCTTGAGTGCTCTACTCTTGGCTGATTCATACCATACTGTCTAATTAAAGTTTTAGCAAATCTGTTTGAATAATAGGGGGGAGTTGGCTGCTTGCCTTGTGTGTTGCAGGAAATATCTACCATTGATTCCAGATGCTAAAGTACCAGCTACTGAACTTGCATTGGGAAGGGGAAATTTATGCAAATGGAAGGAAACAAATGGAGACATCTGATAGAGGAGATCTGAGAATCTTTCTCAGACCTTAGCTATTTTTTGTAGTTTGCTTTGAATGTTCCATATGAGAGTATGAAATAACTTGCTGAAAATCTCTCTATTGCAGCTGGAATTGTATATGCTCCTCTAAATTAAATACTTAACACCATTTGTGTTCCTTCTGTTTTGGTTAGCTTTGAATTTTTCTGCTATTTAGCTACAGAACTACTAAAAATAGTGACCAAATCCACTATCAGACTTAATTTTATGTCTGTAAGGTTGAGGAAGCTGTCTTTCTCAGAAGAGAGATGTGAAGAGGGAAAAATTCACTGGAGGGGAGGAAAGCAAATCCTTAATAACAATTTCGAGGAAAGATACTATGACGTAACAATATCCCTTTTGGGGCCACTTTATGGATTTTGAGGCCAATTCAGGGCATCACTAATCAGTGATCTTGTGTGTCAATGTAAAATGTAGAAGAAGCAGAATTGCTTTGCTACAGCAGTTTGTGTTAAGGGTTATATTATGAAAGCTAGGTTTAAATTTTGCTTTTTGAATGAGCTGGTAAGAAGTGTTCAAAATATACCTGGTATTTCTGTGTGCAAAGTGGCATGGTGATAGTATTTGTGAGAATAAGGCCCTGAGCAGGTTAGTCTAACTAGACCTACTTTGAGCAGGAGGTGGGAGTAGCTGACCTCTAGAGGACCGTTCCAAGCTATGTGGTTCTATAATAAATTCTATGTGTTAAACGAGATGGGAAGAGAAGTTGCTCTAGAGAATAGGATTTTTTTTAAGGTTCAGTGTATTTTAAGTGTCTTGCAGACATGAAGTTGACAAGTGCAGTGGCATTTAACTTGCATTATAGCACTTAGTATGTGGGTATGAAAGACAGAGAAGTGACTTATAATGATCCAGAATAGTCACAGTAAGATGTCTCTTAATGGCTTGTTCTTTGCTAACTAAGTTATTGCAAATGTGCTTATTCATCCTTCTGCAAAGGAATATCTCTTCAGCACTATCAGAAATGTTTTGTATTAGGATTGACTAAACCTGAAGTTTCTCTCTGTGTTGCAGGATGGAATGCAATATATATGATTCATAAACCTTCTTAAAACTTGAGTTTCCTTGTAGATTAGCTTCATCTATGTCTTTGGCAACACAGATAGTGCTGCTTACTCCTGGGAAGTGAAGCAGCTGCTGCTAACTGTGGTCTCTCTTACAGATGGATATTGATTTCTGTGAACCTAACCCTTGCCAGAATGGGGCTAAATGCTATGATCTGGGAGGAGATTATTACTGTGCCTGCCCTGATGACTATGATGGAAAGAATTGTTCTCATCTCAAGGACCACTGCAAGAACAACTCTTGTAAAGGTACCTGCTGTTGTCCAGAAATTTGTCTTAATGTATTGGTGGTACATTAAAAAAGAAAAGTAGTATTTCTGGAAATAGCATAATGCAGAACCATGTTTATTGTACTTGCTTGGACTTTGTGAAATAGTGAGGCAGTGAGAGGAAATGCTTGTAACATCCTTATTTATAAAGAGGTAGAGCGTAACTTACAGTTAACTCTTAAATAGTGATTAGTCTTAATTTTTGGATAACTTTTTTAAAACTAAAAACTGATCAGTGATGCAGACTTAGTCTGATGATATACTTCTCATTCTTAGTAATAGACAGCTGTACAATAGAAGTCTTCACTAATGCTACCCAAGAAGGAATCCGTTTCATTTCATCTAATGTTTGTGGGCCTCATGGACGGTGTATTAGTCAGCCAGGAGGGAATTTTACTTGTGCCTGTGAAAGAGGTTTTACTGGAATATACTGTCATGAAAGTAAGTAGGAGTTTCTTCTAAATAATTTTATTGCTCTAAAACTTCCTTAAAGTTTTTGTTATGAAGCTTTACAACATTAAAAAAAAAAATAAATAAAGATTTTAATAAAGCTGCATAGAGCATTATTTCAGGTGTACTGCTTGAAATCTAGTTTCTTCTGGTAACAGTTGTCTTTGTAGTGGTTCACACTTCCTCTGTGAAGAAAACTGGTTTTAGTCGAACTTCAATGTGTATGTGTCTGTACCCACTACCTTTATGTACAGTCTTAGAAGAAGCCATGGATTTTTCTAACATGGCGATGATGATGAAGGGACAGACACATTGACAGCACAGCTTAGGAGCATGTGTCTTGCTGTTCCAGGTATCTTTTGAACACCTGGATATTTTTGCCAGGTAAACTTAATGCTCTGGTTTGACTTGCTACATGAGAGAGAATACATCTAGAAACCTTACCAGGTTTGAGAACAGATGTTTGAGCTGTTCTTATGTATGTATGTATGAATGGAGTATAACTTTGTGCTGCTTTTCCTAGAGACACAAGTGTAGATTGCTCCTCCAGGTAGGTGAAGACAGCCTTGAGCAATAATTGTTGACTTTTTGTCATAGATATCAATGATTGCCTTGGGAAACCTTGCAAGAACGGTGGGACATGCATCGATGAAGTTGATTCATTTAGATGTTTCTGCTCAAGTGGCTGGGAAGGAGAATTGTGTGACACAAGTGAGTATGGCTAAGTGTTGCAGGGTCAAGTATTACAGTTTTGCTCTAACAGTTAGTGATGGCTGGTACGTAGTTAATAATGGGGTAGTTTCTCTGTTCTATAATTACAGTCTACCCAGTGTTGTTTTCAAAAGTATTTTCAAGAAGATTTTTGGGTAGCAGCTCTAAAAGGCTCAGTTCTTTTAATAGGACCATAATCTGATTCTTTGGTATAGTACAGGATGTATCTCAGGAAGAGAGAACTTCTTTTTCTCCTAAGGAGAGGCAAAACTGAATATACCCTGTTAGGGAGTCTACTCATTGTATTGCTTTTATTGCTATAAGCATATGTACTTCTTAGTACTTACTATACATAAAAGTTTGTCCCTTACTCAATGTACTCATACACAGTAGTTCCCAAACTTGAAAAACTCTTTAGCTTTAAGCCAGTGCAAGCTATAATGTGCTTCCACCTTACCAAAGGAATTTATAAATTTAATATCTATTCCTTTAGTAAGAAAAGAACTGCTGAAGCCTGAATTTTTACTCAATGAATATCAGAGTCAGTGTGTTGTATTCTGGGTTCAGTGGGAGCAGAACTCTTTACTCTTGCTGCCCTGGCTTGAGATGTATTGGGCCTTAGTTGACAAAGAAGTGTACTAGGCCAGTTCATGGTTAAGTTACCTCGGAGGAAACTGCAGTTGGTTCTTTTTCTACTCTGAATGAAGCCCCTTCTAAAACATGATGGCAAGGACTTGCTGAGACTTATTACAGGACATGCACCAATTGAGATGTGAAATAATGATGGAGAAGCTCTTGGCAGCTATCACTGTCAAAAGAGCTTTTTGTGTGGTCTAGATGAAGTTCAATCTGGAATAATTACGTTCTACCTATTAAAACGTTTGTCTCGAGTGAAAAGAATTTTCTCTAAAATTCATGTATCTGTATGTATATGTTTAATGTGTGTATACACACACACATATATATTATGTACGTGTATATATATGGTTAAGCCATCTAATGGCTTTAACTCTCTGTATTTTGAGACATAAAGCTGGAGGGAGAGCCTGAACTGTCTCATGTGGATGTCCTGGGTTGGGGCTCCTTTTGAGGACATTGTGGTCCCTACTAGAAAGTTTTCTCTGAAGTTCAGAATACAGCTGTTTGCTGGAAAAATGAAACTACTTTGGTGCTCTACTTAGAAGCCATACTGAATGATAGTTTTTCTCTTGAGCTGTCAGAAAATCTTTCATAGTTCATGTTGTTCTGTGTTAAATCACAGTTTTTTCCTTGCTTATATAAAGATAACCCCGTAACAATTAGGAACGCTGTCTTCCTAAATAGTACATAATTTATTTCCTTTATGAAGAAGTATTTTATACTTTCTCATGGCCTTGGCTAGGCTAGATCATCTAATTTGAATAACTCTTTTTCTAGATTTCAATGACTGTTCTCCTAATCCATGTCACAACGGTGGCCGATGCATTGATTTGGTAAATGACTTCTATTGTGAGTGTAAGAATGACTGGAAAGGCAAAACTTGCCATTCACGTAAGTGTTCTTTACTTTGATCTTTAGTTTACCCAAAGACTTGTTTTCTTTCTTCTCATGAGACTAGAGTTCCTGAAATTTAAAATAAAACAATTGCAGTGAAATAATAGGCATATTTTCATTACTGCTTCCAGTTTCCCAGCAACAAAATGGAACACTTAAAAAACTTATTCCTTCAGGTAGTGAAATAGTGTTGTAAGAGATGCCCTTAGATTCCACTCTTTGGGTTGTTTACTGTAATACGTCAAGTGGAACTATGCATTTCTAGTACTGTTGCATTTAAATATGAAGTCTCCTTAAAAGTAACTTTGTGATTGAAAAGTACCTGTTCTTAAAATTCAGCAAGACCAATGGAAATTAAAATGGTTTTATTGTGACGTATAGGTGAATACCAATGTGATGCAAACACTTGTAGCAATGGTGGAACATGCTATGATGATGGAGATACATTCCGCTGTTCATGTCCTCCAGAATGGATAGGAAGTACTTGCAACATTGGTAAGCTTTTAAAATTGTCTACAGATAAAGCTGGAAGTAGAGAAATGTTTAAATAATATTTAACTGTTTAGTAAATAGTCACACTGTTCTTCTAGCTGGCTAGTTCAAAGCTGTTCCAGTTGGCTGGTGACTGAAGTTTAGAGTAATTTCTTCCACTCACCTGACATGATACTGATTTTTAGGAAGCTGTTCTCCACAGGCTGCTTACATGGTCTTTTACATAGCTTCTCCTAAGCAGAATTGAAACACTCGGACTTGTGTCTTGACTTCTGTTAGTCTTTAGAGACCCTGTCCCCCACTTTGCTTGAAGGTTCATAAAGTGAGTAAGTTTGTGATCGAGAGGCGTATGAGCAGACATACTCAGGAAAAATGAAATTAAGTGGTTATTACTAGGGGATTTGCAGGGTTACTGCCTGCTGTAGGGAACTACTCTCGATCTTTTTGGGGATTGAATGTAGTCTCCGTGGTACACTTTTCTGAATATGAAACTTCCATTACGACCAAGAAGTTGGATGAAGGTAATTTAGTATAGTTCTTCTACTTTTTAGATAAAATTGCAGCATTTAATTAAAATCTGAACTTTAAATACTCGTATTTTATTATGAAGTACACCTCATGACCTGGGTAACTCACTGCCAAAGTAGGAATTTAGCAGTATTTGAAGGATGCTTACACAGATGGAGAAAAAAATAGATAATCTTTTTTTATAAAACTTAATGGTTCAATTGAACAGCTAAATTGGGATGATGGTGAACGTAGGTGAGAGATTATCATGCCATGTGACTATTTTTGGAGTCTTTTGACCTTCTTGTAAATCTTGCACTGTTGACTTAAATGCTGTTCAGGACTGTGATATTGATATATCCAGATGATAGATCCTTTTTGTTTTCTGTGCTAAATAGAGACCTTTTCTGTTTTCAAAGCTAAAAACAGCAGTTGTATTCCAAACCCTTGCATGAATGGTGGAACATGTGTTGGCAGTGGAGATTCCTTTTCTTGCATCTGCAAAGAAGGATGGGAAGGACGTACATGCACACAGAGTAAGGCTTTTCTCCTTTCTTCCCCTGCATTCCCCTGGGATATGAGGAGTGTCTGGCACAGAGCTGTTAACTGAAACAAAGCAAGTTATAGAGTTCATGTGCCAAAATATCTGAATCATTCAGGGTGGGAGGTAGGTAAAGATGATGATGTTTGAGTAATGAATGAAGAACTTGTCATGCTTCGTTTTGCACCTAGTCTCTGCCAAAATAAGACTTTCGGCCTTCTATAGAAATATAATTTTTGGGAACATATGCACAGCAAAAAAAAAAAATCCTCACACAAATACTAATTTTAATAATGAAAAGTATGTGGAAAGGCAGGCAGTAGTATATATTCCATCATTTTCTCTGAGGATAGCAGTTAACTACTTCGACATACCAATACAATGAATTGGTGAGGTGAAGTAAAAGCCTGCAACGTTTTTTTCCCAAGGTGTAACAGATTTTTTTTTCCTCTAAATTTGAGCTCTGTTTTTACTCTAAATCTACTGTGAAATTACTGTTGTATTGATATATGCTCTAATTAGCTGTTTTAAAGCTGACGGTGCTAGTATAATTGCTAACAAATAATTTGGAGCCGTTTATAATGGGAAAGATTTGTTGAAGAAATCTGGCTAGTTGCACGTATACATATGAAGTGCCAAAACAGTAGTAATCCTTTAGAAAGCTTTTAGAGCCTGGTTGAATTATCCACTACCAATGCAACCGATACCCTGTTTTATTTCTGTTCTGTTGCTATCATGCTGCATATCAGTCTGTGCTGTTGATACATCAAAATACGCCAAAGTTGTAAAATTTTGCATGTGTCCGTCTATTCATAAAATTAAAGTGTTTCATTGGTATGTTAAGTCTAATTGACCCTTATTTGCAAGTGTGGAAGAAAACATTCAATTCTGTATTTTTCTTTGCTTTCCTTATCAAATATAGTTTCTCTTGAACTATAATATTATACATTAGGAAATAAAGATGCCACTAGTTATACTAGTCTGTATTCTTCTTTTTTATAGATACCAATGACTGCAACCCTCATCCATGGTAAGTATGTGAACTCCAGTTCCGTACCTATTGTGAAAATAAAAGTAAGCACAGTAATATGGATTTCCATTCTAGATTAGAACTAATTCTACCCTGAAATAATTGAAGCCAGCCTCTGTAAAAATCTTAAAACAATTTTTTGCCATGCCTTATCTATTCCTTGACAGCAACAAAGACCACAAACCAATCCTGAGTAGTTTCATGTATGAACAGATAAAAGCATTTTAGTGTAGTCTTTGTGCCAGAACTGACTAGTAAATTACTGTGATATGAAATGAATCAGACTTGATAACATTTCAAGCATCTACAGTTGAGTTTTAGAATAAAAAATGAGAAATCAAAACCTGTTAGTTTACAATAAATAATTTTAGATAGTATAAAAATGTCCTGTTAGATCAAATACTATGTATATATGTGTGTTAAAAACAAAATTAACTTTTCTGGAAGATACAATGGGAATATTTTAAATACAGAGCTTGATATTTATAATTGAAGCTGAAAAATACTGATATGTGGATGAAGCAAACCATCTACCTTATCTTTCTCTGTCCATTCTGATGCAATAACCTGTACTTTATGTATTTTAAAAAAAACCAACAAACCATTGCAAAAGCTTGGGCTTTCTCTGTATTCACTTTACAGTGCTGTTTTATCTCCTTGAGTTCTGTTGATATACTTTCCCATGCATGCACACACTTTTGTAGGGTGTTGCTGTTTTAAGGTGACCTACTAAGCAATATTGTTTATCTAACATTATGCTTTCTCTGTTGATGGGAATAGATCATCCCCCTAAACAGCAGCAGCAGGTTTAATTAACAAAGCTTTAATTAGAGACGAATGAAACAATGTATATGGCTTATTAAGTAGACTTGTATTATGAATTATCAGGGACTTTTTAATTCTGCATTGTTGAATAATGAGAAAGTACTATGAATGGGGACAATAGACATTTGCATTTGAACATGCCACACAAGACCTATGGTTTTTGCTCATCTTTAGTGAATTTGCCCTGAGAACACTTAATGTAATGATAGGTTTATTATTTTTACAGTTACAATGGAGGCATCTGTGTTGATGGTGTGAATTGGTTTCGATGTGAATGTGCACCTGGGTTTGCTGGTCCTGACTGCAGAATTAGTAAGTACCTGCATGGGTAGGACCTGAAAGGCTGTACCATTCTGACATGCAAATCGGAAAGAACACCCTGTGACCCTTTTTACATTAGGTTAGCTGAATTCCAACTAATGAAGCAGAAGCACCTGTCAGTCAGCCAGGTACTGATACCTTGTAGATAATGGCAACTTATGTTCCTTTCTTTGTTTCATTAAATGGAAGTGAAATGAGTTGGCTTAAATTATATTCAAAGATTTGGTTGCTGGATTTCGTCAAACATTTCTGAAGGCTCTGGGGTGCTGGCTTCATAGACACTTATTAAGTTTTGAGTATTTTTCTTGATAAGCAACTTGTCATTGAAGATGACATACATCACTAGGTGTTCCATTTAACATTAGAAACTGAAATCCACTGAGACATCGCAAATGAAAACAAAAACATCAGGAGTGTAGTGCTGGCACGTGAATAACATAGAGAAGTATGATAAAGGTCTTTCAAAACTATAAAACAAACCTGTTACACTGCAATTATCCTGAAGGATAGAAACTGAAAAGAAGGGGGAACACAAGACCCTAAAACTGCATTGAAGTGTTGTGGAAGAGGTTTTTTGTTTGTTTTTTGGGTGGGTTTTTTTTTTGGGGGGGGGGGGGGGTGTGTGTTAATGGAATATTACCATTTCGACTTGCATGTGATACCTTATTTTTATTTTATTTTATTTCTACCTCTTTGGAAGATCAGACTTGGAGTCTTCTGTAGCCTCAAGGCTGTTGGGCTTGGTCCTTCCACTCCATCAGTATGGTGGTGTGCTTTCAAGTTGAGATTTCATCCTCATTTTGGCAGATATTAAATGAGCCAACACCTCTAGTCCTCTGACTAGACTGTAGCACTTGTGGTAGCATCAGCTTAGTGATCTCTGGATATAGAACCAGGGATGGCAGATAATCATGTATTCTAGATCCAGACACGCGATGAGGGATATTGAATTCTCCTTTTCCAGACAAGAAATGCAGAGAGGACTATTTGTAGTCAAAGGCAAATACTGTGCATTTCTAATGGGACTGCAGACTTTTTTTTTTCTTGTTTAGACTGGTATAGACAAAAGGAGTAGCTTTGACAAAAATGCCTTTTATGGCTGATAACAGAAACAGAGTTAACAGTCACTTTTCAGCATACAGAGGCTGGAGAATCTTAAACCAACAGAGCTTGAAGAGAGGAGGAAAGAGTAGTTAAATCCTGTAGTAGTTTAGGTACTTCTTTATTTGCATAAAACATCGTGGAGCACTTCTGAAGGAAGCTAGAATAGAACCAAAAGCCATTCCACATCCATTTGGTATTTTCCATTGCCTACATGGGTAACAGTCTCACTACTACCATTTATCACGTTCATTTTCTAAGTCCAGTCCTTTAAACACAGAAGATGAGCTGATACTGTGCATCAGTCAAGAATGGTGTTTAAACAGTTTTTCTGAGGGGCTGGAGTAGGCATTCCTTTCCAATGGAAGGAAATCTTTTGAAAGAGGCTTTGAAAGAGAATGGTTATGGTTGAAAATGAAGCAGTTAGTGCCTGTGGCTCACAACTTGACAGGTTGGTTTCTGTTGCCTTTGTTGGTAGACTGTTGCATAAATCAGTATTGGTCGCTTCCCCAGGATAACAAGTAACACATTGCTTCGCATCTGAATGGACTATGCTTCCCCGCCTTTTTCAATCGGTTTCTATGGCTAAGCCTCTGAATCTTTGAAGGTTGGGGTTTTTTTAAGAGGCTTTTATGCTAAGTGTGTATGTACTAAATTAATCTACTCACTATTTTAAGGTTATTAAGAAAAGTAAGATCAAATGTCTGTTACAAACTAAACTATTACTCTTCTTCCTTATGGTGAATTGTATTGCAGTAAGTCATTTTTTACAAGCACTGTTGAGCCAATTCATTGTTCAGCTCTTGCACTGTGATAACTTCCTGAAAGCATGTGCTTTTCTAGGAAGCTGAAATGTCTGAGATTAGTGCCAGAACAGGATGTGGGACTTCAGTTCTATAGCTGAATGTGGAGAAGACATTAGCACCTTCAGTTGTCACACCTCTGCCCTGTGAGATGAGTCAGCATATGACTGCTTCTTTGATCACCAGAACTTCAATTAGGGTATAATTATGAGAAATCTGTTAGAGGTTACTGCTGAAATGGTATTACGTAGAAATGGTAGAAATCAATTAGGAGATTAATTCTAAAGCCAAACTGTCCTTTGCTTGTTAAGAAAACAGGTGTTGTCAGATTACACCTTGGTAAATGTTTAACCACAGTGTTCTATGTGCTTGCCATTGAGTTTTACCTATTTTCTATCTAGATATTGACGAATGCCAATCTTCCCCTTGTGGATATGGTGCCACTTGTATAGATGAAATAAACGGATACCGATGCACTTGTCCCCCTGGAAGAATTGGTCCTAGGTGCCAAGAAGGTATTCCTATGTCTGCGATCAACTTTTACCCAAAACACAGTAGGGTACAATGTAGCCAGTATAGAGTTTATACACAGTCTCAGTAAGGAACAGTAGCTATTATTTTTTTTTATTTAAATTTGTATAGCTTCAGCAACTCAAAGAGGTGAAGTATCTGAGTGTGCTGTTCTTTTTCTTAGTGATTGGAATTGGAAAGCCTTGCTGGCTTAAAGGAATGACCTTTCCCCATGGCAGCAGGTGGGATCAAGAATGCAACAACTGCCACTGTTTGGATGGCCGTATTGACTGCACCAAGGTAGGCGTTTTGACCTATTTTCTTTAAATCCTTCTGGCTGAAACACTCATTGTTCTTCATGCACAAGTTAATCTTTGGTTTTTTCCATCTAGACTCTTGCATAGGTGTCCCCCAAACTGCCTTTGGTGTTTTGTTTGGTTGTGGTTTTTTTTTTTTTTTTAAAGTGTCTAATGATTTCCTGTAAAAATATTTATGGGATTGTCTTTATAATCATAAGCTACTGTCCCACTCTCTATCTGCTAGAACAAGTTCTGTAGAAGCAGGCAGGCACTTTTTGCAAAAAAAGGAATATGAACTGGAATGGAGTAATGATCTTTGAAAGGATAAATAAATCACTCTGCCAAAGCTTTGCAAACACAGTTTTTGAGCTCCAAACTTTGTGAAACGTTAGTTCCAAGGTAAAGGACACGTAGGAAGAAGAGCTTCTTCAGTGGGCAATAATTACCTTTTTGTATTGTCCTTCAGTAGGTTTATGAATTAACAAATTTCAACCTTTGTGTATTATGGACTATATCCTGGTGGTTGTGACTTAATAAAAATAAGACTAGCCTAAATGCAGGTTGAACATGTTAGTATATGTGCTCCAAGCCTTTCAGCCCTCCTGAGATAGCATTTCTTAGTGGATTTGTGGTACCTGTGCAGCTTTACATCAGTGCTGCTTATAAGTCGTAGGGCTAGGTGGGTGGCTCCGGATAAGCACTAATAGCATTTACATTGCCTCACACAGCAGTCTCCCATGTTTCACTGGAAGCACCAATTTAAAAACCTCTGGGTCTTATTAATCTATCCAGCCTTAATCTTACTTTGTTTACGTGTGCACTGTAGGCAAAGAAATAACTAAATCTTGCACTTAGTCATTTAGAAATGCTATTTTAGACCCTTTATGGTGTTGTGATTTCAAGTTTGAGATGTCTTCAGGAGACAACAGTATGTGAAGGTAACTAGAATCTCGGGAATGGTGGTGCGGTAAATGCAACTTATCTATATATGGTGTTTGGTTCTTTCATGTGTAATGGAACAAATACACTTTCTTGTTGACAGTTGTGGTTTAAGAAATCCATAAGTTCCTAAACTAACAGCTGTATAGTATTATATAGAATCTTAAAGGTTACATCATGAAATGGAGCTGTTTGGAAGCTGGCTGCACCTCAGGTAACTTGGGGGTGCCAGCATACTGTTTTCTTTTTGGGAGACTGATTGAAGTGACAGTGCTTATAACCAATGTGCATCAGCTCTTAACATTTTCAGCATTCTGTGGCAAGGATCTCAGTATAAATATTGAAGACAAATTAATTCTTGTGGAGGTGTTTCTCTTTCTAGATTATAGAAGCCTAGATAAGTAGTTTAAAATAAATGTTTGAACTTCTGTATAACTCAGTTATGTGGGACAAATCCGTAAGCCTCTAAGGAGATACGCCCAGTCACTGGTGTCTTGGGTAGTCTTTGCACAGTTTTTACTCTTTTGTCCATACAAAATGTCCTTGTTTTGCAGAAGAGCAACTCCATCTGCTACTAGGACTACAGCAATATCAAAATATGGATTTTTTGCAGTCAGTAGTAGATCGTGACAATCTTATGTCAATTACTTATTTTGATTTGATGCATAAGAGCAATTAACTGTAACAGTACTTTGTTCTTTTTACTTTCTAGGTGTGGTGTGGGAAAAAACCTTGTCTGTTACACAAACACTGGGACAATTCAAATAACCAGTGTCCCATGGGTCAAGAATGCCAGGAGAAGTATATGAAATGTTTTCAGCCACCATGCACGGACTGGGGAGAATGCAGTGCCTCTGAACCTCTGCCTGCCAATATCAAGTGTCTGCCTAATTCTGGATACTTGGACAATGACTGTGCTAGAATTACTTTAATTTTTAACGGAGACAAAGTCCCCCAGGTGAGAACAGAATTAATTATTAATGAAGTACGGCAATATATGTAGGGATATATTCCATGTCAAGGCATGGAAGAGTAATGTTTCTAATATGACTCCTTGCTGCCATAAACTTGCAAAGTTTATTATTAGACTCCTCTGTTGCTATTAATTGTGCTTTGTCTAAAGGGCAAGGCAAAATTAGGGTTTGTACTGAATATTTTATTTTCTTTTTTAAATCTCAAAGAACTACTTTCTTACATTTCAGGATGGGCTCAGACTGTACTAGGATAGTCATGCAAGCTCAGTTTCTCACCCTTCATTCCAAACCCCTGTTTTTCACTTTTCTGCCCTTTCTTGCTGCCCTCTTTGCTACCTTCGTCAGGTCTGAGTAACTGCAAAAACTCTGAAGATGTTTATTTTTATGTACTATTTTTTACTTGAACTAAAGTCATACAATCTTCCTTGCTTCTAACAGGGCACTACAACTGAAAATATCTGTTCTGAAATCCGGTATTTACCAGCTACTAGGACTGTTTCTAGGGACAGAACTCTGATAATATTATGTGATCTGTCTTACTCCACAGAGAATGCAGTGGAAGTTGCTATTGTAAGTATGAGACTTGCATTAATACATATATAGTAAAATGTTTCTTACTAGTTTGAGCTGGGGAAGAGGTGGTTTAAGCTTGTTTCACTTCAATGCAGGTACTACAATCTGTGGCTTAGTCTGCAAAGCAATTTTGTGATCTCGCAATTTCCTCTAATGCTAGATAGCTGAAACTGCAGGTTTCATTAATGACAGAAGGCTACCACAACCTCCTGATAAATTACTCTAAAGACTAATTCAGCCCAAATTAGCGAACAGGTACCTACCTGTTCTGTCAGAAATCTTGTGCTATTGACCTTCTCAGTAAGGAGATATGGTTGCAGGTGGCTGGATTGGATCTTGTAAAGATGTTTCTGCTGTGCATTTTAAGTGTGGCTGCTTCAGGATGTTCATGAAATACATAAGTGCTAAGTGGAAGAAGGTGCAGGTTTGAGTAGATGAAAATAACTGTTGCCCTACTGAGCTAAAGACTTGCTTTCCAGGCATTTACAGCCCAATCACTCAATGCTTGCATATTGCTTAGTTTCCAAGAAAGAGTTAATTTTTATAGTGAAGTGTTTATCCAGGCAGAAGCTGGACTGTCTGTCTCTACCAGTACTGTTAAGAACATGCTGAGCTATGATGCAGGAAGCAAAGTGTATGGTATAAATAGAGCAGACTGTTATTAGTCCAAGCTTCTATCTAGATAATCCATGTCTTGAAGTGCTCCAAACTATGACTAAGTTTAGCTCAGTAGTGTAAGTAACATGGAAGTCAGCTGCCTTTTATTTGAGATACTAGATTAGCACGTAGGAGTGTTACCCACCAAGTCTGATACTGCATCTGCAGTTTGGATAGAGCCAGCCATGCTATTGCTATAGTAAACTTTCAGGGTACTGTTTGTAACTACTGTCAGGTAAATCCAACCTAGTGAACTCAATTACGATGTAGCTGGATTTAAACAGTAGATTTACGTGGTCGGGTGATTGCAATAACTCTTTTTTTTTCTCCCTTCGCTCCCTTTAGTCTTTTGTCCCACATAGAGATGAACAAGATAATAGTCTCATACAGAATGCTGCTAATACAATAGTAAATGCAATCACTAAGCGGCAAAACAGCACTGTTATGTTGGCAGTAACAGAAGTCAAAGTAGAGACCATCGTCGTTGGGAATTCATCATCAGGTAAGGTTCCCAATGCATACATCCTCTGTGTGTGTGCGTAAGCATTTTCTGTTCCCCTACTGTCAGTGTTTTCTTATCTTTCTTTACATGTTGGGGAAAACGATAGATCAGGTTGTTTCTTTAATTGCTATTACTAACTGAAGAGAAAGTGGCTTTAAAATCAAGATTCTGTGCTTGTGTGCTAGTTTAAACTTAACCTCATCCCTAGTGTAATATCCCCCACCTACCCTTGCCAGTATTTGGGCTCTGAATTCTAACCCTGTTCTCCAGTCTAAGCATACCTTTCACAAGATCAGGAGTTCTTCTCATGTGCTGTTCAAATCCTTTCCAATTCTCCTACATTAACCTTAATCCAGCCTCAGCCCTTGATGCTGTTGCACTATAGAAACTGAGGCTGTGAGGTAATGAAAATATGGGGAGAGGGAAGACGCATAGTGTGATACCAAGTCTCATCTGAAGTGCTTATGTATTACTTACCTTAACAAGAGTTAAAGATGTCTAGTATCTTCCAATACTTGGCCATGATAATGTAAAACTTTGCTCTCTCTTTCAACATGTGTTTCTCAGTAGTGCACAGCTGGCTTAAGATGTAATGTTCATTTCTCTTAATGAGGATATGATGTGATCAGAGAGACCTTTGTCTCTGAATATTGGCTCTCCAAGAGCTATGCCAAAATAAGCAGTTGAAGACTTTGCATGCCTGTGTTCCTGCCTCGGGGAGGCAGGAGACGGTTTTGTGGAAGACCCCTGGTAGGCTACAGTTCAACTAAGCCCCAGAGTGGGAATCTTACAATGGTAGGAGACTCTCCC
Organism: Mycteria americana; assembly: GCF_035582795.1. Lineage (NCBI taxonomy): Eukaryota > Metazoa > Chordata > Aves > Ciconiiformes > Ciconiidae > Mycteria > Mycteria americana. The sequence goes on along the minus strand of NC_134369.1, from coordinate 64,806,924 downwards.
AACTTCTTCATAGACCTCTTCAACGTAATCTTCTGGAAGATCTTCCACCCATAGTCCAAACAATTAGTAAATTGCCTGGTTCCGCTTCCCTTGTGTTTCCCTTCTAGAGAATGCCTTTCATCTGTTAAAGCCTTGGCAAATGTACTATTTCCTCAGCAACCCTGAAGGAGTGTACCACCTTTGTTCTTATCTTGAACAGAAATTGTGTAGATGATAAAGAATCAAACTGACATTCTGACATACCCCAGCCTCTCTTTCTTCTGATTATGTGTTTAATGCTAGGGCAGAATGGATGGGGATTACTTTGCTTCCCACCTCAGTAAGATTCAAAGATTCTCTTGAGAGTGGATAGACTTTGACTTCTCTGGCAGCTAGTGCTAGAGAATGGTTTCCAGACTCCTCACTTTAATATGGATGCTCGTTATTGACCACTGGCCCCTAGTTCTTTAAGTGGAGTTGTTATGAAGTAAACTGTAACCTGGACTCTCATGTTCTCTGGTTTGGTTTGTTTTATTGTTACCCCTTAATTGGGTGAGGTAGGTGGAAACCTATCACACAATGTGGTGTAAAGCCCTATGTCTGTGTTGAGAATCTCACTTCTGTGGGATGCTCAAATGTCTAGATGGAGATGATCATTTAGACACTTCATTAATTTCCTCTTGCTTTAAGAAAAAATATTCTGAATTTGGAATCTATATACAGACAGTTCTCTCTATAAGAACCTTTTATTAAGTAAACTTGGATCCACAGTCATATGATGAAATAATAGATGTGATAGCAGTGAGAATGCAAGCTTTGTATTCTAATCTTGGAGAAGCTGGTATGAAGAGCTCCTTTTTCCTTGAAGTATTTCCCCCCCATTCATGATTTAGTATTAGATTGCTTATGATAAATGAGGAGAGAATAGCAGTTACTCCTAAGAGTACAATCCTTCCCCAAACTGCTAAAATACAATTTTTAGATCTGTTGAGGGCAACCATGTTTCCAGATTGTTCATCCCCCTTTACCAGAAGGAGATGTTTGAGAATGTGTCATATTCCACATAAGAATATGTTCAGAAGACACTTTGTTAGAATGAATGACCATGGTGTTGAAACAGTTGGTTGTTTTTGTACAGCCATTTGCAGGTTATTCTGTGAGCAGTTGTCTTAACTGCAGAGGGAATTTACATTTGGATCAGAGGTTAGAGTGGTAGGTTGACAGCATTTGTCTGCAGAGCTTTTGAGCAATCCTGCTTTCTCTACAAAAAGCAAAGCACCTCATGTCCTTATTGCCTCTTCCCATGTGTGAATCAAGGACAGTAGAAAAATGTTGTTATTCTATGCTAGCAGTAAAGCCCTTGAGGAGGGGCGAAAAAAGAAAAGTCCAAACATACAGAAATTTTCAGGAGTGGTTTCCTAGAGAAATAATCTGTGTCTGTGTGGCTGGGAGAGCACTAGTGGGGTTTGTGATTGGGAATGTGGAGGAACGCAATTGCCTCAGCTCCTTTTGTTTATTTATTGAGCAGTGAAGACTCTTATCTCTAGTGGCAATAGTCTGTTGTTTTACTCTGATGTAAAACTGGAACATCCCAAAGAGTGCATGATTGATTTGGTTACATAGCTCTAACCTGAATGGTTTTTGAGATAGTTGATAATAAATGTCTGTGGACTTTTGATGGTAAAGGACTCTTCTTTCTGATAGTAAATGCAGGATATATTTCTGATGCAAGTGCCGGTACTTCTAGAGCAACTTAGAGGCATAGTACTCTTGATGGCCTGCCTCCTACAAGGATAGACTTTTCCTTAAGAGTCATTACTGAGGTTTTCTGGGCCAACTTGGCTTAGGTGCTTGAGAAAGAGATGCTGCTTATATAACCAGTTTGTCTGTTGGAGGGGAAAAAACATCTCAAGTGTAGCATTTCCCCCCTCATCATTAAGCAGGGAAAACTCTAGCTTAGTTTAAACTAGTAAAGAGCATTTCTAGATGGACTAGTGCGTTCAGACAGTTATCATTGTGCTGTAATGACATCTTCCTTCCTCCTAAAAATCTTTCTAGGGCTAACATGTAGTTATGTATGGGTACTTCTCTTGCAGATGTCCAGTGCTATATATCTAGTTCTGTTAACTCAAGACTTTGTTTTTTTTTTTTTTCATTTGCCCTCTAGATTATTTGGTTCCAATTCTTTGTGCGGTATTTAGCATTGTATGGCTGACTTGTATAATCATCTGCGTGTGGTGGACTCGGAAAAGAAGAAAAGAGAGAGAGAGAAGTCGTCCTCCCAGAGAAGAGGGTGCCAATAACCAGTGGGCGCCTTTAAATCCCATAAGAAATCCTATAGACAGATCTTACAGTAACAAAGACATTCGTTACGAATGCAAAAACTTCATATCTCCTCAGAAAAGAACTTGTGATGCAGTAGAGGAGTATGTAGAGTATGAGGAAGAGGAGGATGAAGAGGAGGAAAGAGATGAGGAAATGGACAAATTCCTCTCTCACAAACTTGCAAAGCCTTTGCCGACAAAGGCGTCTGACACATCAGAGAGCAGTCCAGTAAAGAAATCCCATCAAATAGGCAAAATGGACAACAGATCTGTAAAAAATGTGAATGCATCAAACTTTGAAGGCAGTAGAGACTAACCTGTATTTGGAATGTAGGCAGACTGCGCCTACGCTTACTGGGGAAGGGAAAAATTGACATCTCCACTTTGCATAAGGACTAAAAATATCTGGAGTCAAATGTTCATAGTTTCTTTATTTTGCGTAAAAAAAAAAAATTAAATAAATAAAAATAATAAATAAAATTTATTTTGTTTCTTTAGCCTTGTATAAATTATTCAATGACTGTCAGATGAAAAAAATGAGTACTCTTTGATAGTTGCTATTTTTGTAAAGTTTACTTATACACTCGCTGTGTGGTAGAGGAGAGGTATTTTCAATATGTGTAAAGTTTATTACAAAAGACTGTACACTGTTTACAGAATGTATTTCTTTTTATTACTTGCTCTAATTTAATGGTGGCTTTAAAACCTCCTGGTTGAGGAAATTGTGTGAACTTTAAACTGCTTTCTTGACTTTGAATCTCTATTAATGGCAGCTCACTGCACTTGTTACGTTAGTAGCTTCTGTAAGATTTTTTCCAAATTTGCCTTACACACTTTGTAATAGGAACAAAAAAAATCATAGAGATCTTTCAACTGTGGTTTAAAAGTGGCCTTTTTATTTCTGTTTAATTACTTTAGAATTGCAGTATTGAAGCAAGTGACAAGTGCCTTGAGATTAAACTTTTTCTATAGCAACTGTCAAAGACTGCCATATCAATATAGTAAAATTGTGAGAACTCTAGGTTCCCCAACTGACACAGTTTATTTTCTAATAGTGAAAGTGCTTTTTTGTAAATATGTATATATTAAATGAATCACTCTGTATATTTGATTTAATAACTTAAATATTTTGGTCTTTTTTTACATGTCATTCCTTTTAATTTATGTTGCAGAAAAAGGAGGGTTTATGGCAGTTTATAAGACTTTTTTTGCTATTATGTCCAGATTAGAAAATGATGTTAATACAATCAATGTTAGGAATCTGTTGGTCATTTGTATTTACATAGGAACATAACCACTTACATGTAAATAGATCCAGAAATGTTTGTTTATCCCCATGTTCAGCCCATCTCAAGAACACTAACGGGTGCATCTACTGTACAGTACCAACATAGCGAGGCATTGTTTTTTTCTTTTGTGAATATGTTAATTACATGTGGTATTACTTTTTTGCGTTTAAATACAGGCCTAATGAAGGGAACAATATTTTCCTCAATCTTGTTTCTGTTGTGCTTTATTCATCTTTTGCTCTAAAATAAAAAGGCTGGCAAGCTCAGAAGATGGGAGTACCTCATTAGAAATGGTTATTTGTAATGGAAGGCTTATGCGGTTTTTTAAAGGCTTTATTATTGCTATTAACTGGGCAAACTATAAGTTTATTTTACTGAAGAAGCATAACACTACATACACCTATTTACCCTACCAGTGAGAGGAGCAGGTGTTTGAGAGTATAAACTCTGGCCCATGAACAATGTAAACATGAATGTTTTGAAACCAGTTATTTTATACAGGAATGCAAGATTTGCTTTGCAGGATCTTCTGTTTTAGTACATTTTTGTTTGACATGTTCTTAAAAAAAAAAAACTTTCAGAAAAGAAACTATTTATTAAAGCATTTTATAATGATGTTTGTTGTAACTTTTTTACTTGTGCTAAATATCAAAACTTATTTTGATAACCTGGTTAGGAGTTAGTTTAGAAAAGGGTACTATCCTTCTCATGTTCCCCAGTATAATCCTGAGTATTTAAACCAAAAACACTTTTTTTCTGCTACTCTTGTAACTTTTTGTACTGTAATGCTGCTGTCTTCCATAATCTAATAAAATGATTCCCTCATTGTGTGTAAGATACTTCAGATTGTGTTTGCTTTCTGAGTGCTTGGAGCTCTGATGCGATGAAGCTAAACGAAGGAGGAGTGAAAGTCCTGATTTAAAACACGGTACTTCCTGTAACCTGAGCTTACAGCCTCCATCCACGTGCCGATACTTCCTGAGCCAACTTGGCAGCCGTGTCCTCTGCCCACTACTGCACCGCTAACAGTCTGCGTGGGAGGTGGTACCCCACACGTGGTCCAGAGACAGAGACACCCTCAGTACCTGAACAGGGACTCTCCCTGCGCTGCCTCTTTGCAAAGTACAAAGGCTGTTTTTAGCTGACAGTTACTGACCATGTGTATGATGCGCCTTTTTTGAAATGCCTCTCCTCCCAGCTGCTGAGAAGAGGCTTGTCTAAGCAGTATCGTTTTGCTTCCTTGGGTGATAAGAGGGCTGTCGAGCATGCAGGGACTTGAGGTATGCTTGCCAAATTGAGTTGGATTTTTTAAGTGATACCTTTCTCCTCTATTGTGCAGCCATTCAGACCTTTCACTTGCCATGCTCCAATTTCAGTTTAGTAGGTCTATGCCTGGTTCTTATGGTGACTTTGAATGGCTTTTGTATAGAATATGTTTTGTAGTGAAAGGTGAACTCTTACATAACATAATATGGAATATAAAAGTTGAATTTTCCTAGTAGCTATCGACCTCCAAATCAGAATTCTAGATCCTAGCAGAGTTTTTATTCCAGTCATCATACAGTTACTTTGTTGTTTTCCTTGGAGTATTGGCTTGTCTTCATGTTGAGAAGTGAGAGCTGTTTCTAAGTCAGCTCTCAAAATCAAATTCTATTGTTATCTTTGATTTCCACTTTTCAAATATGTCTCCTGCCCTTGAAGGAAGGCTGATAGGGGAGGGGAAATACAAAGCTAAGGTAAGGCATCACTTTTTCAATGATGTCTTTCTAAAATCAACTCCATGGTGCCTTGGGAAAACTTAGTGGCTGCCATTAGTGCCTCAGAAATAGTGGGAGCAATGCTATAACCATTCAGGACCGTGCCAGGTTAGAAAAATGTCTCTTTGCAAGATGCACTGTTCTCAGAGGCTGCGGTGTTTGTGAGTACCTGCTGCAGGGAGCAATTTCTGATACTCACAATGCACTTAAAATAGCTGAGAATGCCCTTGTTGGAGGTTTTACAGGAATACAAATAAATGTTGTGGGTGTTGCTGCTCTAGGCAAAAGGAGAAATAATAGATTTTTTATATACATATGAATAAGGCTGCTGCTGTTCTGTTGTGCAGCAGTGAGCTGGCTCACTACTCCTGAAGGTGCTAGTTCTGCTTCTTCATATTAGTGAAACAGCGTATAGAGTAACGGGGCCACAACAGTGGTCATCACCCACTGTTCTAAACAAGGGGTCAGAGCATTCCCTGATGGCTGATACCATGTCCAGGACTTGTTCCCCTGTGGATTCACGAAACCAGCATGGGCAAGTCTTCAACTTGGTAGTGCTGTTTGCTTGCCAAAAACAAGAATTATTTTATGCCACCTTCATGTGAAGACTAAGGGCAAGTTATGTAGACAGGTATGTGAAACAAGATGAATAAAAGAGGAGGGTGAACAAAAAGTAAACTTTTTTGACTTGCACGGTTTTATACGGATTTTATTTCTATGCTGCTCTTAATTTAATTGCATGTCTTCTCCACTTGTTCCACATCACCTTATTCAGTCATTTTGTTTCCTTTTGACCTATTTTTACATGAAATGTTGAACTCTTACATCTCAACTTCTTGCTGGTGCATGTGTGCTATGCATTATATTACTTCCAGAATCATACCTGTTACAAGAACTACATAACAAGGACAACTAGCAAATGGGCTCTTCCTTGAGATTTTTCTAAGCAATGAATAGTTCCAGGTTAATTTTTTTTTTCTCTGATGGTCTTTTCAAGATCTGATGCTAACTTAAACACTTGGTAAGCTCGATTATTTTGGCCATTTGCTGTTGTCTGGTTTGTTCTCCAGCAGACCCTGTGATTAGTCCTCTTGGGGTCAAACTATGCTTGGATGGAAAGTTAGTTCATATAGCAAAATAACTCACTGCTGCCCCATACTTTTTCAAGAACAACCTGAAAGTTGAAAGGCATTCTAGGCACTGCCTTGAAAGCTGCAGAGGACAGTAGTTGCAATGCTAGTTGTGAAGTAGCTTGGATAATAAGGGGTAGCATGGAATTAACTTGCACAGGAATTCGGGTTGGTTCAATTCAGTCACACGTGTGGTATCTCTGTCTCATTCTTCTTGAGTGCTGATGGGCTATCGTAGTCCTTTGGGGATGCAACAGAGAAAGATTGAGCCTGAAGAAGAGTTCAGGTAGCTTGTGCACCTTCCTAGGCAGTTAGCATCGCTTCTGTTAGGCAGTCTAGCTGTGACCTTTGGGGGGCTTATTGTGAGCGAGGAGGGTAGAGGTTGGCTTTGCTTTTTTTCCTTTCTCAACAGTAAAGTAGGTGTTGGAGTCACTCTTAGTATGCATCTTGCTCTTGCTTTGGAAAAATTATGTGAATCTCAGACTCACTCTGTTTGGTGCTACAAAGCAGTCCCTAACTAACCTCTTGTCCTTATTTCATCACAGATGGTGGAATAAAGAATGGGCTTGTAAAACAGCAAAGGAACAAAAGGCCCCTTTGGGAATGAGATATGATTAAATCCTTCCCGTGTTCATCCCTTTTACAGCACCCATTTTTATGCACACAATATTTCTCTACAGATATGTGGAACTTTTTACTTTTGCTCTGTATACAAGTGCTTTCTTTCAGCATGACAGGGACTTAGACTAAGTGCAAAAATCTCTCCTTCAAACACTTGGTTGTAAACATCTGGTTGCAATCAGTTGTTTATAAATGAATGTCTTAGGTAATATTCTTAAATAGGATATCTTTTTTTTTTTTTCCCCTGCAAGCATCACTAAGTTTCATGGTTTATCGGGTCACCTTTTCCCTTGCAAAAGCCAGTAAAATCTGGGTGGTTTGTATGAATCTTCTTTTTATACTGTATATACTATTTCTGGAGCAAGAAGAAACGGGCATTGTACAGGGCTGTGTCTGTATTCATAGCACCAAGTCAGTCTTACGAATGAGCTGGACTCAGCTCTCCTGCCTCAAAGTTAACAATCCAGGTTATTTGCAGAGAATCAGCATGATTTGCACAAGGCAGGTGGTTTCCCAATGATTGAACAGTGCTCTCTTGATGATTTTTGCAGCCAATAACAAGTCCCGTAGTTCATACCTATAACCTGTTCCTACAACTATGCAGATGGAGCACATCCTTCTCAAAGGGTAATTTGAAATACCTTTATGAAAGGAGTATGTAACTTAACTAGCTTGAGTGAAAAATGACCAGGTCTTTAGAAACTCAGAGGAGGAACTTCAGTTAATTTCTTTGCCTGGCACCAAAGCTGCTTCAAATTTTTCAGATGGGCAAAAAAAACCCCATGGAAACCTTAAACAGGCTGTGTTTAGGAGGCATCGTGCTTTTGTTCATATTAATGATGCTCCATCCATATTACTCTTTATAACCACAGAGACAGAAAGAATGTGTGCTTTTCTGAAAACCAAACTAAGATTTCTTTTTTTTCAGTGGTAGATAAGGCAGAAGGATCACTTTGCAGGTGTAAATGTGACAGTCCTGTAAGGATGCAAGACCATGACTAGGGAGTCATGCTGCTTTCTGACCTACGGGTTCCCAAGAGAGACTATCGCTTTCAAATGTTCTGTTGAAAAAACCCACAAAACCAACCAAATGCAAATCCTTCAGCCCTGTTTGGTAGGGAAAGACTTCTTAACTTGTAGATCTTTCTCAGCTGCTATCCTATCTTTTCTCCCACCCATCTGAAGGAGGCTTGGGTTGGAGGGGACTTCTCCCTGCAGCAGATTTGCTGTGCCGATAGGCTACATATGAAAGAAGGTTGAGCAGGGAGCTGTGGAGCAGGTTTGGAAATTGCTGTGGCAGCGGCATACATAAGGCCCTTTGAAGGCTTGGCCATTTGCCTGGAGGCATAACTCTGGGCATAACCCTGCCTATTAATTAACAAAGCCCTACCTGTGGGTGGAAGTTGATTCAGCCAGCAGCCTTACTGGTGCAGATCAAAGGTCCATCTAGTCTAGTATCCTGTGTCCTGCAGTAGCCAGTGGAAGATGCTTAGAGAAAGTGCAAGAAAGCAGTAAATTGCAGCATGAGCCCTTCTCATAGCCATCCAGCTTCTGTCGATCAATGGTTTAGGGGCTTCCTGAGCCAGACATGTTTGATAGGCATCTCTTCCCCATGGCATCATATCATCTCTTATGCTTTTTATGCCTCCACAACATCCTGTGGCAATGAGTTCCACAACTGCACCATGAATTGGGTGGAAAAGTGCTTCCTTCTCTTTGTTGTGAACCTGTTCCTTGATAAGGTGACATGAATACAGCAAGCAGTTGTTCCCTCTCCACCATCTCCATAACATTTGGGATTTACAGTGCAGACACTCCTCTGTCCCTAAGCCTTGGGGTTCAGAGTCCCAGTCTCTTCGTCTCCACTTGCAGAGATGCTGTTCCATGTCTCCAGCTGTTTTTCTTGTATGCGCTCAATGCCCTTCTAAAATATTCTCTGCCATTTTTGAGTTGGAATGACCAAACTGAACAGCATCTCACGCATGGGCACTCCACACAGACCAGCGCTGTTCTCCATTCAAATTCGTTCTTGACAGTCCCCGGTGGGCTGGTTACTTTTTGGCCCTTGCTGGCTTCAAGACCGATGAGGAAACAGAGACGGTTGTTTCCTGCCTTGGCTCTGCGTGTGCCTGGTTCTTGCTAAAGCGAGAGCACGAAGCTGTCTGAATCCCGTTGCTCTGAGTGCCAGCGTCCCTGGAGGAGCTCACTCTACCTGTGACCGTCTGCAAGCACTGGTGTGGGGTGAGGGGGTCCACGCTGGGCCTGAGCATTGTGATCCCATTTGTTTGGAGGGGGGGAATATGCCAATACGTGGGACTCGTGCACACAAGGCTAGTAGAAGAACTAACCCTGCAGCCTCTTCAGCGGGGAGGAGGCTGAAAAGGACATGGGCATCAGTGAGTGTGGAAGAGGGCTATGTTTTGGGGAATGCTACATCAGTAAGATCCAGAGATGAGAGTCAGGTAGGTACCACATTGCATTGGTTCATCCCTCTTCTATTTCTCTGCTGCTGAAGAGCTGTGCAACAAGTCACAGCCTGCACAGGCTTTCTCAGAAGTGGTGTGTCCACAGCCCCATGCTCTGCAAGGTGAGGCCAAAATGGCCATGTTCATGCTGTACACCAGCATGCATGGTTTGCTGTTGGAGAGGCAAAAGGGAGAAGGAAGAGGAAAAGGAAGAAGAGTTGGGTGGCTGGTGGCCATTGTCCCGTGCCCAGCCCTGGGCAGACGCTCAAGCCAGGGGGAGAGCAGCCTGGGCAGCTTCTCCACGCTGTTACCTGGCAGAGAGCGGCAGCTCCTGTTCGTCACTGTGCTGCCCGTTATTAAAAGCTTGCCCACGTCTAAGAACTGCTGCAGACAGCTCATTGTTTTAGGAGCAGAGGAAATACCCTGGCAGGGCTTTTCTAGGTCTGGTACCTGCCAGTGCTGGAAAAAGCAGCAACATAAACAATTCCATTCAGAAATGGCTCAGAATTACAGTTTTGTATATTTAGGAGCTGTAGTTTTATATAAAGTTGTAAGTATTACATTGTTTTAAAATAGTATGTGATAGCTGTTGGGGAGAAGGGGGTTGTCCCTCTTTTTCTACCCTTATTAGATGCAGTCCCAGGACCTGAACTGTCTTGGATTAGAAGTTCAGGGAGAGTTTGTATCTGTTTCTCCTTTTGCCACATGGCCTATCTAGTTCTTCGCTCTTTGGTGGTCCCTTCGCTGATGTATGTCTGCATGACTGGGCTACACTCCAAAATCCTCCGTGCGTTACAAGGAGGTGTAAAGGGGCGTGAGAAAGGGCCGTTTGGTGCTGAAACCCCAAGTCAGCCTGCACAGGAGATGTGCAAGCCAGCCCTTGCTCCGGCCAACGTGACATCCCTGACCTGGCCTGCCTTCTGTGGGCCTGAAAATCCCCTGGGCAGGGCTGGCCCCTCCGCAGGGCACCAAAGGTTCCACTGCTGCAGCGTTTTCCAATCTCCACTTCCCAAAAGCAAATTCAAATGGTGAGTGCAGCAGCTTCCCAACAGGAGACAAAATAAGGCATTGCTGGAGTTGAATGTTTGGGTAAGTTAAAAGGTGAGTATGGATCAGCAGGCTCTCCTCTCTATTTCTCTCCCCGCTCCATGTTCTTTTTTTTAAATAAAATGACAGCCAAAAAAAAAAAGATGAAAAAACTTGGTAGCATAGAGCTCTGCTCTCTGCGACATCCTTGGGCGTGCGCTGGGAAGCACAAGGGTGCTGCCTTGGCTCCCTGGGTGCCGGTGGGCTGCTGAGGGGTGCCTGGATGCAAACCCCAGCCTGGCAAGGGTTCCTGGCATGGTAGCATGGGGACAACCCTCACGCACAGCCCTGAGGCACCACGGATGCGGCGGGTCGGCAGGGAGGTGTTCTGACAGCCCGCTGACATCGCTTTCAGTACAGATAAACCAGCGAGGTTATCTCAAGTGCAGCAATATCCTCTAAAAAAGTGAGGAGGAGAACCTACTTTGCACCGTGTCACCATGGATAAAAACCTGTTAATGAGCAGCAGTGGTGGGAGCGGAGACCCAGCACCTTCTACGGGCATCGTGCAGCAGCAGCCCGGGTGTGCAGGACCCGCAGCAAAATGCAGCGGAGGGACTACATGGCCAGCATTTTCCAGCCTGGGTGTTTAAATTTTGCTCTATATTTAGTGCCCTAAATGAGTGCTTTGATTTGCAGTGTTTCCAAGCACCTGCTGCTTCCATTGACTCTGGTGGTCTATATGGGTCCCAGCAATCCTCAGGGTTAAGCTGCTCTATCTACATGCCTAAATTTGGGTACTTGGGTTGGGAGCTGCGGATGCTATATTCTGCTTGGGTTTGTGTTTCTCCTGCTGTGGGGTATGGTGCTAAACTGGGGTTTGTGGGCAAAGTGTTTTCAAAACAAGGGTGGCTTTGATTTGCCAGTTTCTGGTTCAGCTCATCTGAGCGATTAATCATTTATTGGAGCAGAGAGTGATTAAAACTTCTGGAAATAAAAACTGAATTAAAGCGGACTACTTTTTCCTAGCAGCAGATGCCTGATGCACGCACATCTCGGCCGCTGTGGTCCATCTCTCTTGCAACGGGAGTGTTTTTCATGGCCTATCCCCTGCAGACGCGGTGGAAACGCTGAGCTCTAATGCTGAATACAACCATCCCGCTGTCAAAACCTCCAGCTGGCTGCGACAGCTCCGCGGGGCACAGCTGCCAGCAGAGCCGGCACTTGCCTTTTAAGGAGCCCTGGTCTGGAACTGGGCATAAACACTTTTCCCTTTCATGCTCCTTTCCAGAGCAGGTAATTTATGTATCTAGGTAAGCACTGGCAACCATGTCCATGTTTCTGTCCCTTTGTAATATCCTGTTGTTGCTTTCCAGAGAAAAATACCAGTAGACATTCAAGGTTACTTCCTTGGCATGCTCTGTGTTTTCAGCCTGATTGTATCTGCATTGCTTAGACATTTCCTGACATGCTGTATCTGCCCTGCTCTTGCATCACAGGCTGAGCATTAACTTTGCATGCTTTGCTGCAACAGACCTTTCTTTCCTGACCGTGGCCCCAACTATCTTTCAGAGGCTTGCTTCCAGCCACCTTCCCTCCTTTCTGCTACTCCCACTTTCCCAGATTGCTTCTCAGATAGCTCTTCACGGTGCTCGATAGATGTTGGATGTTGAGGCAAGCCTTTACCCAGAGCAGGAGATGAACAGTGAACGTGGCAAGGATCAGATGCCCACACAGGTGCTGGAAAGGGCCCTCAACTCTCTTACTTCAAGACAAATGACATCTCTCAAAGGTGGTTCTAAAAAGTGGCTCTCACCGTAGGCTGACTGCTCCAAGGCTACATCCAGAGATCGCTCTGGTTCTCTGCAGCACCTGGACAAGACGGAGCAGCCCCGGGATCCTCACGTGTGCCTGGTTCACTGACCTGACACTGCTCCCTTTGCTCATCCAGACCCTGAGCAGTGTGAGTCCAGATTTGCTGTTCCTCATGGCTCCAGGATGCTTCTGCCTTGAAATTCATTACGGACATTAGAGCCCGAACCCATCTCCACTCCCAGGCCTGGCCTTCGGCAGCACAGTCCAGCCCCCAGCACAAAGCCGGTATTGCGCGTGATGCTGCAGATGAAAGCTGTTGTTTGTTTACAAGCTTTCCTCAATTAGAACTCATTTGCTGATCACACACTATATTTAAAAGGTCATGTTTAAATCAGCGCTGGTGATTTAAGAGTGCCTGTTTTGTTTTCTTTCCTACGTACATATGACGATTCCTCCACCTGTTAAAAACCTGTTGCTAATATTTGCTGTCAGGTTTCTTTTTTTTTTTCTATTTTCCTGCCAGGATAGCCAGAGGCCTGCAAGGGTTTGTTTAACTGTAGCTGTTTATTTCTCATAAAGGCAGGAAAAAGCTTTACGATCAAGCTGGATTTGATCAAAATAGACAGAAAGTTTTAGTTTGGGCATTTTGGCAGCGCAGGATCTCTTCAGAGCCACTCTCTCGGTGAGGCTTTCCGACACGCGGCCCCAGAAGTATGGAGGGGATAAGCTCGTGCCCCGGTGCCACTTTGTAGAGCGGTGTCCTGGCCGGTGTCGAGGGTCCCGGGTGGTGGGGCAGCAGCAGGAGCTGTGCCCCGTGGGGTGCTTCCCTGAGACCCCTCCAGCCTCAGGGGACCGCTCCAAGCAGAGCCACTGCGCCCTCCCGCCGGGGCTTAGGTGGCCTTTTAGCCTTAAGTGTTGCAGGTCAGCTAAGTAGGGAAAACTCTGATTGCATTTTTTTGTTGTTTCTCAAGGTTATTGTTTTTACAACTTTCCTGTCATTTTCTTTCTGTTTATTCTTTGTTATGCCTTTTCTTGTTAATTAATTACAAACTTATCACATGATGTCTCGTATACATTTTTCAGCAAATCAAATCAATCCAATCGGATTTACCCACGAGAGAATAACTTTAGCCTTTCAAGAAAAGTTTTGTTGAGATTGCAAAGCCCTTACTATAAAAATTGTCCTGTGTTTGTGTGCACTTATTTCGTTTCACCTTTACATGAATGAAACTGTGAGAGCTTCTTAGCCAATTTCCAGTGTAAACTTAGGAAACTCAGGGTAAGCCCAGGATGAGAAGACAAACTTCCTTGCCGTACAGGTGAACTGATCCAGCAGACTTCCAGGGAAAGGGAGCACACGCAAGATTTGACACCTATGGCTTTGAGTTTCATCAGTCATTTCTCCCAACTAAACCCGTCCTGCCACAGTCTTATTTGTAGAATTTTCCTTTTTAATATTTTTCTGTCCACCTGCTGAATTTTTATGACATTGAATGTTTCCAGAGACCAAGATGGGTTTTCCAATGGGCTATGAACTGGGATGCTGACGGAAATGTTCCCACGTAGGCATCTGATTGGGACGTGGCATTTCTTTCTTCCATGACCCTGGACCTTCCCTATATTTCATGCTTTAGCCAAGGGCCTATCCCTGTTTCCCACTTCCACACCGTGGAAGTCAGCAGAATCATTCTGGATTTTCTGCAATGTGCATGAAAAAATATTTTTGTTCCTTTCATAATTTTTAGAACAACTTGAATGACTTTGGGGATGCAGTCAGGAAACATAATCTTGAGTAAGATAGAAACAAGAAAGTTGAGTCCTTGTTGTATCTTCCATGCTATTTCCATCTCCGATGTATTTCCTCTCTCAAATTGCTTCTCTCCAGAGTCACACTCTGCCAGAGATAACTAGGTGGCGGTGAGTGAAGAAAGGAACGGTATTGTCTACAGCTTTGAACCATGAATAGCCCTTGGAAAAACAGCAGCAGAGAGAGATACAAGTTCACGTTGATAAAGCGCGTTGCCAAGTGACAGAAGACTTGATCCTGTTTCACTGAAGTTGGCGGTGAACTCCCACGGACGTCACTTTTATCGCTGCTCCCAGCCCATCTTGGGTGCCGTCCACCACCAGCCTGGGCAGAGCGTGGGCAGAGCGTGGCTGTGAGGATTTCTGCGGGGACAGGGCTGGCTTTGCTGCTTGAGCATCCTTGTGCTGCAGCTGCTGGGGCCAGGGTAATGTGCACCCATGAGAAGCAAGGTGGGTTAGCTGAGGTTCAGCACCGTGCTGATGCTGTGGACTGTGCTTTGGCTTTGCGTTGTTGAAGGAGTGAGCCCACATGCATACACATACATACATACATCATATTTATGTATATCAGGGCCTCATTATCCACCAATTTTTAAGCAAAAGCCCCAGCAGACAGCGTCTGCTGCCGTTGACCGGTTCCCATTGATGAAGAGCGAGGCCCTCCGTTCCCCATTGGTATCACAACTCATCCTCAGTTCTGGCTTCATCAGCAAAAGCCACCCCTGACTGTGTCAGTCCAAACCCCAATATGCTCCTTGGATGGCACAACGGGCCGATCCCATGCGAAGGGCTCACCTCCCCGGCCTTCCACCAGACCGTCCGCTGTGCCTTTGCCAGGTGATGGAAGGGGACACAGCGATTTAAGGCTATTTCAATAGCTGCCCGCTTCCCTACTCCCCTTTTCTGCCCGTTCGGTGCAGATGACATGAAACATCGGGCAGCCCTGCAGCACAGTCGCTTACCGCTGTCACCGAGACCATTCGTCAAAGCCCTGCGTAATGTCAGCCGACAAAGGGAAACCGTTTTATTTTGGTGCCTCCGAGGGGGCTAGATGAATAGCTGAACTGCAGCAGCCTAATGGATTTTGGATGGGGGGAAGCGGGACGGGACATGGCAACAATTTGCTGGGAGGCGTGTGGGGAAATGTTGTTGCAGCAATGAGGAGTGGGAGATGGAGTAACAATGGCTCCGGTTTACATTGTGCTGCGCCAGTGCTGTGATCTGCTGCCAAGATCAACCCGGGAGAGAGGAACTTGAAAATAACACGAATAGTGTGGCAAGAGAGATACCCTACAGCATATCCTGCTCCCTTGGACTTTGCCTTTGAGTCAGGAGTGAAATATTGGAGCTATTGTGGTGAAGTGAGACTTAAAAATAGAAGGAAAAATCGCTGCTTTTTCTTTTTTTTTCCTCCAAGGGGACATTAATTGTTTTTAAGTTGTGCTACTTCTAGTTTGAGTCAAGAAGGAAAACACTTCAAGGCATTGAAAGGGCTAGAAAACATGTCACTCATCAGCTGCGGTGTGAGGGCTGCCCCTTATCTCCATTGCCATAGTGATGCTGCTGCTCTGGTTACTCTCCCCGATGGGTTTCACACTGCTCCCCGCGTTACCCTCCATGCTCGAGATCCTTTCATAGGAGGCCTGGTTAATACCATGAGTCTTACAAAAAGCTAGTGCCCAAGCTCAGCTTTGGGCTTGGGGTAGCGCTTCTGGCTACCCGTGTGTGTGCCCTGCGGGGGAACAGAGGGCTGGTGCCAGGGCATTCTGCACAGGAGGTGAAGCTGCCTTCCAGGCAAAAGCTGGAAATTGTCCTCTGTCTTGCAAGAGCAACACCCTGGAACCAAATTGGGTTTGGGGAGTTACAAAGCTTATATTTTTTGTAGTGTTTTAACCCATTTGTTTTTTTGTTATTGCAGGGATTGGTGGGCTAGGGCTAGTGCGGTTGGCTGGTAAAGCTTAGGGGTGTCTGGGTGTTCAGAGAACTGCATTTACATGAGTGTGGGATGAAGCAGACCATCACCAGATCTGGTCACAGCAATGTGGATGCTGTTTGTCTGACATCTTCAGAAACAGCACGCCCCTCTGTGTTAGGCTCCTGTCCGGGCGCTGCAGGATGCTGCCGATGTTGGACCTCTTAGAGGTGCGTTCCTGGATGCACAAAACCCTCCCTCTCTGCCTCTGAGCTTCCTTGGGAGCCGAGAAGCCGGTCTGGGATGCCAGCACCACCACTACCCCAGGACAGCCGTGGATGGCTTCCAGCTGCCCTCCCAGGGGGTGGCCCCCCATCCCAGACCTGCTGCCACCCTTCGATGAGTGACTGCTGCCACGCGGGGACAGAGCTGCTCCCCTACAAGGAGAACACTGCCCTGGTTTGTATAAATATAGCACATGACATTTATGTCTGAGTTTACCAAATTCAGCCCTTTCCCACCGGTAAACTGTGAGAACCAGCAGGGTCATAGCTTTTATGGCCAGAAGGAATTGCTAAATCTGGATTCACTCAGATCACTGCGCTCAATTGCTCGAGCTCAGTAGCTTGTTTCACTAAAGCCCACATTGCTCTGAAGACACTGGGAGATGGAGTGCCTCTTTCTCTTTGTCCCCATAACTAGTCCCCATCGTTGTTCAGTTGTGTGCTTTCCTTCTGGTTCAAGTATGCTTGTCCTTAACTCTCAAACCACCTACGCCTTTGGTAATGTTAAAGATCTCAGTAGCACTGAGTATTTTCACCCGTTCAAAGCATGTCTATCAGGCTGTCTCTCAGTCCTCTTTGCTAAAATTAAGGAGAGACTCAGCTTCTTAAGAGGCTGCCTCCAAGATCTGCCCTCCTCCCCTGTCCTTGTATTGCTGCTGTGCCTCTTATATCCATGATGGATAGCATATATCCCCAGCATTCAGCATCAAAAACCTGGTGTCCCACAAACAATTTCCAAAACTGAGGATGTTTCATTTTTCCTCAGGCGCTGGAAAGGGCCCGTGACCAAACCAGGCACTTTGCGATGAGTTTGACTGAAGACTCCTTTGCGGCTGAGATCCTCCTGGCAGCAGGTCCTGGGAAAGCACCTCCATGGGAGGTGGCCACTACTGAACAAGGAGCTGATGGTTTCTGCAGAAGGGTGGGGTACATGGCTGCACCTTGCCCAAGTACCTGCACCGCTCCTCCAGAAGCTCAGAGGAGCCAGCATGCAATGGCTCATTTCTGCAACAGATTGAATCAGCAGAAGGAAGTGAATAAAGAACAAACCAACAGATTTTGAAAGATGGAAAAACAGCCTCTTATCAATGTGAAGAATGACAAAATACCCAAGTGCTGTTCAGAGATGACACGACTTCCACCCGAGAGTACTGAAGGAACTGGCAGAAGTGCTCACCAAGCCCCTTTCCACCATTTACCAGCAGTCCTGGCTAACTGGGGAGGTCCCAGCTGACTGGAGATTAGCAAATGTGACCCCCATCTTCAAGAAGGGCCGGAAGGAGGACCCGGGGAACTACAGGCCGTCAGCCTGACCTGAGTGCCAGGGAAGCTGATGGAGCAGATCATCCTGAGTGCCATCACATGGCATGTAGAGAATAACCAAGGGATCAAGCCCAGCCAGCATGGGTTCAGGAAAGGCAGGTCCTGCTTGACCAACCTGATCTCCTTCTACGACAAGGTGACCCGCCTAGTGGATGAGGGAAAGGCTGTGGATGTTGTCTATCTAGACTTCAGTAAAGCCTTTGACACTGTTGCCCACAGCATTCTCCTGGAGAAACTGGCTGCTCATGGCTTGGACGGGTGTACTCTTCGCTGGGTTAAGAACTGGCTGGATGGCCGGGCCCAAAGAGTGGTGGTGAATGGAGTTTACTCCAGTTGGCGGCCGGTCACAAGCGGTGTTCCCCAGGGCTCTGTGTTGGGGCCAGTTCTGTTTAACATCTTTATCAATGATCTGGATGAAGGGATCAAGTGCACCCTCAGTAAGTTTGCAGATGACACCAAGTTGTGTGGGAGTGTTGATCTGCTCAAGGGTAGGAAGGCTCTGCAGAGGGACCCGGACAGGCTGGATCGATGGGCCGAGGTCAATTGTATGAGGTTTAACAAGGCCAAGTGCAAGGTCCTGCACTTGGGTCACAGCAACCCCATGCAACGCTACAGGCTTGGGGAAGAGTGGCTGGAAAGCTGCCTGGCAGAGAAGGACCTGGGGGTGTTGGTCGACAGCCGGCTGAATATGAGCCAGCAGTGTGCCCAGGCGGCCAAGGCAGCCAATGGCATCCTGGCTTGTATCAGAAATAGTGTGGCCAGCAGGACTAGGGAAGTGATCGTGCCCCTGTACTCGGCACTGGTGAGGCTGCACCTCGAATACTGTGTTTGGTTTTGGGCCCCCCACTACAAGAGAGACATTGAGGTGCTGGAGCGTGTCCAGAGAAGGGCAACGAAGCTGGTGAAGGGTCTAGAGCACAAGTCTTATGAGGAGCGGCTGAGGGAGCTGGGACTGTTTAGTCTGGAGAAAAGGAGGCTGAGGGGAGACCTTATTGCTCTCTACAACTGCCTGAAAGGAGGTTGTAGCGAGGTGGGGGTCGGTCTCTTCTCCCAGGTAACAAGTGATAGGACAAGAGGAAATGGCCTCAAGTTGCACCAGGGGAGGTTTAGACTGGATATTAGGAAATTTTACTTCACTGAAAGGGTTATCAAGCATTGGAACAGGCTGCCCAGGGAAGTGGTTGAGTCGCCATCCCTGGAGGTATTTAAAAGACGTTTGGATGAGGTGCTTAGGGACATGGTGTAGTGATGGTCTTGGCAGTGTTAGGTTTACAGTTGGACTCGATGATCTTAAAGGTCTTTTCCAACCTATACGATTCTGTGATTCTGTGACTTGATAAAGGTGATGAAAAGACAACATGGGGGCAGAGAAAGAGCTCAGGGGCTGGTACTACACTGGACATGGGGGCTGGCGTGCCACATGGGATCTCTGGCCAGCTGGGACAGGCCTGATGATAGTGCTGTGATGAGCAATCAGTGGTGTTTTGTGGCCATCACATGCTCTAGGAGGGGTATTGACTCAAACACTGAAAGAGGAGCAGCTTGAGTTGTTAGCATAGGGGCTTTTCAAATGCCCTTAAAAAGGAAAAGGAGAAAAACACCAACAGCACCCAAACATTGGAGGAAAAATGAGTCACCGTCTAAAATCTGGACTATTCATGCCAGGTTATAGCAACGCTTTTAGGCCCCAAAGCTCTGAGAGAAGGCTGGGACAAGGAGGTTCAGGACGTAGGACCTTGACTGCCGGAGCTGCTCACTGGAGAAAGAGGTTTCCTTTCCACAATGTGTTTTTTAGCTCAGCACCCAAAGAAAGCCTCCCATGCAGTCTTCCCTCTGCGTTCAACCTGTGGGGTGCAGAGCGGACGGCCACCTTCCTCCTTCACTCCATTCCAGGGCAAAGCCCAAGAGCTGTGCTCACCCTGCCATGCCCTTGGCTTTGCCCGAGGTGAAGAGCCAGGAGCACCTGTGGTTTGCACCAGGGACAGGGGGAAAAGCCCACTCACCCCCCAGCTAGCTACTGCCTGGCCTGGTACCCGTTGGGACAGAAAAATTAGAGGCCAAAGGGCTCCTGGGACCCCAGTCTGTGCCCCGGTTTTGGCCACACATGCTCTCACCTCTATTTTTAGAGGTAAGAAACCAAAGAGCACATTGGATCTGTACTGGCCACACTTCTGGAATTGTCCTTCTGTCCACAGGAATCACTGTCCAGCTGCAGCTCCTTCCCTGAGCTGGGTTTAGTTCATCGCAGGACAGAAACGTACCCCAGAGCCTGCATAACCCCATTAAGGCTCACTTGAAATCAGCCTGTTGGCTTTGCTCGCTTCATGGTGTTCAGTCACCAGCCTGTTATACTTTTTAGGTCTGCTTTTGCCTTTGCCTCCAAGGAAGCTAATGGCACAGCTCCCTGTTCCCTCGGACTCCAGAGTGGTTGTGAGCTGTAGCAGTGACATCTCAATGTCCTGGAGCAATGATTTGTTAACCTCCTGGAGCAATGACATGTCAATGTCCCAGAGCAATGACATGCTAACATCCTGCAGCAATGACATGCTAGTGTCCTGGAACAGTGGCATCCTGGTGTCCTGGAGCAATGACCTGTCAATATCCTGGAGCCAGAGGTGAGAACCAAATCCTCGCTTGAGACATGGTAATATTTATTTTGCAGAGGACCATGAGGCAGATCAAACTCATGGCTTGTCACTTTTGGCACAGAGTGACTTCATATAAAAATGCAGGACTGCCTGAGAAACTATGCTGACTGCATTATTATTATTATTATTATTATTATTATTATTATTATTATTATTATTATATTCTTTTTCCCTTTTTATTCTTCCACATGGTCCCCAAGCAGCTCAGTTCATCCCCCATTTCTGTCCCCTGGGCACAATTATTGATCCCCACTGAACTGTCTTTCCTGCTACAGAAAGTCCTCTCTTAATGCAAATCCTTCGCGGAGTTTTATTCGGTTCGTTGGGGGACAGAAAAATATGCTATAGCCTGCATTTCCCATCAGAATGCACCTGAAAACAACAAGCAAAAAAATACCCCAGCAAAACTCCCCACCCACAACCTGCCAAGGAAAAACCAAGCCCATAGTCAATAGTTCCAAGGAATTCACAGGGACCTCCTCACGTTCACCAAACAAATCCCTTGCTGGGAATTATTAGCTTGGTTGGAAGTAAGTGTTTTCTTGCCCTCTGTGTAGTGTTGCATCTCAGATGACAATTTAAGAATCATTTGCCAACAGCTGGCTGACTCCAGAGATGGGCAATTTACCATTTCATCCACCGATCCACACAATAATGTCACTAAAGGGGGTCACAGCATGGGGTCTGTTTGGTTATCAAATAATTTCGCCTTTAAAAAGTAAAGTCTTTGCACAACCCAGGAATACTCACACCTTTCTACTACTCTGCTGTAAATCATTCAGTCCTCAGAAGAAGGAACATTTAATGCTTGTTGCTTTTAATCTGGACAGGAGACCAAGCAGCCTTCTCCTGCAAAGCTAATTGAATGCCACAGAGCAGTCCATGGCTTGCAAATGTGAGAAATTTGTCTTCCTTATGACTATAAATAATAAAAAAGACCCATCTCAGGCAGAGGAGTGCAGTGATTCAGCAAACACTCCAGCAATGGCCTAGATGGCATTAATCAGCTCTTGTGTCAGAGGTGATGTGTGTGGTTGTCTCAGAAACCAAGTTCACGACAGCAGCTTCTGCACACCTCTGAGTCAGCTACAATTTTGAAACCTTGAGGTGCCAAATTTCCCAAGTGACCTCAAGGTGGTTTCCCAAATGGGGAGTCAAGTGTGGAGGGTTTGGAGCCCACACATCTACAACGAGACTGGGACACCATCCAGTTGTGAATCTCAGCCAGCCAAAGGGCTCTTTGTGCAGGATCTCACCTGAAAGGGAGAATGTCATAGGAGAGGAAAATGTGCAAAAAACTTACTGCATGAGGCCAGTCTTTAGTGCGGCTTCTTTCTTCTGCCTTTCTCCCATGTACCCAGAAGCTGAGTTACTTGATGGAGAGTCAACGAGACCTTCTGAGAGCACCTGCTGGGTTTCTGCCCATACAGAGAGATGCTCCCAGGCTTGCTCCTTGGGTTTGGGCTCATGTTTGGGTCTGGAGCCAGCCATGGGGGAGGGATGCCCAGCCTGCCTTTGACCGCAGAGCATGCTCAGCTCAGTGCTGCTGGTGTGGGACCAGCCCCCGGCACGGGCCACAGCCGTGCAGCATCGCTTTCCACAAACGTTGTGGTGTGCAGCCACCGTGTCCACAGAAGCCCTCAAATTTTGGTGGTGCAGGTGAGAGAACCTGTTTGGCAAGTGCTCCGCTGCCCAGGAATTTGGGTCCCCTCTAATCTGATCTCCACTTCGTGCCTGCACTGGTCCTGCGGCTGTTATCCCCTCTGCAGAGACTCTCCGTCCTTGCAGCTGTGTCACCATGCTGGGCAGTCTGCAGCGGGGCTTTCTGATGCCCCTTTGACATCTCTGGGAGTGGAATCATGCCAAGAGCAGCTGAAGAAAAGCACCTCTGAATATTCTGCTTCTCAGCGTTTTTTTCTCCCCACCACAGTGTGTCATGAAGCTGGATATCCCGCCATCTCCTGTTTCCATTTCTGCCCACACCTCCCCAGGGACTGCAGCCAGGTTGTCTCCTTTCAAAGGTCAGCAAGAAGCAGGGTTAATACAGTCACAAACCTGCAGCACAGCCCTCCTGAGCCAGAACCCAGGCCACAAACAACATTGGGCATTATTTACATCAAACTCGGAAAAGGTCCTTGCTGTGCTGCCTGCAGGCACCCCCTTCACCAGAAGATGCTACCAGGGTCTCTACACCCCGCTGCCTTTCACAATCCTCACAGATGTTCCCCAAGAAATTTTCCCTGCAATCATTTTGATGCTAAGTCAAGTGGATATCGATATATTTGCACCAGGGGCAAGATCCCCTGTGCTCTGTGTTTGGATACCCGCGGCTTTTTGATTTAAGAATGGCCACGTTTGGAGGTGGTTGATGGTTGGTTTTTTTTTCTCGCAGGCTTTCCTATTCCCCACAGCCCGTAAGTGGCTTTCTGCCAGCTCTGCAGCTCCTCGCCCCTCTGCCTGGCAGCAGCTCTGGCAATGACACAGTTCACAGGTCTGCGGGGGAAATGAGTAAAGCTACGCGGGACGAGAATTTCCTTTGCGGGGGGAATTTATGTGATTTTGAAACTTATCTGAGTTTTAAATAATTGGTTCCAAACCAAAATGTAATAAAAAAAAATGTTAGAAATCTCTTTCCAGAGGTACAAGTGGGACTTCAGATGTCAGAAGAACATTCGCCATCAATACAATCAATACTGTTCATTCCAGGCTCAGTCTTTTCTGAACTGCACTGCTGTTTGTAATAGAATATGCATTAAAAATTAATGAAAAGTTGTTTCAAAAAAAAAAAAAAAAGAAAAAGAAAAAAGGAAAGAGGCTCTTGGAAAAGGCTGAGAGAATATCTTGACCTTGGCAGGAAAGTGCCAGTGTAACTTCTTGCAAAGTCACTTTTGGTTGAAAGCTCTATCTTCCCACATAAGGTTTTAGTTTTTTTAAGAAATGGGACCTTCCCTTCCCTTCCCTTCCCTTCCCTTCCCTTCCCTTCCCTTCCCTTCCCTTCCCTTCCCTTCCCTTCCCTTCCCTTCCCTTCCCTTCCCTTCCCTTCCCTTCCCTTCCCTTCCCTTCCCTTCCCTTCCCTTCCCTTCCCTTCCCTTCCCTTCCCTTCCCTTCCCTTCCCTTCCCTTCCCTTCCCTTCCCTTCCCTTCCCTTCCCTTCCCTTCCCTTCCCTTCCCTTCCCTTCCCTTCCCTTCCCTTCCCTTCCCTTCCCTTCCCTTCCCTTCCCTTTTTCCTTCCCTTTTTCCTTCCCTTTTTCCTTTCCTGACAGAAAAGCACTCAACCTGACTATTTGCAGGCAGCTGTCTAAATAAGCTATGTCAAAAATGCCTTCTTGTGACACTGAAGAATGAGCAAAAGTATTTTTGGTCACTGAAGTGGATGTACTTAATATCACACATTTTCCCTCTATACTTTTCCCAGCGTATTTCCCAAAGCTGCTGGGCAGCACACATTTCTGCTCGGGAACTTCATCCTGGGGGTTTTGCTCCCCATCTTTGGGCCCATCTGAACCTCCCGCTGCCATTTTGTCCTGTTCCCTCTTGTCTGACCCAATGTGAGCCGACTGCTTCTTTTTTGTCATCCTGATAACCTTTTCAGGGATCGCAGCCATTTGCTCACAAAGCGTGCATCGGTGCCTGCGGGAAAGTTTTAAGACCCTAAATCCCCTCTTAGATTCCTCAGTGGTGCATTGAATGTGGTTCAACAGTCTTGTAAGCAAGAGACCCTCCATAAAGAGCCAGGGGATGGGCACATCCCTTTTTCTGCTGCAGTTTGCCCTCCAGGATGAATAGGAGCATCCCAGCTTGCAGCTGATCGTTTCTTTAACACTTGGAGACATCTGCCTGGGAAAGTAGCTGCCTCCCCAGGATCCGCACGCGTTTGTGCGTCAGACGTAAGTAAATGGATGGCAATTTTCCAGAAAAGTTGCTGGGCGTGTGTGTGACAGCTAGAAATTGCAGGGAGGCCCTGATGGAGCGGGGAGAGAGGCTGCATCCCATAAATGGCCTTTCCCGGAGGAGGAGGAGGAGGGGGAGGGCGGCAAGGAAGATGGGTGGGGGAAGCCAGTGCAATCACAGTGCCCTTTCTCCTTCTGCAGAGAGG
Organism: Mycteria americana; assembly: GCF_035582795.1. Classification (NCBI taxonomy): domain Eukaryota; kingdom Metazoa; phylum Chordata; class Aves; order Ciconiiformes; family Ciconiidae; genus Mycteria; species Mycteria americana. The sequence goes on along the minus strand of NC_134369.1, from coordinate 64,782,450 downwards.
AAAGGCAAACGCCATTCTCAAATGAAGCTAAGAGCGTGGGGAAATCCTGCATTTGTTTCCAAAGATCCAGTGGCTGAGCGACCCAAGCCCCGCAATTTTCTCCCTGTCCCTGTGCAAACAGCTTCTCCCTTGCTTGCCGCATCCCCCGTGGCTCGGCCACAACTGCGGGGCTCTGCGGTGGCTTTCCCTGCCTACACGACTTGTGCTCGCGCACAAAGCGACAAAGGAACCTTGTAAAACCGGGAGCAAGAATAGTGTTTGGCCCTCCGACCCCTGACCCTCCGACAATTTAGTTAATGATTCTGGTTATCAGATATACTGGCTCAGCAGTGCATCCATCACCGGGCTGACAGAGATTCAATCCTATAAGGGGAGGGAATGTGCAAACACATTCAATCCTGGCCCGGCCAGCCCCCAGCATGCCTCTCCCCCTAAATCCAAGAACAAACAGAGAGTTTCCATTGGGGGAAGATCTGCTGTGATTTATTGTAAAATAATATACAAGAAGGGCCTGCAGATGCTGGCAATGCCTCACATGCAGGACAAACCCATGAGATGCTGCTTAGCTGCTAATGCTCCTTGCAGTATATTGGGAGAAAAGCAAACAAGCAATGGTGCTTTACTTTCCACAATAGTCTTTACCCGTTCCTCTGCAATATTTTAACTGCACAGGCTTCAATCCTGCAGCCTGAAACTGAAGTCAGCAGCTTGCTTTGCTGAACTTAAGGCTTACACCTTACATCTGTACTGTTTCAATGTTCTGGCTCTGCACGAAAGCCTCTTGTCCCATTTGTTTTCAGCCCCTGCCCAGGACATCGTGATACCCCCCTGTCCTGTTCCTCCACCCCCTTTCAGTAGATTACTCAGCAATAAATCACAGCAGTCTTCACATGATGGAAAAGCTCTGTTTGTTCTTGGATTTGGGGGAGGTCAGTAAAGATGCTGTAGCCACAGCAGCCCCAAGGGCACCAAAGTGAGGAAGAGAGAATTGGTACTGAGACAGCAACAGCCCAGGGTCAATTTGCCAACACTTGGACCCAACCCAAAGCGTCCCAAGGCTTGCGACTGCTGGCTTGGCCCTGTATTTTTGGATATCAGAGTATTTTCATGATAAGCAGGGTCTGAGACAAAAAGCTGAAATACAGCTGCTAAGCTCACCAGCTTTTTTTTAACAGGCTTGGAAAAATCTGGAGACACTTCCCTGAACAGGCAGTGCAGAAATGAGCCTGAACCCAGGTCTCTAAAGATTAGTCCCTCCTTCTGCTCAACTGCCATCAAAAATCCCCACTCCTGTTTCATTGCCTTGCCTCATCACGTCACACGTGCATGGGATGGGTGGCAGGGAGGCACAGGGCATCTCTCAGGATGTGAATTTTCACCGTCCTGGCTCCTACGCATGGAAGAAACCCCTCCAGAGGAGACGTCCAGAGGAACCACCATCAAACCCCTGCTGTCCAGGAGCACCAGGAGACAAACGACCGCAGAGCAGGGCGTGCATTAACCAGCCTGGCATGCATCTGTTTTGCATAGCAATTATTTCAAATAAGGCCAGGGTTAATTAGCTGCTCCTAGTCGCTGCTGTCTGAAACAGACCACCCTCTGTGCGAAGGGCTGTGGCGCAGAGCAGACCTGGCACTTGCCTTCGCTCCTGATCAGAAACCAGGCAGGCAGCGCCAACTGGGCTTTGGAGGGGTGGCAAACACCATGCTGAAGTTTATATCTTGTTTTGGACCCCTCAGGCTGCCCAAAACCTTGGCTTAGCCTTCTCAAAGCTCACTCATAAGCAGATAACACAAGCACAGGAAAGCTGGCTGTAACAGGGATAAGCAGCACAGGCACCCATGGGTGCTCTCTAGAGTAAAGCGCCGATGCCAAGGCGCTCCTCCTGGAGGCCCTGATGCTCCCTGTACAGGCTCATGGGTAGTTGAAATACCCTTCCCTGGAGTTTACAACATGGCCAGGTGCAGCATCCGTAGGCAGTGCTGCTAGCAAGGGAGAAGCTGGCCCCAGCCTCGGAGCAGTGGCCAGCTGGGGGGAAAGCTGCAACGAATGCACAGGTTTCCCCCGCACTCTTCCCCTTCCCTCCATGCTTTTGCGGGATCCCCGAGGAAGCCGAACGTGGCCGTCAGCACAGGGAGGACGGCCTGAGCAATTTCTGGGTAGCGCTGCCGTGCCGGAGCCTCTGGTCCCATGCTGGCAGCCTTTGTGCTGGCCAGGTCTCGGAGGGACCGCTGCGTCAGGGAAGCTGCACTGTAGCACTGCGTGATAAGAGAGTTCCTGCTGTGATTACGGCATGACCAAACAAGTTTCCTGATCCCGTACCTACGCCTGCCGCTCCTTGAGACAATACTGTTATCCCTGGCAGGAATGTGCAGGCAAGCAGGAGCAAAACAGACCCACAAGCCCTGCTGCCCTGTGGCAAATAAACATCACTATGTACCCTCATCCCGTGCAGGGGCTGGCTCAGGGGACTCGGGGCAGGGAGATTTCCCAAGGAAATGTCCTGGCAGGGCAGAGCATCCTCACTGCATCAGGCTTGGAAGGGACAGGGAGAGGGGAGTTCAAAGGTACAGTGAAAAGGGAACAGGATGTGAACCAATACTGAAAATATGACAAAAAGCAGTGCAGAGAAACAGTCTCTCTTTGCCTAGCTGCAGTTTGCACTTGGATGCTATAGGGGAGCTGAGATTCACAGCAATGGAAATGTTCTTCACTCCGCCAGCTCTCCCCAGCTCCACCATGGCTGCCGCGACTGCTCCAGCGTGGCAGTCCAGCACGCCCTGAGCTAGCCCCAAACCACCGTGGCCTGACCACCTTGTCCAGCAGAAATGTGCATGGAGAAGCTCTCTGCAGCTTTGCATGTGTGGTCTGGGCTTTGTTGGTTTGGCTGCAAGAGAAGAGCCTGGCTGGCAGACTGGCTCAAGCCTTGCTGGTGCAGTCCCTGCTGTCTCAGGACAAGCCAGGCTAAGGAACTCTCAGCGATGTTTTCTTGGGGGACTGTTCATTCACATGGGCACTGAGCTGGGAAAATGCTCATGCTCAACATTAGGCACATTGTTGCCCTGATGGTATTGGTATTTTAGGGTAGTCCATGTGCTGACCCATGGGGGGAGACTTTCCTGAATCGGGACCTCACCCACAGGGTTTTGCCTGCCTGATTTCCCTAGCCATTGAGGGATTATTGCTTTCCTTTTAAGTGAGCTAAGGGCTTTCTGGTGTTTTATAGTTTGCCTAGCTGCTGTCCCAGCAGCAGAGCAAAGCAGAGAGCTCCAGGACTGTGCCTCTCCAGTCTCTTCTATACAGTTGCTTGAAGGAAACACACCTGATTTTAGAAGCAGACATATTGCAGGACCATTGTATATTCAAGTCCTACCGTAAGCATATAGACGCATACCATGTGGTTCTTACCCGGTTTATATGGCAGTGAAGTCATCGGGGCTACGCCAGTGGAAAACAAGGGCAAATGCAGCCCAAGCAAGGCCCGTACCTGTGTGACTTGGTGTACAGCTGAAAGCGGTTTCTGAACCTCTTGTTTTTGCAGGCTCAGGTGCGTCTGCCCTCGTTTAATTTTAGTGCCCAACCTGCAGTCTGGACAAACAGCATAACGTCATGCCAGGGTGTGCATTCAGCATGTACAGTTAGTACAAAGGAGCAAATAACGGCCCGTTAGACCACGGTATTTAGCAAAGCCCACAAGAAAGAGCTTTCCAGCTATCTCAGAGGGCTCATTTGCATCAAGAGAGCCAGTTTGCTTCTCTGAACGCTTCCCGGCCTGCCTGAACAGTGCCACCCCAACGGTTCTCAAGAAACATTGTAATAGGTACCACTGGATAAACCTTTGTAGCTGCAAATCAGAAAGGTGACCAGAAAAATTACTCTGAAGTTATTTTTTTCCCCATTAAGAGTTAATTTGCATAAATACAGAGAGGTCACCAGGAGGTTTTGCTGTTCTTCAAGCTAGTTTCTGCAAAGGACCCATGAGGCAGAGACAATCTCTTCCCCTTACTAGCAGAGAAAGTGCTCTGGTAAATACCTCTGCAGTTGTCCTGAGGTGTAATGGTTGAACACAGGCTTTCTCATTAATCTCCATGGGGTGCTCAGTCCTGTGAAGACCTGCTGGGTAGCTACATCCTCATCCTGAGAGTCGGGTCAATGGTTGTGGTAGACCATCTCCTGGTGTTCTGCCTCTTGGGAACTGCATCTTGGCAATGGGCTGGGACGTCAGAAGAAAAGAAAATCATGTGTGTCATTCGGCCAGCTCAGACCCAGGAGATGAGAAGGTGTGTGGAAATAAAACACATTAATGATATACTCAGACGGTGGTAGTGGTTTCTACTTTACTAAGGAACCACCTAAGTCTCCTGATCTCTACCACTGCTCAGCAGATAGGCAACTCTAGTGTCAGAAGAACAGCAATGATAATTTATCATGATTAAAGGTGCAATAGGTCTCTTTAGATGTAATTAGGTGCTGTCTAAAAGGAAGACACTATAGCTAAGCCTTGCAGGCATGTTTACTTAACCACAGAGGGCCCTCATCAGAACATCAAGTACTAATACATTATCACTAATGATGACAACCAACAGTTTCTTCTCCACATGAATTACAATTACACATTCTCACTTGGCTGGAGAGTCCAATTTTTCACAAGGAAAAATATTTCACAGGACAAGAAATGTTCGCAATATGTACAGGTTGTTCTTTCCTACCTTTTTTTTTTTTGACTCTCTGTTTTCTACCGCTAATTTGTTTCAAATTATTTCCAACATTATTAGATTGGTATGAATGATCACCCGCCACTTTTCTCTTTCACCAGCCCCCATGTGTCTTTAGATGCTCCACATTTTTACAGTTAGCCTGAGGGCAACTCTTAAACCAGCCATCAGAAGAAGGTTTGCCAATCTTTATTTCACCGCCAAACACTTTTTCAGCATGGCATTTGACATCTGAGCTATGTGTTCCTCTCACCTCCAGTTCACCTTTGCAAACGTTCCTTCTCTAACAAGCATATTTTAAGGACCACTGCCCTGATGTCCCTACATCTACACTTAACCTAACAAATTGCTCTGTAAAGATCATAGAAGGCTGAAGCAGCTTTGGAGGAAGACAGCCTACCTCAGTGCAGTCCAGTGGTCTGGAGGTAGCTATTACCCATGGGTAGCAGCAATACCGTAACAGAGCGTCCAAAAGCAGTGCACCTTAGGAGGCTCTGCGAAGCAAAGGTAACAGCAGGAGGTGAAAATGTGTTAAGAGGCACTAGTGTGAAGGGAGCCACTGAAGTATTTCAGCTAGACCCCAAAACAGGTGAAATGACCCAAGAAGAGGCACTAGGAAAGCCTGAAACTGTTTGCAGGAGAAAGTCATGGCGATCTCAGCAGCCTCTGATGTCCTGAGCTGCTGTGACGGATGGGAGGTATTGCATTATCTGGGCTGAAACCACTTCCCCAGCTCCGGGGAAGCCCAGCGCCTCTGTGAATCATATCCTGAGGTGCACAGACCAGAGCTCAGCAGTGTCTGCTGCTGCATCCCTCTGGCTGTCTGGCTGGACTGCTCCTGCAGAAGGACCGAGGGCTGGTACCGCCTAGGGAAAGCCCATCGATACCCAGCATCTAGTCCAACCTCACTGTCCCTGCTAATGAAGTTCCTTCTGAACAGGATTTGTCTCCCTGTATCCGCAAGACAGTCTCCAGGCATAGCAGGCTTGTTTTGGGACACTGCTTAATCCCTCATCCACCCCCTGAGGGATGAAAACACAAGTCTCTGTCCCTGTGCCAAAATTGTCTTCTGCTGTGATGCAGAGCCTGCATCTCAGGTTTACTCTCAGAAGTAAACCTGCTCGCAGGTTGTGTGGATGCTAATTCTAGGCCTCTTCTAGTAAACCTCTTTTATTTCTATCTTACCCACCATCCCCAAATTGTTACTTGGCCAAAAAGCTGCTTAATTAAAATTAAAGAAAAAAAAAGAAAGAAAGAAAAGTGCAAGCGAGATCAGGAAACACTTTTCTTTCTTTGAAATGTCCTGGCTGATGACAGCTCTCCAGGCCCCAAGGTGCACACCAGAGAGACCAGGAGGTGCTAGCAGCAGCCGAGGTACTTGGCAGTGGGGTCTGAGACCTTCTTCTGCCCCTTGTGTAACGTGCTGGCTCCTGCCTAGGATGCCCAGAAATGAGCTGCCCATTTTGGGCAGCCTCTTCTCTGTGGGGCAGGAGGAGATTACATTCAGTTGCTCTGTCTTGTCAGGCTGCGGGATTGTGCCTCGGGACTGCACACGTGTATTCACCACTCAATCAAAGAGCAAGTTGCTGCCTAGACTGAGGCTGGGGGCTGCATCTTTCAGATTCAGGTGTCTGTCCTACGGAAGAACTGGAGGGGAGCCAGCACTGGACCCATAGCTTGTTTTACCCCACACCCTATTTTGATGTACTGCGGGGAGCTCAGACTCAGCTCTGAGAGCAGACTGAGGTTTCTGAGCCCCCAACATCCCCAGGCACGGCTCCAGTCCTAGCTCCAACTGCAGTGCAGTGTTACCCCTCTCTACTCCGATGATTTTGCTGCATCCTGCTAAGTACCTGCCTTTCTAACACTTTCTTGATTAATAAACCTCTGCAGCCACTTCCTACTGTCATTCGCAGTCGCTTTACTGCACTGAAACCTGCTGGCAGCTTGTCACTGATTTCAGCCAGGCAGCTGGATCTGACCCTCAGAAATCAGGCCATTGCAATCAGTAGGCTTCGTTGCCTACAAAACAGAGCTGAATGCCACCCACGTTTTCTTGAAGTCTTTGCTTGGCTCAAAGGTCCTGCTCCAGCCTGCCACAGAGCCTGTCCTGCACAGCGGTCCCCTCCTTCCCGCCTGGATGGGACGCAGCACGCTGGAATCTCATTCATGCATCTGCTGTTGCACCACTGCTGCCAATCCAGCCCAGGCTTTAGGAGAGGAGAACATGATCGCTTCGCAGGGCGCTGGGGGAGTCACCACACAAGCAGAGAAGACCATCTAATCCTCGCATTCCTACAGGAAAGAAAGCCCCCAGTGAGCTAAACATAAATGGCCAACGGTGTGTGTTATTTTTAAGTCCAAAAGCCTGAAGGCAAGGTTTAAAGGCGAGTCTAATGGCATTTTTTTCGTGAGCTGTCTTAAGTCCCCTTGTCTCTTGCCTGGATTGCGTCAGCCAGCAGTGACATATTTTGATGCGGGAGCTGTCTCTGTCCCTGTTCTCAAGGCGCTTTAAGCCTCCGTACACGGCTGGAGCGGGCAAACTGAGACACAGAGCAAATGCTGGCTTCCATCTACATATCTTGTCATCCGGGATTGACAGAGACCACAAAGTGGCCTCATGAAGGGATAAAGTCAAACGATACGCCTGCCTGATGTTCCGCGTTATACCCTGCCTCTCCTCCCCGGAGCCAAGGGGAGGCTCGCCATGCCGCGCCGTGATTTCCCTGCCCGCCAGCTGTCCATCAGCGGCCGCTGGCGAGAGGCCCCGGGCAGCCCCGCTGTGCCGCACCACCTCCTTCCTCCCCGCCGCCCCGCGCGGGAGCTGAGGATGCGAAAGCCCGGCACGTATCCTCCTTCCCCTCCCTGCTCTGCTGGCCACAGAGAGCTGGGGCTGCACCAGCCCTCCCGAGCGCCCGGGAGCTTCGCAACTCCCTCTCCCGCACGCTCTGCTCCCACAGCCGCCAGAGCCCCGCGCGTGTCCCAGCCGAGACAAAAATCAACGACTTCGCACTACGGATATGTCTAAGTCGCACGTTTAGCCGCTTGGTCGCTGTGCGGGGCAGCGTTAGGAGGTGAAACGAGGGTTGCAGATGCAGAAGGGGGAGCACAGTGTGCGCCCTCCGAGGAGCCCCGGGGAGGCAGCCCCTGGCTCAGCGCCAGCCGAGGGCACGCGCCCAGCGCGCCCGGGCACGGCAACCGGCTCTCGCTGGGCTTACTCTGCCGTAACTGAGCATCCCGGGTACACGCTGACATTGTATGGCATTAAGTAATGGGTTCCCGTTTAACGTTTTCTCCAATGGAAGCAACTGCAGAGGCAGTTGAATGGTCCCCAAAACTCCACGATATCTGCCACACTGATGTTTTCATATTCCAGCAATCATTTCTGACAGCAACGCCGGTTTTGTAAAACTGCTCCAGCCAGCTCTGCCATAACTGCAAAATATAACCAGCTCTGACTTTTGCAATATTTCATACTCTAAAATTAAGATGAATATTTTTGTTACAGTACAGACGGCTCTTGCTGAAACAAGCAGCCATTCAATCTGGGATGAAATCCAGAAGGTAGGTGGGGGTTTTTTTGGAAGGAAAGATGACTTCTGGGGACAAAGAAGCCCAGGTCTTTCCCCATAGGGAAAGGACTGCGGCCAAAGTTGGAAACCATCATGCCCCAATGCCGATGAATGCGAGAGGTGATGGGAGGCAGCCCCAGGGCTGAAGGCTGAGTGTGGATTTCAGCCCATCTTTCAGGATGGCCTCACCTGCGCACACACCAGCACGGGCTGACACTGGATGCTGAAATCCCCAAACCCCTGGCCTGTGCACCCTGCTGCTCCCGTCCGTGCTTCTCAGTATAAAGAAGATGCAGAGACATATGACACAGAAAACCACCACTGGTGCTTTGTTTTCTGAACACAAACTTGTTCAAATGAACTGTATTTTTTTTGTTCTTTTTTAGCTTTGGCTGTGACACCTTCTCAGTTGTTCCTCTTTTTCAGTGACCTCATGCATTTTTGCTCTTCCTAATCCAGGTTTTTCTGTCCCGTATTCTATCACCTGAAGACCCTAACTCTCACAGACAACAGAGATAAGGGACATAAGATATATATGCCTCTACCCACCAGACCAGCTTTCAAGATTCCCTTTCCCCCTCTGCTGCACGAGGCTGCTCCTATGGGGCATCTGGCACAAATGGGACTGATCTGAAAGCAAAGTCCCCTGCACGAACAGGGGAAGGGCCTGATCATATGGGGCAGTCCCCACATCTCTAGAAGTGAGTATCTAGAAGCAGCAGTGGCTCGGGGGCGGCAGCGCAATGTTCATGCAGAAGCACTCGGGCTTGTAACCATGGCCTCGTCCCTGTAACCATGGTCTTGTCCCCGTGGGGTGAGGGAGTCTGGGCAGACCCCAGTGTCTGGGCATCTTCTTCAGACCCTCTTGGAACAGGGGGCTTCTCCTGACTTGGTGCAGAGAAAACAAAGGAGAGGAAACACCAGCATCAGTTTGGGGATGGAGGTGAGGGCACCTTGTTTCTGAATTTTTTAATGAGTTGGGTTATGACAGTGAAAACAAAACCAGTTTAAAGAAGCCAAACTGATTTTATTATCAATACGATTATGAATGCACTGCCTTCCCAGGCAGAGCAAAGGGTCTCGTCTTCAACAGTTTCATTAAAATAATGACTTCCACCACTTCTCCCTGCCCCCAGCCCTCACCATAGGCCCTCCCTCTCCCATGCTGGCGACTGTGCTGGGATATGCCCCCGATAATCTTCTGCTATCCTGGGGGCCTGGGAGGCAGGAGGGCCATGGAAAGAATCCCAGCGTTTCCATCTGTCGAATTCCCGAGCGGCAGAAACCTGACCCCGCATGGAGTGGGTACGCGCTGCATTATTGCTGCTGTGGCAGAGCGAGCAGCCTGTGCTCCTTGTCATGCATTATTAAGTGAGCTCAGAGAGAGGGGAAGACTCCAACGAGAGGGTGAGTGAACCTGAAAAGTGGAAAAGTCAAATCTATCCCTGTAATTAAAAAAAAAAAAAAAATTAAAAAATAAATCCAACCCTGAGCAGCCTCAGTAGCCGATGCGGCAGCTGCTGTCATGGGCAGAGCTGACCGGACGTGAGACAGAGACATGACAGGCATGCTGATGGTTTGCTGCAATAGCGTGGGGTTTTTCCATGATTTTAGCCACTTCCTAGAAAGGGAAGGAGCCTGTGTGAAAAATGAGGCAGTAAATGTTAAAGCCTGCAATGTACTTGTTTCTGTCCTAATTAGCTCAGGGCTGAGGGAGTGGGAATACTTTGCCATTGCACGAGCTGCCCCAGAGCCAAACCCCACAGAAGCGGTACAATCCCATACAGCGCCGTACGGGCTGCGAGCCCGGCCAAGTGCTCCTGGGGTGGCATTGCTGGCACCTGAGGCTGGGGAACACCACGGCTGGTGCAAATCAGCTCAGCTTTGGCTCCCCAGCCAGCACATCCCCTTGGTCCCAAAGTACATTTGGGAGTGGTGGCAGGGCCCCCTGCCCCATGCAGGGCCCTGCCATGGGCACAGCACTCCGAAGCCATCAGCCGAGACCGCCCTGGGACACGCATTTAGCTGTGCAGGCGCATCCCTGCAGCTGTGCTCCCAGCCCAACTGCTGCACTGTGAAACTGCGCGGCATGAAATACAGGGGGAGAGCGTGGGTGCAGGATTTGTCCTCTGGGACGCCGTCACCTGTAGAGGTGGATGGGATTTGATGTGGGGGAGGAAGGGGGACCCCAGAAGTCACCTGCCTTTGCCCAACTGATCACTGTCACAGCAACAGCAGAAGGGTTTCAACCAGCAAACAACACTGAGCTCACCTGCAGGGAAAGGCCACCCACCAGTGGAGGTCCTGGACTTGACCAGAGATGCAAACTTGACCAGGTATGCAGTCCCTTCCCAGTCTTTTCCCGAGCCTGTTTAGAGATGCTTTTATGGATGCTTTTGCCAATTTTCCAGCCCAGTGGCAACTATTCCTTAAATGGAAAAACAAGAGCATAGGGGAACTTAATGTGTTTCTAGCTGCTTTTAATGAAATTTAATAACTTTGGCAAGGAAGCATAATCAGCCCAACTAATTCCTGGTGAACCCAGAGCCTGTAACTTGAAAGCCTGTCTCAAGCGGAGCAAAAATGGCCACTCCTGTTATTTGCAGAAGAGGCAAAATTGCAAAGGGCCAAGTATTGCAAAACCCCAGGCTCTGCAGAAGGTGATTTATCGTTACCTGCAAAGACATGACTAAGGAGCTCAGGAATCCCAAGCTGAACAACAGTCCATTGATAAGCCCCAAGACACTGCGGGCCAAACTCTTGGCTAGCCCCCAGCTGACCCCTGCCAGTGTCCTGGGCTTGCCTGAAAGGCGAATGTGTGCAGGTGAGAGGCAGCTGGGAGCGCAGGAGGGCACTGCTGCGGGCCAGGGGCTCCGCGCACCGGGGCTGGTTTGCTTTTGTCAGCAGAGGATGGACCAAATCCATCACTGGAGGCAAACGGCTTCATCGCTGTCAAGGGGCTGAGGGTCAGACCTCTGCTAATAGGTATTTTTTTTTTCAGGGGTGTTTTCTTTCCACTTGTGCTCCTGGAAATGCAGAGGCATACAAATAGAAAAGGACAAATCAATAAGCATTTATGAGCCTTGAAAAAGCTTTCATTTTGCTTAGGTAAAATCTTAGTTGTGCTTTTTATGTGGCTGGGATGATTCACTATGCTGCCCTCTCCCCCACAGGCAAGCAGAAATAAACAGGAATACCTTCCAAATTCAGGAAGGACACCCTCCCTCCCTCCCTCTTTTCCCCAGTATTAGTATAATTTGCTCCAGACAGCTCAAATCATTCTCTCTGAATATGTGTAAACTCCTGATCATGCTTGGTCTGCTGCAGCACAGCCTGGCATACAGGCGACCAGTCTTCCTGGCCATGTATAGGTCCCCGATCGACAGCTCATTTCCCTGTGTGCCAAAACACTCCTCCGGTCTCCTGAGCTCCGCTTTTGCTGTCGCTAGAGTCAGAGGCAAAACTTCCCCCGGCTCCAGCGGGAGCCAGAGCATGTTTCGTCCAGCAAATCCACGCATATCACCATATGTTGCTTTCTCTCCCTGTTCTGTTTTCCTTTCGGCCCTATCTGCTTCATCAAAGAAAGGGAGCTGATCACGGCAGCCACGCGGGGTGTTTGCACAAAGGCGGTAATTCAAGCCCTGGCGCGAGCTGTTTTGGCAGCGTAGCCTAGGCACCGCGTGTTGTTTCAGCTGACCTCTTTGGTGGTGCCTGCCCCGGCCTCCTCGCTGGATGCAGGTGGCTCTCACGCCAGCGTTCCGCCCGGTGCATTTTTAAAAACCATTTTCTTGTGACTCGCTTGTGGATGAAGCGGCTCGTGTCCTGCTTCGTAGGACACCTGAAAGTCCTCCCACAGGGAAGTTTGCACCCTGCGTTATTTTTAAGACCCTGCGGGGCCAAGAGGTGCTGGGCAAAGACAGCAAACTGATAACAACACTAAGAGCGGGTGCTGCCAGGGATTTGGCTGGTGTGGGTCTTTGCTTGGGCAGGAGAGCCACACGCCGCTCTCCATCCTGCCACACATGAGCATGCACCCATCACACTTGTGGGATGCAGCTGTTGGAGCCTCCACCATCTCACGCTGAGGACAGGCATTGCAATTCAAAGAAAATCATGACTTTCTTTCACGTAACCGTCCCCTTTGTAGGTGAATCCTTTCACGGAGGGAGGCACCCAAGCCCTTCTGCTCATCCTTTGCAATGGCCTGGGATGGTGGACTCTGGCTCTTTCTTTGTAGAAACTTTATTCCAAACCTGTTGCCATCATCCAAGGTCTTTGTAGTGAGTTTTCTGGCCCCTGATGGGTTTGGAGAAAGTGCAGGGTGAAATTTCCTTTCGCTGCATGCATCGGTTTGGTTTCTCCCCACTGCGAGAAATTCCAGGATGGAGAACAGTCAGATCAAAGAGAGACAATCCCAGCTGAAACATGCATGATTTGCATATTCCATTAAAAAAAATCAAAGGGGAGGGTGTGTAAAATATTTGTGCCCTGGAGCACATACAATGTATGCCCCAACAAGATGCTCCGTGTAGGGCTTATACTTATTTACTCTGATGCCTAATAACAAAAAACAAAAAAAAAAGAAAGAAAGAAAGAAAAAGAGGCTGTTGTAATTTTCACATCCCAGAGGATTCTGGCTCATCTAATACACAAACCATCTCCTTGAAAGAAGCACAGATACCCCTAGAAAACTTGGGCTGACTTTTGGCAAATTGCTTACTTTTGAAGGTCAAACTAAATGCATTCCTTGTGCAGTGGGAGGTCCCCCATTGATAGAAATCTTTATTGCTCTGGTTCTGCCGTTTCATTTAACATTTGATAGGCCCCAAACACAGGAGAGGTGAGTGTTTCTCTGCCAAATTTCAGAATGGCACTGTGAAAAGTCAAAATGGCAAAGCTGAGTTTGTTTTAGGCTGAGAAAAGCACGGGTTGTGAATTTAATTCTGCTGGCTCTGCTGCCAGCCAGCTGGATGGCAGTGACAAGGTCACCGCTCCATGCCACTGTTTCTCCATCTATAGAAACATGTTATTGATCCCTTTTCGGAGTATTTTGAGATCGACTGGTGGAAAAAGAGCTGCCTGAACTGTACACCATTATTGTTAGCATTAATATTCTTATTGCCTTTTATTACCACCGTGGTGGCTATTAAGACTGCTAGCCCATGTTGCACCACCCTGGTGTTCGAGCACGAGCACACCCTTTTGCAAAAGGAGGGTAATACTATTTGCATGGGGAGATGCGACCTGTGTTGCTTATCCTGAGTTTAATGACTGTGTTCTTCTTTCTACCTACCGTTTCCAGCTTCAAAGTCTGCACTGATCTGCACTGCCTTCCAGCAGGAGACAAAAAGTAAAAGACCAACTGGTCTGTGCTCCCCTTGGAGCAGTGGGTCGCAGGGCTGCTCTGCTGACCCCCATCTCCAAAGACTTTCTTCCAGCAGCGGGTCCGGTTCACACATCAGCAGGCCCTGAGGGATGCAGAAAAAGCTGCAGGGCGGCATGCGGAGAGGAGAGGCAGGGGAAGATGATGGGCCCACACCCAGATGGGAAAACACCACTGGCAAGAGCAGAGCATCTCCTCCCGCCCGTAGCTGTCCCAGCCCTTCCCTGGGCAGCGGTACAGCCCTTGGGTGTCCCCTGCAGAGCTACGGGCTGGAGGAGACACTCTGCTCCTCTTCCCTGCAGGGTTTTTTTCATGGATAAAGCCTTCCTGTGCCAACGCCCCACGCTCTCCCGAAAACCCGACCTGCTGTGTGCCTCAATCCACGGTCCCATGGTCGCTGTGCCTCAGTCCAGCCGTCTTCTCCCTTGAAGGGGCCAGGCATGGTGGCCGTGCGTGGTAATGCCCTAAGAAATATGCTGGCTTCCTCCCATTGAGTTTTGCTGGCTACCGCAGCACACCGCAGCAGTGCTGTATTGATTTGCTTAAAGGCAATGGTCAAATCCCTCATAATTTATTTAAAACCATCTGGGTGGTTTTTGCTGACTCCCACGCCTTACGCAGCTCACATTAATAGCGATCGGGTGCCAGCAACGAGTCGTTATTGAGAATACAATCCCTCTCACAGAGCATCTTCCAAGAAAAAATAATACGCAGGAAGAATGCACCTCGAGACATCAAGCGTTTTAGCGTTGGTTTGTTTGCTTTTTCCCAATAGCCTGCCTTTAAGGTACATCATTTCTGGCATCAGGTTTCCTCACGTAGAGACCATTTAAGTACTTAAGGCGCTCTCTATGTACTCAGCCAAATGTTTTGCCAAGAAACCTAGAATTTCTTTGCTTTAAAGGCATAAAGTCTTCCATCTGAGTCTTAATTATAGGGTTGAATACACAATGAAACTGCAGCTAAGCCCCTACATGTATGGAATGTAACACCACTTCACTGTGCCTCACCTGAAAGACAACTTGTAAAAAAGCCACAGATGAGTAATAAACTGGAAGGACACTAATAAGAAAAGAGAAAAGATTAAAAAAAAAAATCCCTCCAGTAAATAATTAGCCTTTTTCAGATTACACTCCTCCTGATAAAAGACAAAGAGCTCTGTCAGGAAGTGACTCCATCTGAGAACCTACTTCCAGAAAACGTGGTTTTAGTGGTCTAGACCATCTGCTCATGGCCATGGGAAGGGTGAGTCTGAACCCGTCTGCAGTCAAGCTACTCTGACGCGGGCACTGAAGCCCTCTTGAATCATGCTCCTGGGCTGGGTGTCCCAGGGAAGGCAGCAGGAGTGATGGAGTCCCAGACCTCCCCTGGGAGAAGGAAGCCCAAAAGCCATCGCTGCTGGGACTTGTCCTTGGTGCTATTAAAGATCTGCAGTGCTGTAGTCAATGGGAAATTTGCCCAGGTTTCTGCAGGCTTGAGGTCAAGTCCATCTGCAAACCTCGTCTTGCACCTGGGCAAGGGATCGAGGTGGCTCTGGCTATGTGGCAAACCCGGCTACTCCTTCAGGGCTGCCCTGGGACTCTTGGGAGCACAGCAAAACCGTGGGCGGTGGTCTCATGGCCATGCTTGGGCTAGCTCAGACCTCAGCAGCACTGTACCCACCCAACTCTGGGTCCCCACTGCACCTTTTCTGCTGCCGGGGCTGTGCCACGGGGTCTTGGTGGGATAAAACAGTGTGGATGAAAGGGATTGCCCAGCTCCGGGGAAGAGGAAGGGGTGTATGGGCTCTCCTTCCTGGGATGGAGAGGGGACAGGCTGAACCAGGATGGTGCATAGGGTGGAAAGCCCTGGAGAGGCAAGTTTGCTCTCCACGGCTGCAGCAGCCAGCTTTGTCTTTCCCCTCCTCGTGGGTGACATACCGCATGGTGCAAAGAGCCGAACGGCAGAGCAAAACTCCCCGGATCAATCCCTGGCATGGCTGGGTCATCTGCTGGGGGACAGGCAGGAGGATAACAAACAATGAGATCAAGTTAGTTCTGCCATTACTTTGAAAGAAACGTGCACTGCATTTCTTAGGAGGGGAAGAAGCCTCATCAAAGCATACCTGAAAGGAGGGAGCATGCTTCACCAGAGCACATAATCTTCATTTTTAACCTGTAATTTATTTTTTTCCATTGAAAGATCAAATTAGCTGCTTTAGCTCCGTCCCTAATTAAATGTTTTTCTTTTTTCCTTTTTCCAAATGGCAAATTCCTGCAAAGTCAAACAAGTTGTATCACCTGGCAGAATTAATTTTTAGTCAGGACATGCCTGTCATTCCAAACAAATTAGATATCTGAAGGGGTGGGTTTAGCCGCATTTCTGTGCACTAACCAAACCAAGCGGTTACGATCCACACGGGGCCAAAAACGATGTTCTTCAGGTGACAGCAACCCCTATGCATACCAGCACCTCACTGAATCAAAGAGTAAACACCCATTGTACCCAGGCATATGCCACTGTGGGTCTCTGAACCGATGTTTAATGACCTTGTCAGGGAATGTGTGTGCTGTACTCTTACATTTTTAAGAAAGCATAATGGTGCTTTTGTCTTCTGTTTTTTCCTGTGTGGCAAGTTGCAGCTAGTCTTCAAACTTAGCTTAAAAACTTCACTTATTACTTCTGGACAGTTCTCTTGCCAGTTCTGTGCTTTTATTTTTTTTTTTTTTCCCCCTTTTCAGCTGGGTTTCTCAGCAGATATCGAACTTTCTTTTTTAGTGCTGTAATTGATAGTTTGCAAACCAGTTGTGTGTCTGTGCATGTGTGTATCTGCAGACTCACAGTCTCCAGTTCATTGAACAACCTTATGGCAAGAGCATAACTTCTGCCCGAAGACCTAAAATAAACACTAATGCTCTGTTCAAAGGGCCCTGGTGTTTAGTGTCTCCTTATTCAGGAGGGAAGTTCACTAGGTGGCTGCCTTTTGGCATGCGCCAAAGTCCCACTAAATTAAAGACTGTACAAGCTTTTATAGGCACTGAGAACAGTGAAAATGCAGGATTCACAACCAAAGCGAAACTTTCTCTCCTCCCCACCCCTCTCAGAGGCTTTCAGGAGAATTTAGGGCTCTTTTTGCCCGTGTTTGTCTTGGTGTGGGCATGGGTGTGCAAAGCACATGTACAGCTCATCAGCCTGCCCTAAATTCACAGCTACAGAACTGGAAAGCTGCTGTTTCCGGCATCTAAACCTGGAGTTCAGCTACAGAAAGGGACACTTCATTACAGATAAGATAACAAATTGTGCATATACACCCAGAAAGCTAATACGGAAGCTTCATATAAATTTCTTGGGACCTGTCATTGGGATTGGGAGGTTCAAGAGGATGTTTGGGATTAGGAGGTAATAGGAACTATTCGTCTGGAGCAATTAGAAAGAAGTCAGGGCTTTTGATGACTTTTTCAGTGCAGCTGTGGATTTTTCATAATTCCTCAAGTTCTTCTTTTTAACCAACTTTAATTACTGGAGAATAATATTCATGTCACAAGAGCAGGATTCATCTCACAGCATTTTAGACATTTACAACACTGCTGTCTTATCAGAGCTCCCTTCACAGTCATGTAATGCATTCTAGAGAAGGATGGATGTAATTGATTTTGGGCATCTATTTTAGCATGAGATAAATCCCGCTTGAAGCCATTGACTCTAAAGAGACAACAGCAAGCTAGATGGTAACCAGCTAGATGGAGGTACCTGGAGCTAGGGAGATGGATTTCACCCTAGGTACCATTTAAGTGTTGAACAGGTCTACCAGCCAACTGCTTTTGCTGCAAAATTTGTAGGAAAATTAGTCAGGGAGCTGGAGGAATCTGGCTCTAGGCAAGGAACATTATCATCTCCTGGCAGGAAGAAAAGGCACTGGGAAGTGAACAATTAGGAAAGTGTATGAATATTAAAATCCTAATGGCTCCTGAGGTGCCTGTTAACTCTGCTAATACCTGAATGGAATGGAAGACACACAATGGGCCTTCCTAAAGAAGATGAGTATGAGGAGTAAGGGAGCCTTTGATAAGCTGATTTTACTTCATGCCCTCTAATGCCTCTTGGGAGCCAGGATCCTGCTGGAGGGCAGCTGAAGCGAGGAGACCCAGAGGTCTTAGTCTCAGCGATGGAGGATTGCTCATCCAAAACGACCTCAGAGCATCCTCAAGCATGCTGAAGTGAGGGGGAACCCTGGGAAATCTCCTTAAAGGTTATGCGATTTGGTGCAATGAAGTCTCAACGAGTCAAGCTCAGATGATTTGCCAGGAGACAGACCTACTTGCTTTTGCTCCCATTGCCTGAACGACAGCTGTGCAGGAGGCAGGGAGGAACCAGAAAGGTGGGCCGAAGCACCCCTTTCTCTCCTCATTGCTCCACCACATGCCACAAACATGGGTATGAAACACAACCAGCTCTGCAGGGTGGACACTGGAAGGAGATGAGATGAAGGATGGAAAGACACAAATGGTAGGGTGGGAGCAAGGCCCTGAGAGGGTGATTTACCCTACGACATGCTGGGAAGGGGACTGAATTTCATCACTCATGCCTCAGCTAAGTGCTTCACCCCCAAAGACCCTACTTTTCACTCTGGATCAGGAGTTGCTGACTCCATACACCGCATCCCCATGCAGCCCCATACTGCAAGCCTTCCAAGAGCCTGCCCAGGGGCACCATACCATGCTCCAGGGAGGGACACACAGCTGAGCCCCGAGATAGCTAGGAGATGTTACTGTGGGCAGGATGTGTCCCTTCCCCCAGCTGGGATGCGTGTGGTTCAGCAGTCCCCGCATCCAGCCCCATGCCTATCGGTTCTACCCCAACACTTCCCACGTGCTCACACGCCATCTTCCAGGAAATGCCCCACCATGCAGTCTGCACATGCGTGCGAGCACACGCTTTCATATGTACCGACAGGCAGAGCTTTATAGGTTTATGAATACAGAAAGCTCCTAAGTCTTTCCATAGTGCTATAGGAGACCATTACATATAATGTCAGAGCATTAAGGCCGGCACCTCGGGCCCTGCACAAGTGCCCCACATGAAGATAACGCTTCCTATCCCAAAGCACTTACAATCGAAACATAAGAGCACGGGCAACAGGTGGACACAGACAGCCAGGCTGGAGGGAAGCGCATGGCAAAAAAAGGAAACCAAGAAATGCATGCAGTGCTGATGAAGCTGCATGTCCCTTTGGCTGAGATTGGTTTTGCCCATTTCTTGCAAAGTATTGCATCAAAAAATTCACATGCTCCATTCTGGGTTGTACAGATAATGCTGGAGACAAAAATGGATCAGCCATAACCATATGCTGTAGTATGGACAAACACTGGCAACTCATAAGTGCTTGTGCCCTGTACAGGAGATCCCAAATTAGATATTTTTGTTTAAATGACACTTCTGCCCTTACAGCTTTTCTCGCCAGCTGTCATATGGAGGACTATGTTCTATATCCGTTTGTTTACCTACTCTGCTGTAGGAACCGTTCCTATGACAGCTCCTATTAGAGAGAACACCTGCAAGTCTGAAACCCTGTGCTCCTTGGTTCAGAAATTAATTGTTCATCTCAATGGCCTGAAGCCTGAATCATTTAAAAAAGGGGACAAGTGAGAGTTTCCAGAGTGGTTGGAACGGCATATGGCGAGTTGCATCTAGAAGATGGCAGCTTCAGATAACGATTTCCAAAATTCCCCTCTGCCAGCATGTTATGTGATGGATTTGAAATGAAAGTCTGCAGTTGCCTTCCTTTGTTAACTACCTGTCTGATGATAAGTCTCCAGGACCCCTGGGCTTGCTGTAGCAGGCACTATGCAAACATATAGAAAGGACATAGCCCAGAATTTACAGTAACATCACAGGATGGGCTTTTTATTCTATTCTGCTCATTATTCTTTTTTTATTCTGCTCATGAATAAGAGCAGAATAAATAGCAGTAACCTGGGAAAAGGTTACTTGCAGCTTCACACAGCTCAGAATCAAAGGGCAAGGCCAAATCCAGAAAAACAAATCTCCCACTCGAACGCTCCTTCTGCATTGTTGAAATTAAACTGAGGTCCAACATGAAGTTCAAACTCTGGCAGTGTTAGATGCCAAACATCCAACAGCAGACATTGTAAAAGCAATCAAAGATTGCTGCACCAGCAAACACTCCAGCAGTGGCATCTAATATTGGTGTAACCTTCTTCGGCCAACAATGCCCATTGACTGTACTAAGGAGGCCAGCCTGGACTACAGCATCTAGACTGGAAACATGCTGTTTAGCCCTTCTCTGTCTGGCAGAGGACTGTTCTTGGGCAATGCTTGCTAGAAGATTGGGCTTAGTGTCTGGCAAGGTTGTTCCTGTCGCTTCCCCAAGAGACATTCCCATAGTTTCCTATAGTACAAAACCAGAAAAATACTTTTTTAATGGGTTAAGTTATTTTGCCTTATCTGTGTGTCTTTCCACACAGCAGGACAAAGCATGACTGCTGCACATGTTAGCACACTGCTAGCACATCTCTAGCAAGGATGCCGTGACATTAGCTTTATCGAGCACAAGTAACAGGAGAACAAACCTGCTGGGGACCTGAGTAGCAGTCAGGTAAAAGCAGGGCCATGGTGCTTTCATTGCCTCATTCCTGCTGATAGTTAGATGAAGACAGACTGGGCATATTACAGTGACCGCCTTGCTCTGCAGCCTCACCCGGGCTTTCATCTCTTGGCTAGTAACTCCTCCTTACGGGGGGCTTTCTGTGCTCCCCTATTTGAAGGCTCTCCGCCACCACCTTGCTTGTCACTCCCCATGGCTCACGAGTCCCATGGTGGGAGTAAGTGGCAAAGAGAAATACCACTTGTTTAAAATTCTGATTTCTGCCCTTTGGCTCTGGTAGGATTCATGACACAGCTCCTTAGGTTTGTGTCTGCAGCTGAGCAGCCATGCGCGGGGCTGGCCTTATGCACTTCATGCTGGTGGGTGATAGCAGGCTGAAGAGCAAATGAAACCTCTGCAAACAAACTCTTCTGTCTTAGAAGCACAAATCTAGGCATGTTATTTAACATTTTGGCTCTTAAAGTGATACAGCTGAGTCTCAGAAGCATGAAACACCTTGACAGGGGCTTGTCCCAGAGGCCAGATTTCAAGAATGACCTGAGAGGTCCCTTCAACTCTACTCCCCCCTACAAAAGCCAACTTGGGAAAAATGAGACTCACGTATCAGAGTCAGAACCACATATCTGGATGCGTATGGTGGCCCAGCAAGCTGCTAAAGCAAACACTGGCAGCACTACCCCTTGACTCGCCCTGTAACACAATACAGAGCAGCTCTGAGGACTGATGCTTTGCAGTGCCGTCACCCGAGGAACCGCTGGACTCTGCTGGTAAATCAATCCTTGAGGTGAGGCCGGGGGGCAAAGGGGAGAGGGGCGCACTGTGAAGGATAATCCCCATCTCCTTTAAAAATTAAAAGCTGTGTTCCACCACCCCAACACTGAGTAGCACTTTGCTGTGTGAAACACTCACAAAAGCCAGGAAATGTTAGGTGTGCAAGCTGCCCAGCTCTTAGCTAGGTGCCATGCGAAGGGGCTTGCCTGGGTCCCTCTGCAGAGGCAGAGAGCAGGCACCATGGAGGACCACGCACCCCATGGTCCCCAGTGCCTGGCCTCAAAGGGGGCAAACCCCCTCCCAGAGAGCCCCAGAGATGGAGAGACACCCAAAATCCTATCTCCTGCCCATGGACGGTAAGAGCCAGCTTTGCTCAGATAGCTCCGTATTTTCAATTTCCAATATTTTATTGGCACCTACTCCTTGAGAGGCACTTCCCCATCAGGTCTGGGACTTCAAAGCCTGTGCAGCAAGCAGCGCTGGAGATCTCGCAGCCCAGGGATGACAGCCAGGGCTCAGATGGGACCAGAGCTGTACATACGTCCTGGGTAGCTGCCCCTCTCCAGCCTTTCACAGGCTGCCACCTCACCGGGGTTATATTTAGTGAGGCATCTGCAGTGACAGTCATTTTTCCAGTATTTAGGAAATGCTAGTGCTGTCTTCTGGTTGGCTGCCAGGTGCTACTGGGAAACATGTGTTGGGATTATTTTCGGCTCTCCCACTACCAGAGTGCCCATCAATCATGTCTGTGGGGCTGCTTCAAGTCTGTCTGGACCATGGCAGCCTTGCAAAGTCCTCCTGCCTCCCCAGGGCGGGGGGAGCGTGAGCATGAGGAGGCTCAAGGGAGGCATGCAGATCATTTTTTTAAGAAATTCCTGTCACGCCAGGCTCTGCTGAGCCTACCCAAGCCCGCTGCAAAGCCTGGGGAAATGGGTGACGTTTAAAAGGAGTGGGCCCGGGCTGGGGGCACGCTCTGGCTTCGTGATGAAGGCTTCCTCCGAAATGGTTCCCAGGAGGAGAAGCTGAGCGAAATGCTCTCCTTCCCCAGCATGCTGGCTCACAGCAGGGGTTTCAGCAATCGGGGTGTTGCTTCACTTCATATTGGCTTCTCCCAAGAAGCAGCTCTGAGTTTGCTTTCTGCAGGGGACTTCTTGCTGTTTAGAAAGCAAAATGCACTAATTGCTCGTAACTAAGTGAGAGCAGAGGGTTTTATAAGTGTTGTTATTACTGAATTGATACGCTCTGTTAAACCCTTTATTTTCTTTTAAATGGGATTTTTTTTATAATGTACTTTGGCCACAGCAGCATCAAAGAAGCGTGGCTCAAACAAACACTTCTGCCAGGCCTTGATGCGCTTTCTCCCAGATTGCGACAGCCTTTCCCCGTTGGCGTTTGCAGGATCCGGACCTGCCTCCGCACCTCAGTTCCCACCACTTCCCGCTGGAGCTCTTCCTTCGGGCTCTTGGTGCTCTCGGATTTTCCCTCTCGGCCTCTCCCCTTCCTCACAGCTACACTTCCCTTCCCTTTCTGCTCTCCCACGCACATCTCCTTACTGTGGGCTGACTGCGTGCTGAGGTCAGCCCGGAATGTACCTCAGGGAGGGCTTTTGCTGCGCTCAGCCCTGAGCAAGGTCTGGCTTGCCCATGGGCTCGGCGCTGCTGGCGAGTCCCTGCAGGCTGGGGCGAGGGGTGGGCGCTCAGTCCCAGCGCGGGGCAGCCCGTCGGCTGGGGAAGGGCTGCAGCGGCGGTGGCTGCCTCCCCAGCATCGCTCCATGGGCTTGCGCCTTCGATGCAAACCCCTGGGAGAATGGATTGCAGTCATGAAGGCTTGTTTCAGGAAAATCCACGCCCAGGGAAAAGGAGAGGGTTTCCCAGCTGGCTGAAAACAGCAACCCCGTTCCCCAGCCCAGCATCCCCAGCGGGGACCGCAGCAACGGCCCTGAGCCTTTGCTCCAAAGCAGCCGCTGGCGTTTCTCTCCTTCTCCCACCAAGACTTTCTTCCTTCCCTGTTGTGCCTCGATAGTCTTAAAAGGACATTTTAATCTCCATGCTTTGGTCTGCTGCTCAATTATTTTTTTCACTGGAATATATACATATTTCAAGCTGCTGGTAACTGTAAAAATGTCTTGTAAATAATGTCCTTAACAGTTACAAAGTGATGGCTGTGAATTAAAAATGATTTACAGAGGAAATCTGGACACTGTTTAGAACAACTGATAAGATACTGAGTTTTGCAAGAGGTGTGTGAGACAGAAAAAGACATGAAATTTCCCAAACGCGTTGCTGGTGATGGATGGATTCATCACTGTGTTGTATCTCTTGTTTCAGCTTCTGCTATATGTGGGCTCAGAGAACCATCTTTTTATGAAATTGCTTATGGAAGTGTTTAGGTTTCCCTGATGGTGATGATTTGTTGATCTGCATTACACATTACAGCAAAAGCAGATAGGGGATGGCTGATGTGGTTCCTGGGATGGAGAGGTCCTGTCTGTGCCAAGAAAGACATTAGATGCAAATCCCCTGCAGCTGATGTTTTTACGATTCAAGTGGGTTTGCAGAGGTCCCTTTAGCTACATATGGTGTATGCCATTGTCACAAGCCAAACACACTGTGCTACTCCTGGCAGACATCGCTGAACCACCCAGTTGCTCTCTTTAAAGTGTCCATGCAAGTGTTGGAGCAGTGTTCACATCACCTTTCCACACCTAACTGAATCCCACATCTCCCTTTTACTTTGTTCTTGAGGACAAATGCTACCAGCCACCAGTTCTCCGTGAAACACTCCTCCTCTGGCCAGGCAGGCAGAGGCACATTGTACAATCAGGGACAGCAAGGTCAGTAAAAGGGTGAATTTTCTACCTGTCTGCCACATCAGAGCAGCACGAATGTCCATCCCTCAGCTTGCAGGTCAAAGCAGTGGTTCAAAGGAGAAGACACCACCCAACGCAGCATGGGAAGGCACTTGGGGCCATCCAGTCCAGCCCCCACAACCGTGTGAGCACCACGCAGCTCTCCAGTGCCGCCTCTCTGTGCCCAGCCATGCGGCGCAGCATCAGCACCGTCTTCAGCTCCCAAAACACGTTTCCAGTGGAAGGCCAGAAACCCCAACGTGCCAGAGGAAGGAAGCAAAACGAAACAATTTGTCACCTCTGTCCTGGGCCCAGACAATAGGAGGGCTTTAATAGGTGGGAATGTTCCTGCTGAGACATATCCCATTGCCAAACCTCAGACTGCCCAAGCCCCTCCCTAGTTATCATTCCCCCTGGGATTTTTGCTGAACTGGCAAGAAAACAGTTTCTTATCAGTCTCTTGCTGCCCCTCCCCAAATGCAGAGTTTTGGTGATAGCCAGGTTTCTTCCCAGGGTTTCCAGAAATAGGTGAAAAGGGCTCTGCAGTTCATGTGCACTCTCACACAGGGGCCCATAGCGTGCTGACCGCATCCCGAAATCCCACAGGCTGGCCTTGGCCACCCTCAAGCTGTACATGCAGCACATGGTGAATACGTTGAGTGCACCCCGGACACCTTGGACCTACTGTGCACAAATGGTGGAGGAGATTTGTATATGGTCAGGAAGCTCCATGTGTGCTCAAGACATCAGATTTCCTGCACGGTGCTTGCTCCAGGAGCCTGACGCATCCGGCACCGCTGCTGTACCCTCCCTGCATTGCACAGTTTCTCTGCCCATCCCCACCGTGTCTTGCCCAGATTCCTGCATGCTTCCAGCTAGGGCAAACCCATTGCCGTGCCTGAGCCGCAGACCACCAGTAGACCCAGCTGCAGGACCTTTGAAGTGAATCTTTACAAACTCAAAAGATTTATCCTACTCTTGCAATGGGAGCATTTGCTAACCCAGGAGGGATGCTGAGAAGCTAATGCCTTCAATATGTGGAAAGCACAGCAACACTCATGCCTGTTGACCTCACCAGCCTTGTTCTTTGAGGACAGCAAAGAGTAAAAGGCCAATGCAGCTGCTAACTACCCTCCAGGGACTCCGGAGACTGAGGCTTCGCCTGGCTTCCCATGGAGCCTAGGCTGGTGGCTGAGACCCATCTGAGCTTGGGCACTTCATGAGGCTCCTAGATGGGAATTTTGCCTCGGGAAACCTTGGAGCTCTGCAGCAAGAAGTCCTGCTCAGTTGAGTTTTCCCTTGTCTGGGAAATAGGAGATGTATCTGGGGTGCCTCCACGGGCGTGGGCACTGCCTCCCTGCTCCCACCCAGCACCGTGCCACAGCAGCCACTGCACCTATGCCTGCTCCCAGCACCGGTTGCAGAAGGCATCCAGGGAAAATCAGCTTCAAGCAAAAGAAACTGTACCTTGAGGATTATTAAAGAGTGACAGCCTTTTCTCCTGGAGCAGGAGCTCCCAAGGTTGCACAGCTCACCCAAAAGGGCTGCCTGCAGTTAGGGAGTATTGCTGGTGTGTAGCTCATTCACTGGCAAATTCAGTTCCTGGAAACATTCAGGGTGGGCTGAATTTAAGAATGGCATTTCTCCTTTCCAGAATGGGAAGTATTTTTATTTTATTTTATTTTTAGGTTTTGGACATTTCTCAGAGAAGTTGAAGTTGTCTGAAGTTGATATGTCTGAAGTTGACATATCATTTAGGAAGTGAGCATGACTGACTTTTTATTGGAGTAATAGAAAATGAAACATGAAAATTAAACAAAATATTTTGGCTTCCAGGGACTGCAATGTTGCATTTAAAGCAGAGTATTCAGAGTGTCTTCAGAAGTCCTTTCTCAGCCAGGCACCCAGCTTACTCGTGTAGTCCTGGGGGAGGAAGGAGGGACACAGGGACATGGCAGGTTCCAAACCCGCTTCTCTCAGCCATGGGGAGAGCATTGCCCTTTGCATCATCCCTGTGCAACACATACATGGGGCTTGTTAGAGCTCATCTTGCAGCTGAGAAACTGCATCACAAATTTTCCCCTAAGTGGATTTTCACATGTCACTGATAAATACGTCAACATAAAATCTATTATCGAAAATATTCAGCAAAAAATATAGAGTATCAGGGAGGAATTTCTCTGACTTCCTGCGTGTGATCTCTTTTGAATCATGGCTACTCTGTAAAGGAAAAACTTGTGGAGTTGCACAAGTTTCCCTCCTCAGGGAAATCTCCCCATCGACTTCAGTGGGATTTTCACATGGGTAAAAGTCCAGGATTCATCCATGACCGTGAAATAGGTGATTCTTGTGTTTAGTTGTCCAGGTTTCATAAAGAAAAGGGGGAATAAAAACCTGTTCTTTCACATTACATCGTTTTTATGTGAGATCTACTGAGCTAATTTCAGGAAAAACTCTGTGTGTGTATGTGTGTGTGTGTGTGTGTTGTGTGTAACCCTGGTGACTGACTGCTCTGGAGCCTATACATACGAAGACTTCAATCAAGATTAGTTAAAATGTAATAAATCTAAGTAGGCAGACATGGTCTGCCCCAACTATTAATAGTAGGAGTGGGGAACTCAACAACTGCTGGTTGCTCAAAGGGCTTAAATGGATAAAATGAAACAGAAGGTATATGTTTTATTATAGGGTATCACAGTGTTATCAGATGCGTGGAAATCATCCTTGCAATGCTACTGCACCACTAAATCTTGCATGCAGGCTGAATGAAGAGGATTATTTCCAATATCCTTTTGCTCATGCTGCTGTCACAGCTTTTCCATATTTGACTTTGGGAAAAGAAGAAAAGAGTTTGCAAAACGAAGAGTCATGGCAACACTGCATGCTAGCACCAAATCAAATCAGCCATGCGCTGCTCTCATTGGTACATCAGAAGAAGTTACCAAGCCAGCAGAAATGGCTCAAGATCCTTTGCAGGGGTCCATTGGTTTTTGGGTTTATCTACATTTCAAAGAGAAGAAGATGTAGATAAAGCACTTTACAGCAGACTGGCGTATAGCACTTATGAATGTAAGAGAGTAGGCAACTTGGTCCAATACGCCAGAGGAAAATTGCATTTAGACCTGGATTTTATTTTTATCTCTTTACACTGTCTGACTCCAGTTTGGACACTGCTTCTTAATCCTTGCCCACCTTTCGACTCTCTTGGGCGCTAGGGCTGCCAGTTGTGTGGCACAAGCACTGCTTCTCAACATACGCTTATTCAAGGGCTACCCCAATGTGCCCAATCTTAGTGTCTGTAGGAGGTATCATAATGCTAATATAACCTGTGGGTTGGCTTGAAATATTTTTAAGTATACTTCCAGTGTGGTTCTCTGTGTGAGTATGTAGCTGGGATTAGCAGGTTTTCTGCAGATATTACTAGAACTGCTAGGAATGAACAATGGAAAATAAAACCTAACTTCTATTAGCCTCTCCTTCTCTTGCCTCTTCCAGGAAAATGACAAGATATATTAGAACATTGGAAGTGAGACACATTTGTTTGACTACAGCTATACCACTTCCAGTAATAGCTATTAGTGACTTCCAAAGTTCCCTTTTTTTCTTTCAGCTTCCAAATTCATTGTACTATGAAAGATGGTAAGTCATAATGCTGATGGGGGACTTTCTTTTTTGTTGGCACAACATGAAATCACATCCATCTTGCTCACATTTTCTAAACGGGCCTAGGAGTCTGCTTTCTACTTAGTTTTCCAGACTTGAATATAGATCTACGAGCTGAACCTTTGGTCCAGTGACCCTTTCAAATTGTGCAACTTCCTGAAAATCTACTGCAACCTTAGGAAAACCAAGCAATGGGAACCAATGAAACAGTGGAAAACCCATAAAGGTTACCTTGGAAAATGGAGGTTGGTCTTGAAAGGCTATTTGTTCACTTGATGGGCTCATTCGATGTGCTTACTCACATGACAGAGAACTCCTGGACTCCTAAAGGACTACTCAAAAAAAGGAGATGTAGGTAAGCAACTGAGGCCCAGATGGACTGTGGAGTACCAGTGGTACCGGCACTTCTCTGTGGTACTGTTGCTTGTGTGGTGCGTGGCAGAGCAACCCTTACTAGGGCTGCTCCATTCCCACCTATCGTGGTCACTCAGTTCTTGGATCAGAGGGAGTTTTCATGCAAAGCCTTTGCTGTATAGCCCTTCCTCCAGCTACAACCACCGTCCAGACCTGCCCATTATGCAAGGTCATGTAAGGATTAGCGGTTCTCCCTTGAGTCTCCCATCACACAGGAGGCTTAAAAAATAGTATATTGGGCTATAGATGCATGGGCAGAGACTGCCACAAGGTGCTCCTTCCCAAGGGGAAGCCTGGGGCTAGCCCGAATGCACCAATACCTAAAACAAGTCAAGGGACCTTTCTGGGACACCAAGTGACACAAATTGACTGTGTCTGTGCTCCATAGCATTTGGGACTGGATGTCCTTTGGGCCCCATGTGATAACCCTCCAACACTAATATTTTTTACCCAGTTTTTTCAGCTCAAACTTTCTGCAGTAGCACTGGGGTCATGCTATCACCAGACAGAACTGTGGAAATGGAGATTATGCATTGCATGCCCTGGCAAGAAGCTGTGGGAAGATGGAAGCATATGGGGCCATGCTCCATGCTGCAAGGATAGGGGATGGCAGGAATAAGCAGTTGGACAGGTTTATCCATATAATCCCTTGTATAAGGGCTGATACCAGCTACACCATGCCACTGTGTCCTGCACGGTCAGGAAACATGTAACAATGATCCCAGAAAGGGAAAAATGGATTCTCCCTTCTATAGACTGATGGGGATGTCCTGTAGTGCCTGCACTGTGTTGGCTGACTGTCTTCTCTCTGGCCATCTGGAACTAGGAAAAGCAGCACGTAGTGTGTGTGAAGGCAGATGATAACAGCTGAAGCTGGAAAAGAGAAGCAGAGAAAGACAGAGGAAGCTGTTTGTGCTGCTGGAATCTATTCTGCTAGATACAGGGGTTTCATTTATTTAGCTATAAATGTCAGAGACTGGAAAAAAACTAGAAATGAGCCCCAAAATGATGAAGATAGACCTATGAGAAATATTGAGTTTTGTATTGAAAAAAGATCAATCATTTAAAATATTTATATTGATCTATTAAAATGCTTGAAATTACAATTTTCTTCCTTACTTTTCCACCTTTTACTCTTCATTCCAAGTCCCTTTGTTTCTCACTTGTCACTCAATGTCACATAGATTTTATGATAACTGAGGCTGCATTTTCTTTTCGGCTTTCTTGCAATCATCTGTTTGCCTGTGTCTCATTTCTCTTCTAGTCACTCTGGATGCAAATCATCTGACGCAATTTTAGCCATTTGAGAGTTAGCTACTTACTCGAGCTGGTCTTCTGGGCTCATTTTACAGTGGGCAGAGAGAGACCCAGCTGGCAGTTTATCCCACACTCTCTAGGAAGGGGCAAAAGGCTTAGCTTAGCTTTCACTAGACATCTAACTCTAAGACAGTGAAGAAAGAGCGTGACAAGTCCTGTCATCTGTGACTTTCCAATAACTGCATAGTACTGGACTTAAAAGGGCAAAAGGAAGAACAAAACAAAGACAAGCTATCATTTGGAAGAAAAAAAAAAGTTAAACCAAAATTCTCCACTTGTCAGAAAAAGGAGATTTTTTTTCCCAGAAATATTATATTTAGGAAAATCCAAAACTTTTCACATAAATTCCAAATTTAGGGCAGAAAGGGCATTTTAAGCAAAAAAATACAAATCAGATTTAGTAAAATTATAGATGTTATTTCTCTAAAATTCCCCAGGATGTAGTTGGATACTTTATGAAAGGTAAGAGAAAGTTTTAAGCAAGAACAACCTCTAAGCAGTTATGAGTGAATTTGTTGTAGACCACAGAGCGGATGCGTTCTATAATGCAGCAGATACACCGTCACAGGCTGCGCTGCTGCAATGACAACAGGGGAACCCAACACATGGATCAGAAACACATTTTATCTGGCAGCCCGGTGCATTGGCTATAAAAAACAATAAAGGCAAATCAGGTATTAAATTTATCAGAAAACTATCTAAAACTTGAAGAAAATTCTAGTATTTTCTTTTTTCAAAGAAAAGCAAATCTGTATAACTTCATGTGATATTTAAGTGCTTCTATCTTCCCTTCCCTGTCAGCCCCACACCATCATTTGACATCTCTTCATTTCTCCCTATTTGTCTCAATTAAAAGATCAAATGTAATTTTCCAGTTGATTTTCCTTCCTGAATTTTTTAATTCCCTTTTTCCGACATTCTATTAAATGTCTATCTCTCCACACATGCATAAATTACTTAATAAAGTTGGGGGGGGGGGGAAGAACAACAAAGGAACATTAGGAAAAAACCCAGATAATTCACAAATGATGGTTAATGAATAAATGCTACTAATGCCATGTGCATTTTGATGCCATGGGGATGCTCTGCTACCTAAAACCTGTCCAGTGACTTTGTCCCTTCCAAGGGCCTGGCTCCATCACCTCTTTGCACAGATGTTTGCATACGCCATTGCAGGGAGGTGAAAACCCAGTTGTGCCCGGTGCACCCTGCTGCAGGGTGCTGCCGTGGCCACGAGATGTGGACTGTAGGTGGTTTGATAAAGGTGTTCAAGCCAGGGTTTCAGGCCACGCATCTTCCTGCTTTGTCGTGAGCAGATCTGACCTGCAGTAATCCTCAGAATTTGGAGAAGTGTCCCCTGGAGCGGTGCTCTGTATAACACCACTGTGCAGATACTGGCTCGCCAGCTGAGCCCCAGCGTTAGTGTGCAATTGCACTGAATGGGAGCAACCCTCTTTCTTCTCATTTTAGTAGTAATCTATTCAACTGGAAATTACCCCAGCTGGAAAATCGGTATGGCCCTGGTTTATAGGGATGTGCAGCCCCTTCTGCAAACAGAGGTTTAATTTACTTCCCGATTGCTATGAACTGCAGTGATATTAACTGCACCAGTGTCCTGTATAATCATGGCTGAAGTCAGGCTTTAACGTTTGCAAGCTCCTGTCCAACAAACAGGTCTTTTGTCAGTGAATTTGTTGGTAAGGCTGTCAAAAGGAAGCACTTTTTTCTTCTAAAAGCACTATCCTTGTGATGTACTTGGGTCACCATTATTCCAGGCTCATTGCCCCTTGTGAGCATTAACTGAGATGTTCAGGCAGAGCCTGTGAAAAGAGGAATTCTGCAGATGGGGAAACAGAGGCACGGAGTGTCAGCGTGACCCAAGCCAAAGCCAATGGGGATTTTTCCCCTGGTTGTGTTGCCCTTACATCAGGGTTTGCCAGAATTGGCAGTCAAATAGTAATTATGACTCCCAGGCCATGCTTTCATGATCTTTCTCCAGCAAAAAATTCCCCTTGGCTCTGATGCCAGAGTTCAGGATCACGTGCTGGTGACCAGCAGATCCAGGCGGCAGCTTGGTGAAGCGTGTTGGATCCGCCATGGTTTCCTTGGTATTCTCAGCTGCCTCCAGGCCACTTTCTCCCTCCCTGCTATCTACACCCAGGTCTTTTTGCTCACCTGTAAGCTGGTAAATCAATGTCTTTCTGTCTCCAAGTGCCTTTGTGCTAAATTCATTGGTGTTCATAAACATGCCAAGGAAACCATAAAAGTGCAAAAAAATGAATATATGTTAATGTATTCTGTGACCATAAAACCAGAAAAAGGAGAAAAGAAAGCAGTGGTTTTATCTCTGTAGAAAGAATAATTTAAGAAACATTACCAAACATAGCTATAGGACATGGCCAATGACTCTGCTTCAGGTCTTAACCTCCATATCAACCTGCTCATAAATGAGGTATTTTTTCAACCTTATGTACTTCCCAAGCTGCAAATAATCTGCAACATCAGTGATTCCAGTCTCATTTATTTGCACCAATGTGACTTTATTTTTCAAATAAAAAGCACACTGCCACACACATTTTGCCTACAGCTGGAATAACATGCAAGTTGTTAGCTGTTAAATTCACCCAAGGGGAACAGTTTAAGGTAAAGCAGCATTAGCCTGGAGCACATGTCACAGCACGACAGAACCCCTTGAAAATTAAAATAAAAAATGTAAATCTGCCCTCTGTGTCGTCTGTTACACCATGTCACCAACTGAGCCTAGTCTCTAGGCTTTAAACATTAAGAGAACAGCCCTGCTTTTGATTTTTTACTCCCAGGTTGGTTCTTTAGCTCAGTGCACAGATATTACTCTGTCACATAACTCCTGTGTAATTTGAACTACACTACAAGATTAATCCCTTCTTTTTTTTTTAGAGGACAACCTGATGGAAAGAGCTGCAGTTAGCAGGTGGGCTTGTGGCAAAGAAAAGAGAGCAAGGATCAGTTATAACCTTGAACATGGCTGCTCAACTATGTATCAGATAACCACCAATTCCCTTAAAATCTGTCACTACCCAGCAGTTGCTATGCAAGGGTGAGTGTGAGGCTGCTTAGTTCATGTTCTTAATCAGGCCAGGTGGGTGATGCCTTTTAAGGAGAAGCAGCAGGAGGAATGCATTGGGACCCAGGATGAACAGCCCTGTCGTTTTTGCCAGTATAAAATGTACCTGATGGCCCGGGAGCTCTAGTTTTGTCTGCAAAGGGTTTTTTCAGGGGGATTACAGAGAAGCAGAGCCCTGTCAATCAGGTGTGACCGTGCTGAGTAACGTGGCAATGGCCTGCAACAGGCAGTATTTTCCTCGTTTAAATTTGCCCTTACACACTGGCCTGGGTCAAAGCTTTGATGGCATGGATACTTGGAGGACAAAGAATGGGTCTGATCTAGGAAGAACTTGCTTTCTCCTGGACTCAGCCCCCTTCTGAATGTCCCCAGGTTTTTCACTGTATCATATGTTTCCATGCGTTTCTAAGAAGCAGAAGTGATTTTTCTCCTCCTGCCAGCACAGTTGCATGGACATCCTCATTCCAGTGCAGCCCTTAGGGGAGGGCACAAAAGGTGGTGGTTGGTTTAATTGGTCAGACAAGATTACTGCAGGTAAATGCTTAAAATTGCTTATCTGTGGGGATACATGCAAAGCTCCTTGATGAGAGAAAGAACATGCTGGTTCCTCATCTCACCTCTGAGCCTGGTTAAACATCTGGCTGATCCAGTTGCTACAGTTATCTCATCAGATCTTCATGTTCACCAAGACAAGCCAAACTCACTGCTTTATACCACCTCCTGCTATCTCACCTGACAGCAGTTTTACTTGCACTGCTGAAACAGCCAATGGAAAAGAGACCTGAGAGCATGAGCTAGAGACCCCCCAACATTATCAGGTATGGAAATGGCTCTTGGGCACAAAAAACCTCACAGATCAGCTGTGCATGCACAGTCTTTCCAACACACCCAGGCCTCATCCAACTTCTTGTGACGTGCATTTGCCAGGACTGCCCAAGATTTTTCACTGGGCTGTCAAAAAGGTTGATCAGCAGTCAAAGCAGTGCAATGGTGGGTGGGCTTGGAGGTGAGGAGACACATCCTCAGCAATATGAGCTCTCCTCTGCATGGGTCAGGAGCACCAAACCTGATGTGACTGCACCAGCTGGACCTCCTCTGTGGTACTGCAGAGCCAGATGATCCTGTAGGAAAATAAAGAGAAAGCAGAAGGTAGTTGAATGAATGAAGTTGAGCAACAGGTGACGAAAGGAAGGGGCAATGGGACACATTCCTTATGAGGTGATCACAGATGAAGCTGTCCCCACAGCTGGGTGCTTTTCAAGTGCACTGCAGACCAAAGCTGATTCATAGATGTTCTTCAGAAAACCTTTTCAGATCATGAAACCAGACCATAAAGAAGACAAAGTCCTGCTCAGAGGTCAGTAAAGAGCCAAGGCAAAACAAACACCACAAAATAAATACATATTTTAATGCCAAGAGACCAGTAAATTCTTACGTGTCAAGAAATGAAGCTATGTTTTCAGAAGTGACTCAAAAGATTGAGATAATGGCAGCTCAGGGACTTGTGGTTGCCACTATATAATGGGACAGCTGAAGTCAGGGTCTGCTCCCAGCTGTCCTCTTCATGTTCCCCATCCGAGAGAGGTGCCTCTGCTGCAGAGGCTGAGCAGGATGTCTGTCTGCCTCAGCCGTTGCGTTTTTAACTCCACATGAGTCAAGACCCTTAGGTTCCTCCTTTTGAAGATGGGGTGTAGGTCCTTACATCTCTTAGTTGTGTATAAAAATACTTACCAAGAACCAGACATGGAGTTACAGGGCAGTGACTCACAATTGCCTGTTATTTACTAAATATTTTTATGGTATACTAAGCAGTTATTATGTCCTTCAGTGCCCTCCAAGGGGAACTGTTGCAAACACGTTTTGAGAGATGGTGTCTGTCCCAAGGCACTTGCAGTCTGGACAGACAAGACAGACAAAGTGTGGAAGGATAAACAGTGGGGCAGATAAGTGATTTGCCTGAGGTCGTAGCATTAAAACTGGGACTGGCTGTCCTGATGTCCCATTCCCTGTCTGATACTTTGTCCACTCAGTTTTGATGCTTTGCTATTCCTGGCTATGGAAAAAGTTAACTGAAAAATATGGCAGAACAGAATATTACTGATGAATGATAGGGGCTTTTACCTGATGCCTATTTACAAGAGTAGTTATTACAGAGGAACTAATCCTCAGGGTTCTCTGCTCCATGAAAACAGGTTGGTTGTCTTCGATACCATTTTTATTTTCTCTCTTCTGCCATTGAGAAATGGTAGTTTACCTACACAGGATGGGACATTCATTGCAACAGTGCTTGATGTAGATCCTATTGCTGTCCCATAGGTATGAGCGATATATCCATGGTATTCCATCTCATCTGTGGCAGACCAGAGGCCGGTGACACAGGGATGTCCTCTAACAGCTGAGCAGGGGACAAAGAGCGAGTCCCCTGGCTGCTCTCCCCAGCCGCCAGCTTTGCAATCCTATCCTTAGTTCAGCCGGTGGCTGGTGTTGGGGCGACCACTCATGCTATCCTGTGAACTCAGGGTGCTCCGCACGCCTGTCGTGTCTCCGTCCCTGCTCTCGCGTTGCAGAGTCATTTGGACGCTTCCCATTCTACCGGGAGGCGACGGCGATGTGTGCTCAGAGCATCGCGAGACCTGCAGAGAGAAAGGGAAGCGGAGGGGATTATATCTGCTGCCTGAAAACCTCGAAAGAGGCTCTGGAAAAGCCGGAGCTATAAGTTAAATGTTAATACCTGCCTCTGAGAGCTCTCTGCTTTATCTATAATTCGAATATTTGTCCTTGAAGCATCTCAGCTATGCCCCTGAGGAGGAAGAGCAGTGAGAGTATCTGAGGGCACTGTAAGAGCCAGCGAGCTCCAGGAAACAAAAATGTGTGTTTCTTAGGCTTTTATGGTTCCTGTGACATCTTGCCAGATGTTGGAAAGGTAGTCAAGTTTTAAGAACAGAAAAGGATCCAGATACAAAATGAGTAAGAATTCAAGCCCTTTGCAAACCACCTGCATTTTAATGACATTTATTCCTATAGACAGGCAGCAAAGAGAGGAGGCACTGAGGGCTCACAGAGATAGTCTAGCCGCACGAACATGCTTCCTATGGCATTTACCCCTGATTTCCTAAACCCACAAATGAGAGTGGATGGGGAGAGGGGAGGGGAGTTCTTGTGGGAAAGGTGGAAGAGGAGCATCTTCACCTGGTGGTGATGTACAACCAGATCTGTGACAGGTTTCTCGTCGTTGAGACTACTTTGAGGGTACTTTCTGTGGACACAAGTATTTGTGCATGCAGCAGGCTGTGAGTTTAAGCTGGGTTGTAGGAGAGCCGTCAAACTTCAGAGGAGCTGTTCCTGGCTGTGGAGGCCATGGGCAGGGAAGGGGTCTCTCCTGGGGGACTGGAGACACAGTGTGTAAGGGTCGGACCTCTGTGTGGGTAGCAGGTGGGTTCGGTTGAAGGGAAGAGGTGGATCTTGAGGCTTTTCTAAACCAAAGGGAGATGAGCTGAATCCCTCCAGTCAATGCGGCAGTGGGGGTTGGATGAGCAAAAAGGCAAATCCCTCAAATGCTTTGCCCTCCACAACAACGGCCTGAACCTGCAACATCAAAAGTTGGCCATCCCTAAGTTGAGGAGAAAAATGGCAACGGTGTCCCTTGGTGCAGACCGCAGTGGGTCTCCCAAATACGTGTGAGTGTCTGAGCAAAGATGCATTTACAGAAACAGGGCTAAACCCATCATAGCAGTTGAGCCGAGCTCTGGGCAAGGTTGGGACCTGAGCACCAGGTGAATCCCTCTTTGTCCCTGGGAGATGAGCTCCTTCCCAAGACAGCAGGAGCAGGAGCAATGTGAGCAGCAAAGGAGCGGGCACGAGTGGACCTTCCCCAGCTCGCAGCCCTTGGTGGCAAGAAACCAGCCAAGCCGATTGCCCCACTGCTGCCACCAGCCACGTGCCAGCGAACCTGCCCGGCCTTGCAGCCGTTTTATCATTTTAATTAAGCTCTGCAGACCTGGAGCTGCTAGGACAGGATTCATGCCTCTGGTATTCACTCTTGGCTCCGGTGAGGACACACTCTCTGCGGCTTTCGGGTGCCGGGGAGGGGTCCTGCACACCGCGGTGCTGGCAGGGCACCAGCATGTGCCTGGCAACTCCACCGACGTCCCAGTGCCCGATTCCTGCGGGGTTACTCAGCCAGCTGGAGTGCACAGGGCAGGAGGAATGGGCTCCCTCGGGGCACAGGTTTGGCTGCTCTGAGTGAGGTCGAAGCAATGCTGGTAGCAATCCCACACACTGGCGCGGGGTGATATGATGGCCAAGGGACGGCCACAGGGTCCCTCGGTGAGGCAGGGACGTGGGCTGCCTCTGCTCAGCTCATTGCAATGGCTGCAACGCCCGGGCTCTGCCCCCGGTGCACACTGAACTGGGAGAAAAGTCAGGCTTTTGTAAATGGGCACAGCACCACGCGAAGCTGTTAAATGTCCCCCTCCAAGGAGATGTGGGGTGGCTTCGGTCCAGCCTGGTGTGATGTTGTAGCACTTCCCGTAGGGTTTCGCAGCCAGCCCCTGTGAGCCCCAGCCCAATGGGGAGGTGGTGTGCCCAGGCCTGGCAAGCCAGGGCACACTTCCAGCGTTTTTCGCGGGGGCCATACCTTCCCTCCCGTGCCAGCCCATGCCGCCTGCCCACGTTGTCTCGGGTGCTTCCTGCAAGCACCAGCAACGGTGCCAAAGAGCGGGTGCAATCCCCCAGCGGCTCTGGAAGGGTGCGTGGTATGTCCCCGAGGAGGCTCAGGGGTACGCACCCAAGGGCAGCTTTCTTGGTGGACATCTCAGCAGGCTGCAGCTCCAAGTTGGCTCTCCTTCATCCCAGGATGACATGGAGTCACCTCGTTAGTGCCAGAGCAGCCACTTCAGCATTACCTCTGGGTTCAAATGGGAATGGATCCTGCTCTGTGTTACACCCTCCAGCAGCTCCTCAGGAGCATATTTCTTTCTGTAGGTGAAAGAATAAGGATTTTGCTTTGTTTCTGTTTTCAAAAGCAAAAGATCTCAGTGCAAACATTTTAGATCTAATAGCCTGACTAAACTTTGAATTCATGTGGTCACAAGAAGTGATGTCTCATGAACATCCGTAAAAACTTCAGGCATTAACTGCACGTGCAATTTTTCCCTTGCTTCTTTAGAGGCAGCAGGTGATACGTTACGGCGACGCGGTACGTGCTCCTGCGAGGAAGGGGAAAGGCATGCCTGCGGGGCGGGCTCAGGACGAAAGGACCAAACTCTGCCATCCACACGCGTGAGAAAATTTGGAGTAGCATTTGGAGCTGCAGTTAGTGGAGCTGCTCCAGCTCTGTGTCACTGTGACTGAGATCACACTTTATCCTAACACATCTCAAAGCAGCCCCAATAGCAATGCCGCAGCGCACCTTGGCACTGGGAGAGGATCGTGCGTGTGCCTCTTCCCTCCCGTGCCATCGTCATCCCCACGCAGCTGAGGGTCTGTTTTGCCTCCCAGGGTTTTCAAGATATTTTGTTTGATTTTTATTACCGTTGAAGGATTTATATTGTGCTTAATGTTGTGATTCGGTTGTTAATCGTTTTCTCTTCTAGGAAGTGACTTCAAACTTTTATTTTTGTTGTTTTAAAAGTCAAAGCAGTTTCTTTCCCATTGTGTTTCCTCCCTTCCTCAAAAGAAATGTCATTTATAGGACACCGGTGTCTGCACCCAAAGTTCTAATTGCTTGTGGAAACTTGTCTGTCTATGTGTGTGTCAGCTGTTTTATACCAGAATCAGAAGTGTATTTAAAGAGAAAAAAAAAAAAACGGAAAATGGAGTGTAATAAAAAGTATAGCTGAAGGGTTTTGAGCGGTATCTCCATATCAAGAAAAGTTACATCACCTGAGAAAACATCAGATATACCCTTACAGCTCTGCAGTCATTATCCTTATTAGCAGCATTGTTATTACCGCTGGAACAAGGGTGAGCTCAGGGCCAGGGAAGCAGGAGGGCTCGGGGCCACATCCTGCAGCACGCGTGATGGGGGGCCTCGCCTGGACCAGCAACAGTAACCAAACTTGTACAGGAGAGACGGAGGAGCATTTCTGGTAGCTGCATTTTTGGAAGAAGTGGCTTTTGGGGAAACAAAATTTTAGAAAATCCTTTTGTTGTTTCTCTCACATGCTGTGCCCGGCTCCTTCTCGCTGCGCCGGTGTCACAGTGTCGGGGCTCAGCCTGGCACTCCTCTGCTCTGCCTCTGGGGACATGTGTCAGGGGGGCAAATCCTGCCCATTCACCTCAGAAATGATCCCCAGCACAGCGGAACAGCTGGCATAAGAAATTGGGCAGGTTCCTAGGAAAGAGGGAAGTTTATTTGTAAAGCTCTCCCCTAGACAGAAACTGCCTGTAGCCCAGCAGAGGTCTGCCCGCCAGCCTCTGGGAGAGGCACACGCTGAGTCCAGCTTCACCTTCAGCCACCCTCAACCCCCCAAAAATGCCAAGCGATCTTCCTGCTCTCCCAGGGACCGTGAAAAACTTAAGTGCTTAGTTTAAAGGAGTTGCTTAGGTCCATCTGCGGCAAAGAGGAGGGAGATGGACACCTCTGGGAGGGTGTCTCACCCTAAGGGCGATATTGAGAGGAAAAGGCTGCTTCTCTTTGGAGACTCATAGATTGCCCCATCAGCAACAGACAAAGACCAGTCTGACTCAACGTGTTCCTTTTAAAATTGGCTACTCTAGGCAGGTCGGCAAAATTAAAGCTGACCAAAGGTAGATATTTTTGTAAACAAATTATATTTTTAAAAAAGCCAACCCCCCTTCCTAGGAAGCCACCCACTTTTTGCATGCCAGCTGCTCTGCTGCCTGGAAGCTTTCCAGACAAAGTGCAAAAAAGTTTCTGGACGGGCTGCAAATTAATTCAGCAGCAGTTCATTTGTTTCCCTTAGCTGCATGTACCAATTGCAAATAAGGTTAACAGATGATATTTGCTACTTAGAATAGTTTATAAAACACTACAAGAATTATTTATAGCCTGCCTTCTCTGCATGCATGGAGATTTGATTTGAGGTTCAAGAAATCAAGGTCTCCAGCACAAGTTAAACCCCCTCTTGTGAAAGTTTCATAAATTACCACCAAGGGAGAACACTCCATAGACTTATACCACTCCAGCTGGTATCCTGGAAGATGGGTTTGCTACTTCATTGAAGAGAGGAATCACACCAGTGCTCACAAGGAAACAAGAAAACAGAGGAATTGAGGTTCATATTGTTCTGCATGGGATGGGTCCTCTGCTGATCTGTGCTGCTGGAGCTGCGTTGCAATCAGCAGTACCACCACAATCTGCCCCCAGCTGGGGATCCAGATTACAAAAAATAACAAGTGCATTTAATTTAAATGTCAGCGTTTTATAAAGAAGCCTCCAGATAAAATCCCTGCACTCCTCAGTATGCACTATGTCTCATTTTTACATAGTACCAACATCCCATTTACAGGCCAATTAGGGGATTAATATACACACATAACCATAAGTGTGTGTATGGATGTGGATATAATTTTATGGCTAGCATGCTGACAGAAGAGGAGTATCATAGGCCCAGACTGCACTACTGGCTCCATCAACTCATCAGAAATGTCTCTTTTCCAGATCAATCATCTCCTCTTAAAGCACATTTAACCTCTCAGACGTCATGGTTATGGGGTAGTGTTGGATTGGATCACTCCAACTTAGCAGCTGGTTACATATGAATCTGGAAAAGTACTTCTGCATGTACAGTTACCTATTTTGCATTTCAAAATGAGATGGTCCACTTATGTGTAAAAATGGTCTTGAGGTATACCTACAGCACTATAAGAGATTAAGAAAATCAGCCTTTCTTCAGCCTCAGAAAGAGGACAGTTGATGCCTCCAAAGGCTGCTCAACAAGCTCTGTGCTGGAGAACCCCTTTGGAAAGAAAACAAAACAGAAGTGTCTGTGCTAGCAAGACTGTGATTTTTTTTTCCATGGGGTCTACCAGCACTTGTGATACTGCTTCCAATTTAGCTCTGCTCCTACGAGGAGAACTTGCAAAGGTCTGGAGCTATTGAAGGTAAACCTGGTTCGCCTTTCTCCTCCATCATGCCTGTGAACAATGGTGACCAACCTCTCCAGGAAAAGCTTGCAGATCACAGATGAGGTGACCACGAGGCCTTCAGATAATAGGCTGGAAATGGCTGCAGACATTTCCAAAGGCACAAGCATCATCTAGCAGTGAGGCTCTGCGCAGTGAGCCGCGAGTACAAGGCATCCAGTACATGTAAGTGCCAGGAAGTGCCTGGCATTTGAAGAATTTATGTACTCATTGTTCACATAAACATCGAGTCCCAGGGCACCTGGACACCCAGAAACAAGACAGGCACTGAGGGCATTTGCAGACCAGCCGTATCACCATGCTGACTTTGTCGGAGTCAAATACCACTTGGTTTGAACTGAGGGTCTCTTTGGCTTGCACGCAGAATCATAGCTTCTCTTTTCCTCGAGTCCTCTCTAGATTTTAACAAGGTTGAGTAATTGGAGGGATCAAGTGGGAGTCAGATACATGGCTCTTGACTTCTTTCTAAGTTGGACAAAACAGCACTTACTTCCCTGCATTCCCTCAGGGAACTCCTGTCCAAAGCAGGGATCTAATGACCTAGTCCATATGGAGCCCTTGAGATACTGTTTTTGCTTCAAAGGCTGAATGCAAATTTTGTGCTTGTATCTTGTGCAGTTGAAGGGCTTGGCATGAGTACAGAGGTGGGAGGTCTGAGGGATCAATAGCAAGTAATGGCAGCACCTTGCCACAAAAAGGCTAGAAGACAAAAGTCTTGCTGGTTGCCATTCAGGATTTGTTGTCATGGTGCAGGGACTGCCTCAGACACTGCAGGGCCCGGGCTGTGGTCCAGAAGTGAGACCTCAAATGATTTTGAAAAAGCAATTTTGTTTTCCACCCCAAATTCAAAGACCCTCAACTCCTTCCAAGGCATCTTCTCACACACTGAATCCTCTGCCTCTCCCAATACTCTGCCACCCAGCCACTACCTCCTTGGGTGCCATCCCCACTCCTGGAGTGCACGAGGACTGGGCTGAGCTCTGCCCACCCTGCGGGCAGGTGGCTGTGCCCCATGGCCATCCAGGCATGGGCTGCTAAGGTCGCACTGCTGAACACTGGCATGGAGGCATACAGGCAGAGATGTGACTGGGAGGGCAGAGAAATTCATTGGGCTGCATCTTTCTCATTTAAAGTATTATCTCCCCCCTTCCCTCTCTCTGCCCAAGGCCACTCGCCTCCAGAATTTGTCAAAGTCTTGGTGTCAGTGGTGGCAGAGATGAGATCAACCAGGGCATCCAGTTTGTCTCAGCTTCCCCTCATCAAGGCTGTTTTCCTTCTGCTGTTTCTCCCCTTTGTTGAGGTGCAGATACCTCTTCTCCTTTCCCTCGTTCATTGGTGGTCTGAAATCACCACAGCTTTTGCAGGCTGTAGGGTTGAGCCCAGGGTATGGTGCTCAGCCCTGAAACAGGAATCAAATCAAATGAGGACTCTGACCGCATGCAGCGTTAACTGGCGGTAGACAGCAGCAGGTTTCTGAAGGAAACCTTGCTCGGTGGGAGTCGGTACTAACATGTCCCCTTGAAAAGCCTCTTCTTGGTCAGAGCTTGCAGAAGTCATGCAGACTGGATGTGATTTCCAGACAAAGACTGCACAACACCCAGATATTGAAGACTGTTGATGGCTTCTAGAAGGGGTTGAAAACATCATCAACACAGCATAATTATTCATAAGACAGGCCAATTTCAACGCTCAGCACAATACAGTTTTAAACAATACTTGATGAAAATCAATTTCCAAGTCTGTTGAGAGGCTGCTAACATCCCTGGTTACATTGCTAGTCCCGCTGGCATGCTCATTCTCAAGTAATCATATTAGAGGCAGATGTCGCACAAGAATGTGACTACGCTAACCATTAAGAGACACTGAGCTCCTTTGTCTTCTGAAGCAAGTTTCCATGGGATTATACTGGGTAGAATAATTTGAGATTTAAAAAGCAATAACAATCTGAAATCATTTAATGGGATTTTTTTTTAATCTTCCTTGTATCGAAGAATCCAAACTAATCAGGAGTAAGCGGACACCTCTCCCCAGGGGTAAATGGCCATGAAATGCTAGCTCACATCCAGTTTCTGTGGGACCAGGACATTTAGTGGTTGTTGGTATCTTTGTAAATCTCCCTCCTAGGTGAAACTGCACTCTCCCATTCTCCTGCCAAAAAGCAGTAGTCATTTTTGGCTTTCAGGGGGGCTTTCTTTTCCTAGATGAGAATATACAGATATTCTCATCACTTTAGAGAGGCTTTTAAAACCCAGGTGCAGAGCTTTGGCATCAGCAACCTCCCCAGAGCACTTTACAGCACATAAATCTCGCTCCCGGTTAATCAAACAGTGCTGGAGTGAGCCAAGGAACCATGAGAAAGTAAACCCCTCTCCCCCTCCCCTCCCACTTATCAGAGGTTACTGCTGCTTCTTCAGAGGCAGAGTGAGGGAGGTTTTTCACTTCAAATGTGACTTTAACACTGGTAAGGATGCTGACTTAGTTGGACATGGGCATTTCCTGTGCAAAGAAGTTTTTATTTTTTCATTT
This sequence comes from Mycteria americana, assembly GCF_035582795.1. Classification (NCBI taxonomy): domain Eukaryota; kingdom Metazoa; phylum Chordata; class Aves; order Ciconiiformes; family Ciconiidae; genus Mycteria; species Mycteria americana. The sequence continues at coordinate 64,739,425 of NC_134369.1, read as the reverse complement.
TTTCAGAACTGCCCTTGGTGGGCCAGCTGCTCTTCTGCCTTCACCCTACTCCGGAACAGGCCCTTCAGTTCTCATCTTTGCAATGATTTACGCTGGCTTTAACCCCAGTCTGAGTTCTCAGCAAGGCTGGAACTGCTTTGCAATTGTGGTCAGGGACAATCACACCATTTCTCCCAGCCAAAGACTTAGGTGGGCACGTGGCTGCCTTCCCAACACTGAAGCAGAGCAACATGCAAAGTGCTGTAAATGGGATAACGTGACAACCCTTCTGCTGCGGGTGCTTTGGTCCTCCGTGCTCCCAGGGTTGTGTGCTACAGGACAACTCAGGGTGCATTGCTTTTTGTTGATGAAGAGCTTTGCAAGGGTGGAAGAGGAGGTAACACCGCTGAGACCATTCTTTTCCCACCAAAGGCATCTTGGAGCAACACCCCCTTTTTGCCCAAAGCTAACACTACAGGTGCCAGACCAGTTTACAACCAGTGATGCACAGACTCAAGCTGAGCCATGTAGAGCCAGAGGAAAAGACTGCACCTCCAACTTGTTAGGAAATCAGGATTAGCACCTGAAGCAGGGATTGTGTTTAGAACTTTGTTCAACCTTCTGCTTAACTGAAGTCCTTACTTTAATCTATAATGGCATATTGTTTTGTTTTAATGAAGTTATGCAAAAAGTTCTTCACTGAAAAGGCCAACCCAGGATTTTCTTTCTTGCCTTCAAGTTGAGATGAAAAGGACTGCCTGCAGCCTGAAAATTTGTTTCCTTAAGGAAATGGGAAGCAAAGAACTTACTTAGATTAATGCTTCGTGTGAAGCACCTTTGAATTTCAAGGGGTAAAAATTAGCCTCGACCCTGCTGCTCTGTCTAGGTTTTCATAACCTTTTTCCCACTCCGCTGGCTCCAGGGTCAGTCTGTTGCACTTATGCTTTGGTCTGTTTTAATTCTGGTCTCTTAGCGCTGATTTCTCTGTGCAAGACATGGAAGCCACACCCCAGTGTATGCTACTCCCAGGCATTAACAGCCTTGTGCTAAATAAACACACAAAGATACTTCTGCATCTGGTTTTATTGGCAGCAGAAAGAGACATTATATGTCTCTGGAAATCTGATAAAGCACTGACATATAAATCCTGGACTGCAAACATTGCCAGTTTAACTCCACTGGACTGAATTTGCTGCAATGCTTAAGGCTGAGAATAAGCTTTCTCGCTTTTTCTAAGCGCTGTAAACGAGACAATTTTAAAATTAGTATTTGGCAATACCTACAACTTTCTACCAGCAACTAATAACCCCTCAAATTCCGTTTCTGCAGTCTGACATGCTACTATATGGTAATGACTTTTCATTTGTTCTACCTTATTTGTGGATCATTGCACAAGCCTGTCTTTCTTCCATGAATATTTAAAAAAGCTGGATAGTTGCTTGGTAAAGGCCTGGGCCGGTGCCCGAGTACTGTGCAGCCTGTACCATACTCTGCCACAAACTTCCTGTGTGACCTTGACAAGTGCCTGCGTTTCTCCCATTTCTCAATTTCCCATCATTGCAGTGTGCATTTCCTTTCTTCTATACTTTGTCTCTAAATTCCTTGAACTGGGAAATATCCCTCTATATATGCATCTTTATACAGGGCTTACCGCAGATCTTGTTTGAGTTTTCAGATGCTAGAAGCAATATGATTAAATTAAGAAAAAAAAAATCTACTGTTGGTTTTGTCGTTAGAATATTTGAGATTATTTGAGCATGAGATATATGTTTGTTTAGCCCGTGTTTGCAAGAGCCATTCAACTAGCATCAAATATGGAGAAAATAGCCAGTGATATGAACTAGGGCTTGGATGCAGGCAGGAGACGCAGCTGAGACGAGGGAAGAAGACCAACACCCTTGAATCACTTGCAAGTGAGATTTAATACTTGGAACAGGAGAACCTTGCTACAGAAGAGGACTGCCAGACCTCGTGTCTGCTACAAGCCGTGTGCCCTTTCCCAGTAGTAGACTGAAATGCCCCCGGTGCCATATTCAGGAGCCCTGAATCATGCCGATCCCCCCACTCCCCGGCAGCAGTGCGAGCAGCCCCTCACAGCTCAGCACACCCCGTCCTACAGCCATCAAAACCTGCGGGCGATGTTCCCATCCTCCCTCCTCCCTTCCCAACCCACCGGCTGTCACCATTTGACAGGAGGTGGCCAGAAGGCCATTAGGGAGGAGGTGGTTCTGGCAGCATTTTTCACAGTAGATGAGGAAAGCGAGCATGGTTTGGGGAAACGTGGAGCAGGGATGGGCTTGAAGGATGGGTTTACAGAAAAGCAAGAGGCCAGAGTTGGGATAGTATGGGAAAAGTGGAAGGAAACATGGTCAGTAGAGCCCTAAGGACAGGGCCGATGGAGAGTTTGCCAAGAGTGGTGGAGGAAGATGGAGAGAGCATGGACTGGGAGTGAAAACAGGGAGTTTAGCTTTGGCCATTGCTGATAGTGAGTCCTCATGAAGAAAAACATGAGCAACCAGGACATGAGAATTTCCTTTAGACCCCAGGACCTTCCTGGCCTGGAGAACCCAGAAGGATCTCACAGCTGTTAACAGGGAAACAAAGTCTGCATCTGTTTAAAGTTTAGTCTCTCCCCCTGTAGTTCCTGTCCCTGCCCTTTTTAAGAATTACAAGTGTGAGAGTTCTGGCAAGAAACGTCCCTCCCTGCTACCAAAACAGAGCCACCACCTTTCTCAGCAGACAGGGCAGTCTAGTGCAGCAGTGATGGAGAAAGCCATTGCTGAAATACTCAATTTAGCGTTTTTAAAGAGGTTTCATCAAATGAAATCAGAAAGAAGAATCCTGCAAAGGATAATCTTTTCATTTAAGTGCACAAAATTCACATTAATAGTGGTATAGCCATTCATAATGCATGTATACGGGCTACACTTAAGGAATGTATTATCTATACGTTAAAAAGTCACTCAGAGTGTTATGGAAAAAGAATATCTACTGATAACATTGACACAAGCAAAGCTGTGAGTACTTAACCGCTTATCTTTGCTTAAGTGTCCTCTTAGAAACACACATCTTCCTATGCAACTTAATTTACAGAGCGTAGGTATGAATGAAATTTGCCCGCCAGCTCTTCCATTTGATTATTTCAGATACTGGCCTAGATTCTTTTCTTAGCTCCTTGATTGAAGTGGACGTGTTCTGTCTATCAAATCTGGACCTCTTCTGAAGAAATGTTGCTAGTGCTCTTGCCCATGCTTTTCTATAATTAAATAGTTTCTATGTTTTGCCTTGATGAAAGTGTAGGATTTGTCCTTTGGGATCTATGTTGCGTTTACAGTTTCTAAACAGTAACTGGGCCTTTGTAGTTAAATCCTAGAGATGTAATTCATTGCGGAGCAACGGTATACAATTAAGCTTTGTTAAGTATGAAAATACGTACTATATGTGTGCATAACAAGAATTTGAGGGCAAAATTCTTCTGAGTTAACACAATGGGGGCAGAAGATGTGCTGGAGGTGTACCATGGCCAGCTGCTTGGGTGCAATTACATGGTATGTTTGCTTTGATGGTAAAGCTAGCTTCAGATGTTCCAGTGAAACAGAAACATTCTAAACACTGTGTTTAATAATTTAATTTTCCACTAAAATATGTGTCCTTCAAAAATGCATTCTTGCTGAAACAACTTAATCAGTGACAGATATTACAACAAGGTATAACATAGATCTTCCATGCACTCTGTGGCTCAGAGGAGAGTTTTGCCAAGCTGGATCGGCTGAAGGGCACGGCGTGTTTGCAAGAGAAAGATGAAAATAGCTGCAGTGTGTAATTGTCATCCCGGAGTTTGGTGGATTTGATGCTTTACACCACATTTCTCAAGCAGCACTCGAGAATCGGGGAGGGTTACTGGAGCTGAGTGTTAAGTACATGAACCTGAGCAGCAAAAGTGTCACAGGAATAAGGCCTGGTTGAGAACTGTTGTTTTTTTGTAAATGAGTCTCCTGCCTTTGTTTATAGACACGATTGATGTCCATGTACCGGTATGCTCAAGCACTATCTTTTTCCCTCTGTCTTTCCCTTTTCTTCAGAGAAGAGCATAGCACAGGTTATTCTAAGCTTACAGGAAATGACAGCGATATTAATCACTGATTAATCAGGATCTCTAACAAAGGCTCTGCTATTTTGAATATTCATATTGCCATGGCATTAGGAATGTCAGAATTGCCATTGTTCTGCTGATAGTGACATATCCCCGCTCTTCCCGCTCAGCATCTCCGGGATGCAGCTCCAACGAGAGTGAACTGTGCTGTTTCTTCTGAAGGGCTGCCCCTGTTCTCCAGATGGGAGGCAGAGGCACAGAGACATGAAATGACTTGGCTGGATCACATGGGATCCCAGGGAGAGCCAGGAAAGGAACGCAGTCTTAATCCTGGCACAGGGAGGGAACTTTGTTTCTTATAAACAAAATAATTCGCATACTTGACATGAAAGGGTGTATCAAGGTGATAAATGTATGTGTGCGTACATGTGCACGTAGGTAATACATATATAATGTGTGTAAGATATATAATATTAGATGTGTAACTCATTCAGACTTGGCCAGAAAGAGCTATTATAGTGCTGGCTGAACAAATTTATGCAAATCAGTCACTGATGAAATTAATAAGCTTTACAATATTCTTCAGGCAAATCAAATGCTTGTGGAACCGTTAGTCCCAGAGCCCCAACCTAGAAAATAGGTTATGATGGAAAAACGAGTCTTAACAGAGGGTGAAGGTATATGAAGAGGGAGTTATCTGTTGTCCACCTCCCCGCCACCACCCCAAGGCCATTCCCCTAGGATTAGCCTTTGAGCCAGGACCTTTTTTGCACAGCTGGTAGTCAGCTTGGGGAGTTTGTTGCTTTAGGAGGCTGTGGAGGCAAGGTGTGTCAGCAGGGCCAAAGGGGATTAGACAAATTCATAAACAAAAGGAGCAAGCAGGGATGTGCCCTCTAATGTCACAAGTTGGAACACGGAAAATTCCAGTTAGATATAAGGCCAAAAAATTTTTTACCATGACGGTGGTCAAATATAGCACAAGTCACCCAGAGAGGCTGTGGGATTTCCCATCCTTGGAGGTGTTCAGGCTGGACTGGACAAGTCCCTGAGCAAGCTGATCTGATTAGCCCTACTTTGACTTGGACCGAGTGGTCTCCGGAGGTGCCTCCCAGCCTAAATTATTCCTTGGTTCTCTAACTGGGTTACCAGCTCTTCCTTTTACTCCTCTCTCTCTTTCCTCTCCTCCTCATCCGGCTAGCTTTCTCCCTAATGCGGCTGGTCTTGCAGGAGGATGGGTTTGCTCTCCCCTCTTGCCCGGCCACCCTCAGGCTGTGGCCTTCAGGGTTCCCATAATACTCTCAGGTCTCAGGTCTTTCAAGGCTAATTTCTTTGCTCTTCTCCCTGGAGATTTTCCAGTCCCTGCTCCGAGAAACAGAAAGATTGGTTTCCTCGGGCAGCAGGTCCACGACGCTCTCGCTCTGGTGGGAACCCCCGGGATGTGACCGGCCAGGGAAAGAGCTGGCCCAACCCTGCCGCCAAACGGTGGTTTCCATGGTCATGGTACACCAATTTCCTAACATTCATCATGCTCTTGCATTTTACCTGGCCCGTGTCCCCACATTGCTAGCCCTAGTATGGGAAGCCTGCAAAGATCTGGTAGGAATTTTGGCTGGGTGTCAAGTAAGCATTCACTCAAAAAGCCGTCAAACAATCTTGGCCCATCTGGCCCATGGTCTAACACTTAAAAAAGTGGAGGATGTACCCAGCTTAAATTGGTTTCGGTCTCTGCACAGCAAATGCCTTGCTCTAGCTGACCTGTCAATGCTCATTCATGTCAATATGAAGAGGTAATGACAACACGAGATGTATTAACGGGAAAGAAGACACTGAATTTCAAGTGTCAGTACTAGAACTGGGAGACTGTTTTAATGTTTTGTGCGTCTTCCTGCCCTGAAGTATTTCAAACACTCACGTCTTGTTTGCTGAACACTCTGAACAATACACGTGTAGTTACAGATTGATGTCATAAATCACCTAAAGAACAAGACGATCTTTCAGAACAGAGAGGACCATTTTGAGGAAGTTTATTTTTTAAATGGCAATATTTATCTGCTTAGTACTTTAGAAAGAAAAAAAATCTTGGCTGTTTGGCCTGAAAACCACCTGGAAAACATTAGAAAAGGCCCATATTCAGTCTTTGACATTGTATGTTTCTGTGTATGTGTGAATGCACATGTGTATATGTGTATGTATATATGTATATAAAAATCAAACAAAATAAAAGTGGATAGGACCAAATTTCACAAGCTAAGTGAACTCCAAAGCTCAAATTTTATTTCAGATAAATGCACATTTTTGAGCCAATGTAGAGATATGAAGCTAAACAGGAACAGACTGGATAAGCAACGACGGAGGGTGAGTTTCTCCTTCATAGGCTGTGCTGGAATGGCTGCGTTGGCAGAGACCCAGATGTAGATGTGTATATACTAGTGACAGGAGCTCCGTATCTGATACAGTTACACTATGTCTCCTGGTAATATAAGCTGGGTCAACAAAAGAAATCTTGGAAGGTCCTACTGAATGTTGATAGTCTGCCTCAGGAAGATTTCCAGAGTTTGTCTTTGTTCTGAGCAGGGTTGAAAACCTGAAATTTCAAAATTACTGTAAGGGAAAACTTTGGGAAAAAACCCAAATTAACATGGGTTATGGTTGCATGATTTTAATTCAGTCTGTTGATCTGATTAATTTTGATTTTTCAATGTTTCCATTTTGTAGTATATTGTATGAAGATTTTCTTACAGTATGATCCATGCTATAATAGAATATCAAAATGAGAAGTAGTTCTATGGTGAAAACTGCAAATTACTTTATTCTCAGAAAGGTGGAATAGGTTGTTTCAACAACTTTTCTGCTTGATTTTACAAATCTTCCAGATTTTAATAGAACAAATTAGTCTTACTTCCATTGACATTTCTCTGCCTAGCCTAATTTTTAAATATGAAATAATTAGGGAGTAAAAGACATACCTCATGGCCAGCAGCTCCATGTAGACAAATCCTGCTTGTAAGTTAGGTACAGTTTTTCTCTTGATCAGAGAAGGCAATGTACCATTGTAGCAGGTTGCCAAGGGACACGACGGACTCCCTAACACTTGAATTCTTTAAATCAAGATCAGATAATTTTTGAAAGGCATACTTTACATCAGCTAGAAATTATAAGGGCAGCAGCAGGAGCTGTGAAGTGGAATTCCATAACCTGTGTAAATGATCAGAAAGATGTTCTTGGCCCTGTATCAAGCCATGATTTTCTGATTCGGTTCTGAGTTCAATAAAAGGGGATATGTGCAGCGATGTGCCATAGCTATTACCCTGTCTGACAAATAGCTTTCTGTTTCAGGAGTCTCCATAACAGATACAGTACAGCCTACCTGCAAGTCGTATTTTTCATTTACTCAGGTGTGTTATTTATATAAATTTCTATGAGATCAACTTAATTTCCCAAGGACTGATAACTCCAAGTTTTGCAAGTGGGGCTACTAAACACAGCAAGGGCTCAGCAGCTGGAATATGAAGTGGCTTCAACTTAAAGAGGTGTGTGACAACTCATGCTGTTCCCACAGGCTGTCCAGGGAAAGGTGATGTCCTCTCACTTCACACCGGCCTCTGTTTCTGTGCAAGTGATAAATTGGTGCCATATGATTGCTCTCTGTCATGAAGTGAACAGAGGAAGCCATTATCATCACTGCTCTCTTCCAAATAATAATGAAAGCATCCCCTTCATTTTCATGGACCTTCAGTATTTGATCACCTGCTCCTCTTGAGTAAAGTGTCCTTTTCCCAGGGGCACATCACAGGATCTGCCAGCCCTGCCGAGGGTTCAGCTTGGCTCCAGCTCTTCTGTGCACATGGACAAGTCTCTCCTTGGTACAAAGAGGTCTTGACTTGTGATGTCTCTGCTCTGAAAAGGTTTGTTGCAAAGCAGTTGTTCAGCAGTCCCTCAGGCAAAGGAGAAATGATGATGCTCAGCATCCCCCGTGCTCCACCGTGGATCACCACAATTCAGATCAGGAGCAAAAAACAAAAAGAAGGAAAGAAATCTAATTGAGGCTGCTGTCTCTCCTAACAAAGAGAATGAGAGAGAGAAGTCAGATTTCTCTAATTTTAGCCAGTCACTTCCATCCTCATCTCTTCCCAGCCATTGTTAGCGGTCAGTGATGTTCTGAACTTTCAAACTGGATCCAGCTGTGGTCCTCCTTCAGGCTGCTGGAGTTTAGTACACAAAAACATGCATGGTTTGGACAGGATTTCTGCGCTGATACTTTATAAGGGGGTCAACTGCTGCGCTTGGTGTTTTCCTCAACCCTTTCTATACACCCCTTCATGATGGCTGATCACAGCAGGACAAAAAAAGTCCGAAACTGAGGATGGGGGACCACAGAGGCGAGTCCACACTCGTTCCCCCAGAATAACAGACCCCTGAAAATCAGTATCCATCCCATTTTTGTACAGAGGATGTACAGCACTGCACCCTGGATCTCACTTCTGTGAAGAGTTAAAGCACTTCTCTTGTATTTGTTTTCACCGTTATCCTGCCTTTTGGACCCTTTCCAGGCACGATATGTCATGACCCAGGTGCAGCAATGCCCTTCCACAATGTGCACTTTGGATGAAGAGATTTCAGGACACTTTGGGAGAAGATGTTTTCCAGCACAAGACCTGTGCCGCTGCTCCGACCTCCATGGCAGGCAGAGCCCGGGCTCCTCGGCTTGCTCCGTGCCAGCAGACGTCCCGGGGCTGTGAACTGCCTCTGAGTCACTGCCTGCCACTGGTTCACACCAAGGGATTGCATCTCCAGCAACCTCCCCGCTTCCCTCCTTGCTCCTGTCATAATTTACTAGGGACCGATGCCGGGAGCAATTTGTCATCTGTCACCAGCTCAGCTGGCTGCCGAGTGGGTGCTGGATGGTGGAGGAGTGCAGCCCCACCACCCGCTCCCTGCCCCTCTGTGTGGGGAGGGTGCTCCCTGCCCTCTCCAAAAGGCCATTTTCTGTTCCTGGGTGTTTCTCCAGCTTTTTGGAGGAGGAAGGGGCTCCCATTGCAATCTGGGTACAGGAAAAAATGAGAGGTGGCAAAGAACAACCAAGAAGGAGGAGGAATGAGAAGAGGGCTCAGAGCCACTGAACAAACAGACCGGTGGCATCCAGGCATGCTGCACTTGTGTAGTTTCAACCCTGTGGCCAAACAGCCTTGGCTCTCCCAGGCCTTGGCCGTGGTGGGGTTTGGGCAGAGAGGGAGGGGACAGAGGTAATAGTTTCACAAGGACATACTGTTCTTGAGCAATTTCTGTGCAGGTATAAACATGATTTCCTGCGGCATTGATTGGTACATAAGTCTCCTCACTCAAACAGGGCTGAATGCATTTGTTTACTGTGTCTGATGCAAGGAAAAACTTCTGACATATGTTTTATTTATGAGGTGTCCTAACGTAGTGATACCTTTTGTGTGCACGAGGCAGGGAGGGAATTGGTTGCCTCTTCATGGCTCCTAATTTGAATGGCTGAGGACTGGGTTTATAGACATGTGTGGAGGGATGACTTAAAAGCTATATAGACCTTGGCTGTGTAATATGATCAGTAAAAAGAGTGTGCCTACTACTGGGTACGTTCACAGACCCTGCAGCTTCCCCCAGCGCTTAGCAGCTTCTTTAGAGATGCCTAAAAGACAGCAAAAGTGGTCCTGAAACCAGGAGGAGTGAGTCCAAAAGATCTCAGTCTTTCTGAGCTGCTGCTGTGGGAATTTGCAGTAGATGTAAAGACCAGCAGGAGGGGAAATGCCAGCGACCTCCAAAACCAGGAGAGCAGAAGGACAGGAACAGCAGCATGGACAGGACAAGCCCCGTGCTTGCACTGGTGCTTGGGACAGCAGAGCAAGCCCACCAAGGAGAGGTCTGAGCAAGCTGATGTTCAGGCCTATGGCAGACCCAGCCTTTCCAAGTGATTGAACTTGCTCAGCCTGTCCTCTCCCTTATCAGCTGGACATGGATGCCATGAAGGAGGCAGTCAACTGACTTGAGTGCTGGAGGTTGAGAGCTCGCTCTGGAAGGGGAGATGTGGAGGAGAAGTTCATCAAAACAGAAGAAGGGTTGTACCAATTCAGTCATCAGATCCATCTTGCCCAGAAACCTCTCTCCTGGCCTTGACCTACTGGTCACAGTGCTTGTAAAAAGATAAAAATCTGGCAGATGTGTATGTTGCTGGAATACTGCTAGCCTTTGGGACGATATGGCACTCTTACTTCCCAGGCCAGGACTTGTACCCATGTAGCCCTCAATAATTTCTTCTGTTGTGATCTGGCATTGACTTCATGAAAATGCTTGACCTCTCCAATCCTTACCTGCAGTAAGGATTTCCAGGAACCACGTGAGGACAGGACTGATGTTGCACTGGTAGAGCAACAGGGAGCCCATGGCAGAGGGAGTTGGAGGACATTTGTCCTCGCTGGGCAAAGATGCTCTTGCTAGAGGCTGAGGAGACGGCAGCTGCTCAGTCAAGGAGGCTGGAACAGGCAGCGAAATGGCAGCAGGAGGTGAAGAGGCAAAGCAGGTCTGAGGAAGAGCCCTGGTACCAGGTAGAAGCCAGTGAGACTGACTGTGACCACAAGGTAAGAAAGATACAGAACCTGGGTGAAGACTCCAAGAAGAATGAAACTGGGATTCATTGCAGACTGGGTCAGGAAATAATGGAAAAGACAAGGAAGAGAGAAACCATCCAGACAGAGAGCTGGGAGAAGAGCAGCTGGGACTGGTTGGGCCAGAGTGCAGGCAACAACTGCAGACAATGGGATGAACTTCAAAAAACAGCATGCACTGCGCAATGTGCTGCTCAAAAGTGAGTCGTTTAAAGGCAGGTTGGGTGCATCTGCCCTGCAGTTACTTCTGTGAATGCAGTGAATTATTAGATTTGCTGGCATGGGCCGTTCTGCACAGGGCAGGTTACTATAGCAGTGTTTACTTTTATGGCAAACAAACTTATCCAGTGCGAGTTACCTTGGGGACAAGCCTCCCCGCTGAGCAATAGTGATGTTACAGCTCAGCCCATATTTGAGCCTTTACTTAGGCTCTATTCCCAGGAGGATTTGGCTTTAATAATCACTTGAGGAAAGAAAAATGTACCTATAGCTTCCTGCTGACTTAAGTGTTAGAGCTGGAAGGGGTTTCTGTGCAAACCAGTCCATTCAACAAACCCACAAACAGAGTTTTGGAGAAATGGATGCTGTTCATGAAAACAGGTGGAATTTACCAAGAGTTTTGGCCCAGCCAAATACAAACATGTGCTGTGTAGGGGTGTGGTGTATGGGAGGGATGCAAGGGGTTGAAGAAGATGATGAAAAGGTCAAATAAGATTTCAAAACTATGAATTTTCTTTGTTTTAGCATTTTGTTTGGAAACACTACATTTTCATTCCATTCTCATCCTCTTTTCATAGTTCCCTCCTTCCAAGTTTTTCTTAAGGGCTTAGGTAACTTGCAAAGAAATTAAACACTTTCTTTTCAGAAGGTCTAAGTGGTCTGGGGTTTCCAAAGTTATTTTCACTTCCATCTCACAAAAAAGTAGTAGCAAGGAATATTCTGTATAATGTAAGTGGTAGAAATTAAGCCTGATGCATGGTAGTCAGCCTGGAGCTGAGCCCTTGGGGAGCACTGCCCGGAGTTAGAAATGGCCGTGCTCTTTAGGAAGGAGAAGCAGCAATATATGTGCATGCCATTACTGGGGCAGGGTGGGGAAGGAAGCATCCGAGGATCTGGTCCCTCCCTCGGTCACACACAGGTCCACTGTATTACAACTCTTGCGTGTTTGAACATAATCTCCACCCTGACCTGGACATGCACGTAAAGCATGAGGCACTGGTCTATATATACTTGCCTGCAGGAAACATCAAAGTCATTTCCCCTGCAGTGTTTCTTCACCGACTTAACTGGAGAAATGTCTGTAGTGACGTGGTGAGGAGAAGTGTCTGGCTGCCACCGCAGCCAAGCGCAGGCTACCCAGGCTCCCTAACGGCGAGGGCTAATTGCATCAGCTTCCTTATTGAAAAGACCTTCCTTCTCCCAGCAAGCACACAGCCCGCTTTCTTTTCCCCTTGAAATATCGCCGTCTCTGAGTCATCCTATCCACAGAATTCAGGGCAAAATTCAGCCCATCATATCCTGCTTTTTATTTGAAGAAAACAATGAGCGACAAGTCTGCCAACAGGGTCCTAATGCACTGGGGGCTACTGTGGGCCCTGAATGAAGTCCAAGGGGATGTGGCCGACATCTGTCCAGGAATCAAGACGGCTTCTTTGGTCCACATACCACAGAGATGCACTTGAGTTTCCAGACAGGCCTCTTGCTTGTAACAGGTCTACTAGCAGTGGGGGGAGTTTTCAAGGCCATTGCAACCATCTTAGGGTATGATCATTCCTCTGGACTTCAGCAGGATGCACTGCAGCTTGCTTTTGGCATCCACCTCGCACACTTTGGCTTCCAAGCTACTTCTAACTGCCGGGTTTAATTTATTTGGAAGATGCTCTTTGTCCCTCAGTTTTGCTCCACAGTTTTTAGGTAGCTCTTTGACTGATACAAAATCCCCTTTCCCTTCATTTTTTTTAGGGTGGTGTTAATAGGAAGAGTGTTGCAGGAGATAGGTACCGTGAAGCTGACAGGAGAGAAGTTCCTGCACAAAATGCCTCTGTCCCTGAATTCACTTGAAGGTTTGGAGACATTTTAGCATCCAGGTACAAATGTGACATGATCTGTGTTGGACACAGCACTGTTTGTCCACTTTGTTCCACAGCCACAGAGATAAAAATGAAATTTGCTTTTCATCATTATCAAAACGTTCTGCAAATTCTACCAACATGCTATGTCTTTCAGAAATAACAAACGTCTCTTCTTTAGAACGAGCCACAAGAAAATGTGCTTTGCAGTTATAATCCAAAGCTATTCTCCTTTGACAGGCTGTCTCCTTAAGTCACACGCAGAAAGTCCAAGGTAAGGCTGTTTTTCTACAGTTTTGTGGGGTTTTTTTTCTGAAGCCCAGTTTGACTCTCTAGAGGGTATGAGCCATAGCTAAAATCTCCTTGAGTTGGGTAGTGGAGACTGCGGCTCCAGTAGCTGCTCAGGGATTTTGCAGCTGTTCTCCAGCAGAGATGTGCAATAACTGTGCACAATAATGTACACGTATTTTCTTTCATAGTGGATGTTAACTTATGAGCTCGCTTACTCCTTTAACACTGGGTTGGTTTATGCTGCACCTTTTTTTGTTACACATAGACAGTATTTCCTGAACCAGGATGGCAACTGGATACAGGATTGCCTCAAATCCTCAGCGAGGTCTGCTGCTCAGAAATTCCACTCTAAACCCAGGCAGATCTTTTGTCACAGAATATTATTAGTTCCCTCTAAAAGGCCCTGAGAGTAACCAAGTACTTTTGTTTTTTTAAAACCCAAACTTATCTCAAATGGGAGGGAGACAAGGTGATGGGAGGCTTATTTCTGGTGAGAAGATGCAGACTGAGAATAGGACGCTTTTCTCAGGTGCTCTTGTAATATGTGACACATCTGCAGGTCTGAAAAGAAGCCCTCCTCCCATTATATCTGGCTCAGCATTACTAACATAAGAAACCACTTATTTGCTTCAGGGTGGAGGTCACATTGCATGGATTTCCAACAGCCCCTCTGCAAGCTACAGCCTTCTGAGAGGGACCCAAAAAAACTGTTTCATGCAACCAGCACTCTGCAAATGGGTGCTTGGGACACTCACCCAGAGGGAAAGAAGGAAGAGCCAAGGCTTACATGGTGCAAAAGTGCAGCAAAAGGGGATTCCCGTGCAGTAGGTGGGCATCCTGCTCACTGGGCTGCGGCATAGAGGTAGCATCCACTCCCTGCCTCTCTACCCTTTGGACACATCCAAAGACCTCTGTGACTCTGGTCTCTTTCCCCCAGATTATCCTTTTGCTTTCCTGTAAAAGAAGTCTTCAAGTCACTCAGGTGAAACAGATTATTAGGGCTGAAAGAAATGTTTTAGTTGATCTGCTTTTTTAAAGCTTTATTGGTTTTCTGATACTCCCAGCAAACCAAAGAAATCAGGTTATTTCAAGCATGGTTTAAGCATGTGGTTAGCTTCTCCTGGTTTCTAAAGGTACTTTCTACAATACTTGGAGGTAAACACATGCCAAAGCGCTTCACTGAATGAATTCTCCCTGTTCTTCAAACACGGGGAACAGACAACCATGATCGCCCAGTATCGCAGAGACATGCCAAAGGACCTCTTCTAGTGCTGCAGTTTAGAGCAGCCTTTCAGAGCTTCATTTCTAAACCCAGACAACTCTCTGGAAGTTGTTCTGACATGTATTATAACAATAAATAAATAATCACATGGCATTTTATTACACCATCAGAACTCTCTTTGCATGGGATACCAGTGGATCTGGATGAAGCCAATTGTAATTACAGATAAAAGGTTTGATGCATGAAAAGAAGCTGGTATTTACACCCAATTATCTGAGGGAGGAGAGATAGGGATGTGCTTCCTTTTATCATTTTCATTAAATTTCTTTTGAAATTAAAAGACTCCTTGAATTTCTGAAGATGCAACAGTCTTTTCAACTTGCCGTCAGTGAGATACAGGTTGTTTTCCATGATGTGTTGCGTAAGTTCAGACACTGGGATCTCTCCCCCCTCCCTCAACTCCAGTAGAGCATTGCATGGTCCTTGTTGACCCAGTTGCTTCTTTAACATCCCTTTGCTGAAGTTTAATCTCCTGGATTTCCATTTCATGTATTTCAGGTCTGAGGCCAGGCACCCTGTATTTGTAAACTGCCTCTGCCTTCACATCACCTGAAGTAAATCAGCCTGAATGAATGAAATCTCCATGCCTTTGGGCCCGGCCACAATGGGTCCAGCAGCCTGGGGATTGTTAGGGAGGAGTAACACCACCCCATTGCATGTTATCAGAGGGCAGCTGGACCCACAAATGCCATTTTACCCCAGAGAACCCTCTGAGGGAGCAGAGAGAGGGGACGGGAAGCAGCCAGGTGGATGTGTTATCCCGAAGAAAGCAGCTCTCAGGGATGGGGGAGAGCAGGACCTTATCAGCTCCATGTGCTGCTCGCAGTCCAGAAGACCTGGTCTTTGCCACTCTTCTGCTCCCTCCCTCCTGGGTGCTCTGAGCCCAGCCTCTTTTCTTGATCTCAGAATAGGTTGCTTTCCTCTTCTCCTCTTCATTTCTCCATCTGCAAATTGGGGATGATGTGCGTAAAGCTCCCTGAAATCCTCTGCAGGGAGGTGCCACAGAAGTGGAAAGTATTAGCTATCAGTATCCTTGTTAATATTCTGCTCGACTCTGAGTGAAGTCACATAATCCTGTGTTTGGGTCATCACTGTTTGTTGCTATGGAAATGTGTGTTATCAGATATTACAAATTCAGTGTCTGAGGACATCTGAGGAGGGGGAAAATCCTTTGTTTGAAGAGACACTTGTATCGGTGGCAGGAAACTTTGCCAAAAAGAAGAGAATTCACCTATTTGTCTTTTGTTCTCTGAAATTTGCTGGAATGAGTCATTACAAGCTCCCCCTGCTTACCCCCCGAAAGCCGGTATCTCTTACTCGATGCACTATTCCAAAATGACTACACATGCTGGGTGAATTTCCTGCAGTCATATGTGAATGCATCTGGTAGGATCATTAACACCAGAGCAGAAGACAAATGCAAAGTATGTGCTTGACCATATGGGTGAACGTGAGCTGCTTAAGAGTGTGCACCGTAATGGAGATGGAAAGTCTTACGAGAGAAGATCAGTATCCCCCCATCTCTTTGGTAAGGGATTAAGGCAGTTGGTCTTGCAGGAGTATTCATAGAGCGTAAGGCCAAAGGGGACAGCTAGGTCACCTAGACTGACCTCCTGCACGTTAAAGGTCACGGTATTTCATCCAGTGACCCCTGAGCTGAGCCCCGTAACTTGTGTTGAGGCTACAGTAAAGCTTCCAGACAGACCAAAGAGGCAGATGCTAACAGCTCCCTGCCCAGTTTGTCCCAGCGAATAAGCACTCTCACCGGTAAGGCACAACTGGTAAGGGTGGGTGCAGATCGAACCAAGCTTGCTGCAGTGGGGTCAAACCCAGCAATGGATGTGCTGGCCCAGTGCAGCTTCCAGATCTGAGCTGGTGGGGTGACATCACCCTGCACCGCAGTCCCCACTGGCTCCAAACCTCCGCATGAATGTGCCTTTTCTCTGGGAATGTGCTTACTCACCAAGTGACCATGCAGTCTTCCTTGAGCGAAACAGAACAGGCTTTTTGGGCAGCTTGCTGCTCATTTCTACCGTTCTCTATTGCACCTGTGAAAACTCTGACGGTATTTTTTAAATCTATAGATGCCCAACACATGGAGGTGCTCACTGTTGGTCCTGTGCATTGACTCTACAGATATAAA
Source organism: Mycteria americana (assembly GCF_035582795.1). Taxonomy (NCBI): domain Eukaryota; kingdom Metazoa; phylum Chordata; class Aves; order Ciconiiformes; family Ciconiidae; genus Mycteria; species Mycteria americana. The sequence goes on along the minus strand of NC_134369.1, from coordinate 64,722,942 downwards.
AATCCCCTTCTGGTATATACTCAGCATCACTCTGATTCCTAGACCTTACTGTCAGGTTCCCTGAACAAAGGCTGCTGTAAGAGAAAACATGGTTCAGGTTTTGATAATGTCTCTATTTGAGGTATTTCATGGCCACGCTCTTATCTTGTGCTTAAAGATGAAACACAACCCACACCTTTATTTTCCTTTGGATCTCTGTATTGAGTGCATTCCTCATCCTTTACAAGTTTCTCACTGGGATTTTCCTCCCTGCTTCATAGAAAGCTGGTTTCAGACTGAAAGCAGGGAGAAAGGTGCCTAAGACCAAGCTGGCCAGCTTGAATTTTCTTAATTAAGGTCTTTATTTTCAGCTATTCAGGCAGGTTGTAAAAGCTTGGTAATACCTGGGGAGATGCAGCCACTGGCAGGCAGGGCTGATAAGAACTGTTGCCTGAACATCATGCATATACTATTTTTAGCAGGCAAACACCTGCACCCAGCACTAACAGAAGGCTCTTGCAGTGAGAAATGGCCAAGTCATTAAAATATGTATGTGTGTTTTTATGTATGTATATATGTGTGCGTGTATATATATATGCATGCACACATGTATGTGTACATATACATACATGCATATATATTTGCCAAGATTTTTTTCTGTGACAAATATTTAATCCATTTAAACTAAATTTTCCATATTTAAAGGAAAGTTCTAGTAAAAGACTTTACTCTTCCTAAAGGACAGAATATATGTTGTAGGGTAATTGTATATTGTGCTCTATAAATTCCCTGTCTGCTAAGAAAGATGATACAGGTTTTATTTTGTACAAGTTTCAGGTTTACAACTCAGACAGTGAAGATGAGGCTGGGAATCTGAACAGCGGCTTACTATTCCTGCATCTCTACTACCATGGTGATTTTTGCCATCAGAACTGAAACCACCAATTACGGGGCTGAATCATGACATGAGACAGGATATACTTTGCTTTTCCATCCAAATCAGCAGAACCTGCAAAGCTCCTGGTACTTGTAATTAATATTAACACACTCCAAGTCACATTTAAAAATCAAGAAGACATCCAGAACTGCCTAAGGTGTTGCTTATCAGGAGCAGAAATGGTGAATTTATATCTTGTTTGTAGGAAGCCATTTTTGGACACTTTCTGTTGGCCAGCTCCATGCTATTGCAAATTACTCCAGTGCCTGGGACGTTGTCACCTCCTCTCACAGACTGCCAGTAGTCAGAACAGGTACTGCAGGCACTCTTAGGAAAAATGCTGGTGTGAAAAACCAGTATCTGTTCTCCCATGTGTGATGGGAGAATCAGGTGCTACATGTTTTCCAGCTTGACAAGTTGTTCTTCATGGACCTCAGCTCTTTTCTTTGCTGAAGCACAGACCACAATTCTGACCTTGCAGGATGGTTTAGCACGAATTATACAGACTTAATTGTTAGGGCCGTTGCAGGTAAAAACCCCAAATACACATATAATAACACACAACAGAGTGCCATATAATTTCAGAAATATTTAATACATCCAAATTCTGTACGTGATAGCCACAATACACGCCACTCCTTAGTAACACTCTACTTAATTTTTAAAAAGTTACAATTTTGTAGCTTCATTTCATGCAGTTTCTCTAGCCAGGATTTGCAAGCGTGTTTGTATCATTCTTTTTCCCTCCCAGTCAACTTTTGATCATTTTGGCCACTTGCAACAAACATTTGGTAGAAGGGGAGGGCTCTCAGATATGCTACACTCCTAATATTTTTGTGAATACTTGTCTCTGCTTCAAGGAGAGAGAAACCTCATTAGCTGGCAGGGAAAAGCTGCAAAATGACCTCAACCACAGCAGGCACAAAGGGTGTCTACAGAAGATGTTGTAACGGCCCAGCCACAGCCGCATCTCATGTTTTATTAGACACCGGAGTCTTCAGTCACAAGACACGCAGCCCTGGGCAGCTTGGCTCTGCCTCTTTGGCTGTTCTTGGAGCTACTTGTTTTAAAACCTCACTGCACACACATCAGATGCCAACATGAGAAACTCAACCCGCAGCCCACAATTTACGAACCACATCAGCAAGACACACTTCTTCACTTACACATCCTTTTGCTGAACTCCAGCCAGAGCCAAACACAGCGTTTCTGCAGATCCATCCTGACACTGCTGAGCTTTAGCAGCAGTCGTCTCCCACCTCGATTTCTGCAAACTCTTGATGGCAGTGAGTGCCAGGGACCAAGCAGAATAAATCAAGGGATTGCCATGCATTGGAGGGCAAAGACCCTGGATGCTGCCAGCTGCACTGTAGGCTGTTGCTAAATGCTGTGCTGCCCTTGGGTAAGGAGTTTACTCAATCAGTAGTTGATTAGGGCATCTCTAGGGTACATTCAAAGGGATATAGGTGTGAAGACCCAACAACAGACACATTTTTTAGTCCTGGGCTGCGCTGAGCAGGAATCATTTGGGTCTGAGTTAGCAGAACTGACTAGTAAAACCCATACCTAGAAAGCACCATTCTCTGACCCCTTTTTGGGAGCTATTCTGTGTGGCTGCAACATAGCAGACCTCTTCTGCCCCAGCTCCCTAGAAATCCTGCCCTGGCATTGCCCCATGGCTAGTTGCCATTGCCCTGGGGGCTGCGTACCCCAATATTTGCTGGCTTGGCTTCTCTGTGCAGTGGAGGAGATGCCTATGGTGCATGCTGGTGGCCTGCCCCATGTACTGCTGGATGTTTCCAGCCTGCTTCTGATTGCTTGACTTTGGTCTGCTCTCTGCTTGTGTACAGGCACATGGGGATTTTCCAGCAAAAAATATATGCCCCTTCCCTGTTCTTGTGCTCCCTTTCATTGGATTTAAATGGTGCCAGGTAAAGCTTAAGGGTTTTAACTGAGCAAAACAAAAACGATGGTGAAAGGAAGCCATGGGTATACAAGGTAAGATCAATTGCATGTTTGCTACAGATACCTGAGGGCAAAGTTTTGGTTTTTTATTCACCTTGGCTACTCCAGGATGCCTCTCAGCTCATGCACATTTCAGCCTGGGCCTTTATGGCAGCACTGAATGATGACTCTCAGTCACTAGTGACATTTTCCCTCTCTCCTAGTCTACTCGGTTTTTACCCTCCAGTTCCAGCTACCATTTCCTGCCTTATTTTCCACTTGGAAGCAGTTCTGCACCTCCTTCAGCCGTGTCTGCCCTGCTCCTTCCACTCCCTCCAGCTCAAAACCTCAGCCCTTTCTCCCACATCTCACAAAAGCTGCGTGCTCCTCTCTGTAGGGACAAGCTGAAGGGACAAGCTCCTTTCCCAGCCTTCTCCTCCGCGTCCACATCAGCAGCACACTTTCTGAGCCTCTTCCTTCCGTGCTCTTTTCTTAGGCTGGGCTCCCTTCTCCGGCTCCCCCCCGTCACCTCCTCTCCTCCCCAGGAAAAGCCAGCGCTCGCCCTGCCTCCAGCCTTGGGACGCTGACTTCCTCCTCCGTGAGCAGCTGCAGCGGCTTCCTCTGACTGCGGCTGTCCCAGACACTCTGGCTCCGCGGCACACCCTCCACGTGCACAAAAACACTACACCAGGGCTTTGCTTCCTTCTTCAGAAACTCAGCTCAGCCCCAGAAGCTGCACCGTTTGAGGAAACACCTGTAATGCATGCCAGCCACCATGCCACCGCCAGCACGGGCACTCCGACTGGCTCTGCCAGCCGTCGTGACCCACCGCCCCAGGCGCCGCTGGGGACTGCAGCGTTCGCTCGTGTCCTTATGCGTCCGTGTGTCCTGTAGGACCATCCCTATAGTCGAAAGGAGGATTTTTTTTGCAAACAGGATCTGTTGTTTTGCTGCAATGCAGATGGCCTGTGGTTTGCAGAGGGCACCAACATTTTAAGTGGATCCATAGAAAGAACCCTTCTTGGGTGGAAGTTCGCACAAGAGATGGGGAATATTCAACTGGAGTTAGTGCCCGTGGACCAGATTGACCCAAGGGGCTGCAGGGAACGGGCAGGGAGAGACAGAGGCGCATCTCTCCCGGGAGAGCCCTGTTTGCTCAGCTGCCCTCCCAGGTGTCGTGACTCACCCTCCCGCACCGTCAGCTTGTGTAATGGAGGGCAAATCCCTCCCTGCGAGCTGCTCCCGTTGGAGCTTGCTTGAAGGTAGGCTGCTCTGCGTGTGCAGCCACCCTGGGCAAAGCCGTCAGGGATGGAGGCAGGACCTGGCCGTCCCCGTGCAACGTTGCCATCACCACACAGTGGTGGGGCTGCTAACGCGAGTGAAGCCTGGACCATCCCTGGCGGCTTGTGCCTGGTCTGTGCAGATGCCCACGATTGCTGGCAAATGGATAGCCCAGCTCTTAGCACAGTTCTTGCCTTTGATGCTGCCAGCTCTCAGCCAGCTGTCTGTTTTCAGGTCTCATGAACTCAGCAGGCTTGGAACAAGCTGCAACTTGGCAGAGATGTCCAAAGAAAATCCAGATGTTGCAGGAAGTGCTGTTAGGCTGGGTCAACCTAGGACTAATTCAGTGCTAGTAGCGGCCACAGCGCTGCTGGCCTCCAGCCTCCCAAATAGAAAGCTACTTTTAATTTCCTGGTGGCTTGTGGCCACTAGAACCACCATGATCTCCCATTCCCAGATGTTGAAGTCTGAGTGTCATTGGCCAAGCCCAGTTTTAACTTACTTAATTTTCTGCTGCAATTTAAATCAGAGAAGTTTTGTTGATTTCCTCCTTTCTAGGCAATGGTTGTGTAACACCCCTGGCTTGGGATAGCTGCTGTGTTCCAGTCCAAAGCAGCTGTGTTGCAGCAGCAGATTTCGGTGATCCATATTACTTATAGTGTTTGTCATCTGTCTGAACACCCTTCAGTCTGGGGGGAACTCTATGATGATAATGAGTTAAATGCCTTGACCTCGTTTGGGAACTTTACTGGGGAACATGTGCAGAACTTGGCTAGCGAGGGGTAGGGATAGTCAGCCTGTTCTTTACGTTTCTGTTCGCTTAAACTACTTATGCTCTGACAAATGCTATCTGGAAAGCCTGGCACAGCTGCAAGCTCTCCAACTCAAGTAAACCCCAGGTCTACCTACAGGATGGCAGACTGCTTTGGGAAGTGGTGCCAGTGACATCAAGAGATGCTCTCCCTGCAGTGGGGTGACAAGAAAATTCTAGTTCTTTCACAGAGGGATGGAAGGTGGAGTGATGTGCAATCAGGAAAGCAATCTTGCATCTGTTACAAGAATGGCTTGTGCCAGGGCAGCAAGAGGACATGAAGACACTGGAGGGCGTAAAGGAGGATCAGTGAAGTGAGGCTGCAGCTGGAAAATGAGCTTTGTGGATTGAGGACCAGGATGCTTTTTGCTTGTCAGACAGCAGGTTGAGAAGTGACTTAATCACTGTGGGTAGTGATTCCACCTAGAAAAGATCTGCACAGAGAGAGAGGATTGTGTTTTAGCAGTTCTCTCTTGTGGACTCACTTTGAGCAACCTGTCCTCCAGGGGAGTTGGACTTCATGGCGCGTGTGGAAGGCAAGCAGGGGCCTTTGCCAGCAGCTGAGGGCTAAGGGGAAAGGTCTCTGGCAAAGGAAATAGAATAGAGTAGAATAGAATAGAATAGAATAGAATAGAATAGAATAGAATAGAATAATTTCAGTTGGAAGGGACCTACAACCATCATCTGGTCCAACTGCCTGACCACTTCAGGGCTGACCAAAAGTTAAAGCATGTTGTTAAGGTCATTGTCCAAATGCCTTTTAAACACTGACAGGCATGGGGCATCGATCACCTCTCTAGGAAGCCTGTTCCAGTGTTTGACCACCCTCTTGGTAAAGAAATGCTTCCTAATGTCAAGTCTAAACCTCTCCTAGTGCAGCTTTGAACTATTCCCACATGTCCTATCACTGGATAGCAGGGAGAAGAGATCAGCACCTCCCTCTCCACTTCCCCTCCTCAGGAAGCTGTAGAGAGCAATGAGGCTGCCCCTCAGCCTCCTTGTCTCCAAACTAGACAAGCCCAAAGTCCTTAGCCACTCCTCACAGGACATTCCTTCCAGCCCTTTCACCAGTTTTGTTGCCCTCCTCTGGATGCATTCAAGGACCTTCACATCCTTCTTAAATTGTGGGGCCCAGAACTGCACACAGCACTCAAAGTGAGGCTACACCAACGGTAAATACAGCGGGATAATCACCTCTATTGATTGATGAATTGCTTGTTGGGGAGAGGCTAAGGTGCTGCCATTCCCTCACTCTTGTAAGATGAGGACACTACAGAGGGGCATCATCTCTGAAAGATCTGGTGGGAATGTGTGTTTACATACATACATGACAGCAAATCCCCTTCTGAGATTTTATAGTAAAAGAGGAAGAAAAGGCCATATAAATGAGGAACACAGACTTTATTGTCTAGGACTGCTAGATTTACTGCCTGATAATTGATTTTCTTATAAGCTATTTATAGCATTCAAACGGCACGCGCAAGTTTTTTTGTGCATCAAGTCTTTCACTAAGAAATTACTTACGTTTATTTTACACGTTGTCTGTGAAATATTAACAGTTACTAATGAGGTTATTATACACTATGACTCTGAGCTTTTATTCAGTATAATGCTGGCAAATCCTGGCCAGAAGGGTCGTGGACTGTGCTTGAGCAATAAGTGGAAGTGCAACAAGAAAAGTGGTGCAACAGTTGTACATGGCAGTGTTGCCACATCCCCTTTTGACTCTTGACTCCAACTTGCAGAGGGTCAAAGTGATTACTGTGTTTGAGGTTCAAAACTGTTTTTTCCTCAGATCAGAAAGCAAGGATCTGGATTCTTTTTGCTTTCCTCTACAGTAGTGGGTTGCTGCTTGCCTGCTGGTATCATGGAGGCACAGCTCACCCAAGCCCTTCTCTGCCACTGACGAGGCATCAGACAACAGCAGGATTGGTCTATCCCATTTGCAGACTTTTGACCAAGACCCTGTAGTCTTCAGAGGACCAAGATCTTTTGCCTAACCAAGTCTCCGGACCCAGTACTCGAGTGAAATCTGATGGTCTGTGATTGCCAAGCCAGGTAAGACAAAGAAATGGCCCTTCTGACTTGCAGCTGCATCACGTGTTGGGTCCATGTTGCTGTGTGTGTGCAGTGCCCCATGGGGTCTGGAGCGTGGTCACTTTTGATCTGTGTGGAGGGGCACCCGGGGCTGGGCCACTCGGAGGTGGCACAGCCATGGGGACAGGTCCCTGCTGGGGAGGCTGTGGGAAGGCTCGTCAGGAGGGGAAGGTGCTGGGCACAGCTGGAGTGAGTGCCCCCATGTCCCTCCAGAAGGGCTCCCAAGAGCCGGAGGATGCTGTGCTTTGAAATCTCACATGAGCTTTCCCCTGGGTGAGCGTGACCAGGTTTCAGAGCTGTTCTCAAAGTGCTCACGTATCTGCAGGGTGTGGGATGTACCCTCTCCGTGTCTAACTCCTACCAACGTCTGTGGCGGTTTTTACGCATTTCCTTTTCCCGATGCTGCCTCTCCCTTCTGTCTCCTCTCCCCTGCTGCAACCGTGGACCCGTCCCCACCGCCCAGCTCCTGCAACGGGCTCCAGCTGAGCTGCTTTGGGAGGGGAAGCAGCCCCCAGGGGCAGCTCTGCATGTTCGGTAGCTCCCTCCTCAGACATCAGCGTGAGTGCTGATGTGTATCGCTCGCAGAGCACTGCTCACAAGGGAAACTTCTCACGTGTTCTCCTTGGCTCCTCTTTATTCCCAGTAACAGCAATTACTCAGCTGCTTTTTGGCCTTCGTTTGTCCTAAGCGGTTGTGCCTTAAGTGAGCTCTTATTAGCACTTCCTTCTCTGAAAAGGAGTGACTGCAAAATAAGCCAAGGGTCATTTGCCTTCCCTTGAGACCAGGAGACGTCCTGGCTTTTAAATCAGGCTCCATAAATTTTAAGCCTTAGCATCTCATGTGTTTTGCCTAGAGAGGGGTGGAGGTTCCCCAGGGGAGAGTGAGGAAAAGAAACTCCTTCTGATTGCATTGCCTGGGGACGTGTTTTTAAGGCATCTGAGACAAATGACAGCACAGACCAGTGAAAAAAGCAATCATTAATATATACTAACTGTGTGAAATCAGGCAGAAGAAAAAGTGGAAGAAGAAAGTGACCATTTTCTATTTCTTGCATCATCTTTACTTGCATATTGTCCTGCAGGGCTGGGCATCAGCAGGTGGAGTTGCTAAACATCAGCCAGCAAAAAATGCTGCCAGTAAATCACATGCTGTGGTTGAAAATCAACACGAATAGATCATGCTATGTATGAGGAATGTAAATTTTTAGACTGCAATACTCCTGATATCTGCAATGCTCACTATACACTTGGAACCAAGGATTTGGTCTCATGTCAGAAGCTTGAAACTTCTACAGGTCCATAGAAATCCCAAATTTCCCAGGACATGAACAGCCTTCTCAGCACTGCCCATGGGTTTCTCTAACCCATGCTGATTCTCTCTGCAAAGGATCCCAGTGGGAAAAGCCGTCAGAGAACAAGGTGGCCCTTAACAAGTGATATCAGGAGTATGTGTTAGTGGGGCAATGAGACGGGGAGGTCAAGAGCTGCAATGGCTGGCTGCTTTCAGTGGTAAGCATGATATTTGTACCTCAACATGTTCTGGTCCTTTGATGGAGTATTCCTCTAATGCCTGTGTTTACATCCTGAGAGCAAAACCACGGCTGCATCAAGGAGTTCCTCTCTGCCCCTTCCCTTTCAGGATGAGGGTCAGTACTGGTGGCTGGAGGTATTCCCCCCCAGGGTGAACACCCTCACTGAGGCAGCACACCTGGCCCAGAAACAACCAGAGGCTGAGTCCCAGGCTCAGCAGTGTTTCTTGGTTAAAGTCAATAGGTTCCCCATGTCCCCTCACTAACAGGTCCCATGGATGTGAGTACTAGCTTTGCTTTTCCCCATCAAGCCAGTGCCTTCTCTTGGGCCTCAGTTTTAATTTCTTTTCTACAGACACAGTGGTGATTTTGTTATAAGTTGCATATTCAGGAGGGCTCATGGCCCAAAGAAGTCCAAGTTTTCTAAACCCATGAGCTGCTTAGTGAGATTTTCACACAGCCCAGAGCTGCAATACAACCCACCTCTCCCAGAGGAGCAGCTCATGGGTAGGAGACAAGTGTGTGTCAAGGGCTCTTTCACTCCCTCCCAGGAGTGGACGTCCTGCATGATTGTGGCAGGACAGTAGCCTGACGGTTTCATCCTCAGGTGGATTAGACCACCAACACCCCATCCACCAGTGCAACCCACAAGGTGTGTACATGGGATGGTCCTAGCATAGGAGCCACACCTGAACACAAGCTGTGTTGCATGCAAGCCCACTTCTGCCTGAAAATCTAAGTATTGCTCAGGGTATGGAGCAACCTATGTACGGAGGAAACCTGTTGTCGCCTTCTCTGGCAACTGATAGGGCTATGGGTGAGGGTGTGCCACAGAGAGAGTGAGAAGGCAGGGAATCAGAAGAATATTATTTCTTGATTTCTGTGCTACAATTAAGAAAGGGTTGTGTTTTTTGTTTTCACGTGCCTCAACTCCCACCAGCTGCATGCACCCACCCACAGCATGTGTACTGTGTTTTTATTATGGCTGTAGCCTCAGGTAGCATGGAATTGGGGCCAAGCATACATTAGTAAAATTAGAAGAAATATCATCTGACGGGTCTGGACGGTGCTGTGGGCCGAGCATATTTGGCAGGACTCTGCTTCCTTCGCAATCCAGCCCAGAGACATTCCCTGATCCTATCTGAACAGGGACTGAACTTGCAAAACGAGTCCCAGCTTGTGAGTTGTGAGTCAGGGATGTCTTAAACACTGCCTCAGCATCCAACACCAACAAGCTCTTTTTATCTTGTTCATCCTGCTTGAATAATTGCAGCAAGCCCTCATGTTAACAGAGCAGCCTTGAGGGCTGCAAGGCATAGGTCTGGTTTTTTTCACACCCTCCAGCATTTGTCCCTTTGGTTTTGGCCATTTTTGACCCATTATTCTCCTCTTCTCTGGCTCAGCTAACGGGACTCTCGACTCCACTGCTCACAGAGTGGTTTGAAACCTGCATCTGCTCCATACGTCCATGATCATGTTCCTCACTGGTGAGCCATGAGGATATTCTCACTTCAATGGGTTTCTCTGTGTAGCAGCCTTTGAAGGATGTGTGTCTGTGCTTAAAATCAAGTATACTTTCCAACTTCTTTCGAGTACCATCCTATAAAAGAGACCCTCCTTCACAACTCGAGAGATTTCATAAATTGTCTGTCAAGACAGGCAGGAGTCTGTGGAACACCCTGCGGCACCCCTTCATGATATCTGAGAAAGGCTAATTAGAAATGTTCCATTTGGGAACCATTTGCTGAAAAATGGTGATGAAAAACATCAGATCAGAGGAAGACAGGACTTAGAATGATCTCTTCCAGAAAATCCCACCTGGCAATGCTATTGCAATGGCTTGAGCTATCCTTGCCCAAGTTTCTGGTGCTCAGTGAGAAATGCAGTAAGGAATAATGACTGCAAAGCTGCATTTACCTTGTTACTAGAAGAGGAAAAGAGAAAACATTATTCACTTGTGAAGCAAAGGAATTTAACGCAGAAGTTTGTAGTGACAGAGAGTAGAAAGCATAGTGTTTTGTTCAAATACAGAGCAATAGAGACAAAAGGCTGATATGAAGGGACTACATAGGATGTGTCTGATGCTTTTATAGTCTTGATTTATCTTACTTCAAAAATGGGCAGAAGTCACAGAGAATAAATGAGTCCTGGATGGTAATAAACAAATTGCAGTACTATACAGGAGAGAGAGGGTCATGCTCCTGTGTACCACGGATGTACCAAGATATACCATACTCCCACGTACCAAGAAAGACACATTCAAATCTAAATTTCTAAGAAGGGAAGAGAAGGATCAGAGTGGAAGAGAAAATAAAGGCAGCTTGAAACTGCCTTTATGTTGCTCCTCTTCCACAGTACAGTGCAATGCAGTCTTCATGCCCCTTTTCTCATCTTCCTTTTGTTTTTGCAGTATCACTCATTGCTCTTTGCATGTCAGTACTGACTACTATCAGCACGACACACATTCCTTCAACAAACACCACCATTCCCCTCTCATGGGTTTAGGATGAATTATTTCAGAGATATCATTCAAGGGCCTTAAATATATTGGCTTTAGAGCTATTTTTACTTGCAAGTGCTTGAGCCAGACCTTTGATGTTTCATTTGGGTTCAGGGTAACGTAGAGAACACATTAAAATAAGCAAGAGCTGGTGGTTTTGTTCTAAGTGTTACCAGAAGCCAGGGTGAGACCCAGAAGAGGAAGGGAAGGCGATTGCCACAGATTTTCGTTGGATACTTATTCTCTCCAGCATTTGTAAATCTGTCCTGTAATACTTTTAATCCCTCCTCCTGCAGGGGAGTACGATATCACTGAAATCTTCACGATCTCCTGCAGAGGTTTTAATGCAGCCCTTTGTTTATTGTCTCTGCGATTCTTTCATTTTTCAGGAGAAAAAAAGGGTCAGTTCTTTCCTGGAGCCTGAAGGCTCAGGGAAGCTGTCCAGCATCCCCTCATGCTCTGTCTCCCATCCAGCATTTCGACAGGCATGGACTAGTCCATATCCAGATACTTCCTCGCTGGACATGCCAAGGGAATGGAGTGCTGGAGACCATGGCATGACAATTTTCCAAAGTCAGGGTGAAGGGAAGGCAACCACTACTAGTGGGCTTGAAGCCAATGTCCATATGGCACATTGGACAGGCCTCTGGAGAGGCCTGAAGGCCATCTGAGCTGTCTGCTGCCCAAGGGTCCCCTCACTAACGTCGTGCACAGGGCCTGGGGGCTCCCCGCGTCTTTGCCGGGACCCTAAGTGTTGGGACTGAAGAGGTATGTGGGGCTTGTGTGCCCCTCCATGGCACCCTATGGCTATGCTCAGGGCGTGTGCCAGGCAGGAGGGAGGCAAGCCTGGTCCTGAGAGCAGCCTTGGGAATGCCCTTAGCCAACAGTATCAACGTCATCAAAGGTGGCAGGGTTCAGGAGACTGCACTGATCTGCTCCTGCCTCCCCACCCATGCAGGAGCTGAGGAAAGTCAGAAGTGCAGAGCAGCTCCAGTGTAGTCCTTTTGGCAAGTCTGACCTGAGATAAGACAGGAGCTTTCTCATCTAGTGCCACCTAAAAGCAAGAAGTAAGGAGACTGTCCCCCTCTATCCTTGGTGGATTGTACAGGGAATGATGCACCTCCAAACTGGGACCATTCTGGGAGCATGCCCTGGTAGAAGTGCTGCCTACTTGCTCTTTCATCTAATGAATTTTACTTAGTTTTTACTACATCTTTCAGCATGTGGGAAGACCCATCGTTGCCTGTAGCTATTTCAAGGAGACTATGTATTAGTCTCCAGTGTAAACCTGTTGTGTCTAACATGCATATGTAGAAAGGATATATTTTTTTTTTTTTTAAAGGAAAAGGAAATCCTATAGAAGTCATTTTAAAGGAAAAATATTCTGGGAAGAATATGGGAGAATAGGAAGAAAAAGTTGGAGAAAAAATGAAAGCAAGTCACATATAAGTAAGCAGGGGAAATGCACAGTACAGCAAGATGGTGTTGATGCTAACATGGGAGGAGTTTTGAATGTTATTGAACAGAGAAATTACCCTGTGGCACCTACAGAGATTAGCAATGTGGCCAGGAAAGAACGTAATGAAACTGGAATAACATAGGCCACCAACACTCAGGAAAAAATATCCCCAAAGGATGCTCAGAAGCAGCCACATAAGGAAAGGCTGACAGGTGATATAGGAGGACAATCTACATGTAACTTTTGGCAGCCAGCTTGCAGTGCAAAAGACCCATTCCATTCTCAATGAGCATCACACTAACTGGCCTGGCGTAGATGTAGCTGGAAGGTTGCTGTTAATTTCTTGGCATCCCAATGCCAAACCCTGTAAAATCAGAGGCCTCAAAGAAGAGTAGAGACATGATCAGATCATTTGGTGTGGGTTTGATTTATGAAGATTAAGTGCTGCTTAGATATAAGCTAGTGAAGAGATGAGAAAATAGCAGACATGAGTCTACAAGTATCTGAAGGATGTAGGCAGGGTCACACAAATGTGCTTGGAGAGAGGGAAAATAGGACATGATAGGAAGAAGGGAAAATTCCCTACCAGTATCAAGCAGACAAGACTTGGATATAGGGTCTTCGGCTAAGAGAAAATTCTCTTGCGTGGGACCTTTCAAATAGCAGAAAATATTCTGTAGAGGCAGCCTTGCTTGGATAGGGTAAAAGATAATAGTTGCAGCTCAGACTTTTAAGACTCAATGCTTCCTGATGAAAGGTGAATTTTAAAAGTGAATTCATTTCTGCCATGGATACAGTGAGCTGAAAACATCATCATCAATTTCAGTTTTCTAAATTTCCTTTAAAAACATTATGTGCAATGAGCAACCAAAGGAAAGCCAAGAAGCTGAGAGCTAAAAGTTAGCAAAATCATTGAAGAAACAGCAAAGAAATATTAAGAGCATAATGCATTCAAATTGGCACAGAGGGCCAGATGGTACATACCCGAGGGTATTAAAGGAATTAGCTGAAAAACTCCTAGGCCCATTATCCATTATATTCAAGTGCTCCTGAAGAACTGAGGAAGCCCTGATGACTGGCAGAGGGAACACATCACGCTGCTTTTCCAAAAGGGGAATTACAGATCAATTAACATCCTTTCCAGGTGAAACTATGTTTCTAATAATCAGAAACTATTAGTGGATGTTCTGCAGGAAGAACAAAACAGAAATGTGTTACACACAAAGATAGGTCACATTGAGAAAAGCATTTGCATCCAAATGATGCAAATGCTCTACAGGCTGTAGAGCAGACTCTACAGCCAGATTATACTCACGGTGTTGATGGGAGGAGGAAAACCACAGGGTGTGTGTTGGGTGGGGAGAGCAAAGAATAAGCAGCTGCTTATCCATCATGTGGGATGGAGTATACACCATAGTGGGCCATGCTGGTGGGAGGAGAAGGGGGATACAGTCCCTTGAGTTGCTCAGTAAATTTGCCCTTAAGGGTTTCACAGAGAGCTCTCCTGCAGAGAGCTCCTTGATTTCAGTAAGTTATTTTATTCAGTTTCTTCAGAGATAATATTCCTGTAGATCCTGATCCATCCCTAAAGGATTCCGTGCAGACACAGCTGACTCTAACAGTGGTTGGACTGGCCCCAAAGCAGAACAGGAAAGATGTAGGGTGGTTACGGAGAATAACAATGAAAGAGATTAAAATCTGCCCCTACAATAGAAAGTGGAGTACGCCTGTAAATATTGCCATGTTCTGCTGGGCTCCTCAGGGACTCTTGCTGTGTTGGACATTATATCCATCTGCAGTAGCATCGAGGAAGGAGAAGAAAAATACATCAATCAAATTCAAAGATAACATCCAGCTGGAGTGTGAATTGCAAATCATTTATTAGAAGCACCATCCTAAAGGGATTTCAATAAATGAAGAGTGGGACGTAATGGGAATAGCAAGAAACTGAACAAACCCAAGTGCAGAAACATCCACAGGGTAACAATGCTCACTGAAGAGAGGTCAAAACAGTAAGCCAGAGGCTGTGGAGAGCAGTAATCCAGAAAAGACCCTTGGATGCAAATGTTGATAGAAAACTACAACTGATAATTCATTTAAAAAACCCAGATCAATCCACTTTTGAAGTGCTAATAGGAATACCACTTGGGGCAAGGCCTTCTGAAAAGAGCGCAGGCAAACAGGTAATGTTATAGATTAACTGGTATAGACAAGAGGGTGTAAGGAATGACCTATTTACTAGGAAGATCAAAGGAAATAAACACATACATAGCCTGGAAAAAAAGGGAGGCAGCAAGGTATAGTCTGATATAGAGACAAACCTTACCATGAAAGAATGCTGCTGAGCAGGAGGGAGCCAGGGCTCATCAGTTAGCAATGGTGGGGCTACACACACAGGGCCACACTCAGACTGGGAAAGTGGGTAATGATCTGATGCTTTGACAAGACCTCCAGCAGGACTGGCTTGGAAAGGTCTCCATTGTCCAGAAGAATAGGGTTTAAAACCACCACACGCTCTGGTCCTGTGTTTGGTTCTCCACCTACATGGAGTCACCAGTTGGCTGCCTCTGAGTTCACAGCATGTTTACAGACAAATTTTCAGCAATGTTCCTTGGGCCAATAGACGTGAAAGTGGAAGCAAAATCAACAGAGCTTGAATACTGGGGGGAAAGTGTTATGGCAAGTGGAAGGAAAGTCGCTGCAGAAGAGCTGGAAAATCCCAGCTGCATGGGGTTAGATCACTGCAGGTGTGTACAGCCAGAGATGAGCAAAGCAAATGTACGGTAGGTAAAGAAAAGGACATGAATTAACACATGGAGAAGCCCAGTCCCAGCATGAGGATTGCAGATATCCTTTGCAGTGGTGCTATTTGTTCCCCTTTCTTGGAGACTAATCAATGTGGGCCAGAGGAGAAATAAATCTCACCTCCTTCTTGATATCCCTGTGGTAGTACCATCGTTCTCCAACACAGGAACTGCAAGAAACCTACGCTATGCTGCCATACCTCAAGGACTTAACTCCTGTTAGCTCACAACCTCAACTAGACTTTCGCCTCAGACAGGAGCATAATGCTACACTTGAATCCTAGTTTTCTCCATGATCTCTCAGTGTCTTTGCTTCCTCTGTGGACAATACCACCCAATCTGGGAAAAGATGAGAGGACCTATTGGGAATTTCAGTGGTTACCTTACAAAACTGCTGGACCACTCGTTCCACCAGTGCCCCCATTTCTCTGTGCTGGCTGCCCACCAACTTCTGGCTGGGATTCACAGTGCAAGTTATGATCCAGAAACCTCCAAATGTGCATGGCCAGCTAGCCAATTCTTCGTTTTCACACACGTCATCTCTGAGCCTTTATTAACGTGGGGCTTTCAGGAGCCTATGGCAGGATGTGTCTGCAGCAGGCCCTCTGCTCTTGAATTTGCACCCAGCAGAGATTCTCCTCATCCTTATCTGATCTTCACCAGAAGTGGCAGCTCTTCACCTCTCTGCTCAGGCAGTGTTGCTCACAATAGGCTAAGGAATTCCTGGCAATTCTTCTCGGTGGAAAGGCTTTTGCTATACGTAAGCGATATGAAATCCACCTACATGTTTGGGAGGGTGACAGCACGTTATAATCATATGGTATCACTCGAGTGCCCGTAACAGCGACTGTAGCAACACTAACGGAAGCTCTAAAGGAAGGGAATGAGAAATTCACTCCCACCACTTGACTCATGTGGGTTGCTGCTTAGATACAGGTTGAAGCAGCCACTGAAGTCATGGGTGTCCGTGGGTGCAGAGTTTCTAACTTGATGTTTTATGGGGCTCTGCCTATCAAAATATTTGGGATCTGTTCATCTCTGGTTACCGTGCCCGTTTCAGAAGCGTGTTTTGGCTGCAGAGAAGCCATAGTAAGGCACTGTCTTGCTCAAATGCTGGCTGAGTTAGCTGCATTTTGAGCATGGTTATCAGGGAAAGGCCGTGCGTGCACAGTAACTATGAGCTGTTGAAAATAGTTTTTAAGGGGCATTCCAAGGCTCCAGGGCTGCTATTCTGACTGGACAATGTGGTGCTTACATAAGTATTGTTTCAGAGAAACAATCACAAAGGGAATATGCAGATATGTGAACAATTGTTGGATTTGGGACTAGTAATCAAGGACCCAAAATTAATATTATATTTTCAAAGGAAATGTTACATTGTCTAATCTTCAAATTGCACACCACTTTGGTGTTACTAAATGAGACGAAGTGCAGGCTTGTGGTTGAGACGGTGGGATGAGTAGTCTAGGGTGAGTTCCTAGTTCTAGTCCAGACTTCCTGAACCCAAGTTACTTAATCGCCCTACCTTTATGTCCAACAGTTCCCTATCAGGAGATAAGGATAATACTACCTTTCTCCACGCTTCTTCTATTTTATCTAGTACATAATAGGGGGAGATGGAGAGAAGGTTTAATATAAATTTGCACAACCACCTGCACAGTGGAACACCTCATCTTCGTTGAGGACATATACGTTATTGTTATTTATAATAATTTCAGCTGTCCCACCATATTCTCGTATACAAAGGAAAACTTACAGAAAACAACTGTTACAGGGCATGGCTAGCTAGATATTACATGGGTCTGTCTCTCTGGTTTAAAGAGGCATATATATCTCTCTAGGTGTCTAGGGCGATGTGTTAGAGGCTGAGCGGTTTACAAAGGGGCCAAGTCTTGTGATGGAGAGTTTATTGTGACTGAAAGGCTGAAGACTAATTCTTCATTTTCATGGAATGGCTCCCAAAACCAGTTATTATTCACTATACATCTATGCCATGAAAGGGTAACATGTATAATTAAAACTAATATAGGTATTTGATCAGTTTGGGTACAGATTACCACACAAGTCTATTTTAATTCATAGTATAATATCTATTCTATGTTTTGAAAGGAAGAGTAAAAGTGTAAGGTATACTGTTTTCCAAATCATGGTGAGTCAATGATGGACTATTTAAAACTTCCTATTCAGGTGAGCGGTTATCCCCTTGTCTTCTTTCAAATTTATGATCTTCCTTCCTGCCTTTAATTGTCCTAGTTTTCCTGAGGAAATCAAAACATAATGGTATAAACCAGTCATTTTGTTGTACATAATGCATATGATTTGCCTTTTAACGTTAATGGTTTTTACCCATCTAAGGCTAAGAGCGCAGCATTTGTATGCTGTGGGCCTGAGTCAGTGCTGTGACGGCGGTGAGCAGGTTCTGCTGCTGCCTGGTTGGGTTTGTTTGGCTTGTTCTCCAAAGCGTCTGAGGACACTCAGGGTCACATCCAGGCCTGAAGTCATCTCACGCAATGATCTCAGATGCTTGAAAGTCAGGAGCTTAATCTATGTTAGGCACCATAGTCACTGGAGAGACAACTCTGCAGAGCAATTCTTCACATGGCTCTTCTATGGTCATTATAAGAGCATGAAGAATCATGAGTGGTGCCCACCAAGCAGGGTAATCAACCCTTCTCGTTGAAGAACTTATCACAACATGACAATCTGGTAAGAAAAAAAGCTCTTCCAGGGTGCAAAGGGGTTCACACATAACAACCCCTGCACCCATCGGGTTCAAGGTGATCAACTGCCCTGGAATTTATACAGTTACAAGGAAACAGCCCGATAGTGATCTAGGTCCTTCCACCCAAACCATCCCCACAAGGTCATATACAGCTTTCAAGTCCATAAACAGAAGCCTAAAGTACCTGCTTAGGTATCTGCTGTGCCCTTGTATTCAGCCTTCTGCAGGGATTGAGTTGTAGACATCTCTGAGATTAATTGTCCTCTATCCCCTCTTGCCAGCTAATAGGGAAAGAAAGTTTAAAATTTCAGTTTCAGTGTTTCTTACCCATGACTGCATGAATTTATTTTAATAAATGGAATGGAAGGGGAGGTGTCAGTGTTTGCAAACCAGAAGTTCTTAGTAGTATTGATGTGCCACTTTCAATGTATGTTCGATACGTGTCGCTTTCTGTTTCTGTTCTTAACAGTCCTAAGTGACCTGACACAGAGCACACTGAAATCTGTGGGTTTCAGAGCAGGTCTGTGATGGGCTCACTGTGTAGAAATGCTGAGTATATTGATAAAGCATGACATTTTCAGTCAAGCTGGGGAAGCCGTGCCAAACTTTGAACTGCCTCAACATTACTTCCATTGATGAAATACCTTTTATCATTACGCCCCATCTGAATTTTTCATGGGGACTAACTTAATCCTCCTTCATAAGCCCTGTAGCAATAGCAGGTTCATATTTTATAACAGAAGTTTTACTTTGCATTTTTAGATGAGACTAATCTTTACAATACGGTTTTCATCACTGCAGCTTCTTTAAAGAAGTAAAAGGACATAAGGGAAACAGAGCTGGAAATATTGATTTTTTTTTTTTTGGGTAGTCAAATGCTGAATCACTACAAAATATGCACTGTGCTCTTAAACCTGCTGCCAAGGAAGAGTGAGAAAACAGACACTTTTCCTGTGTTTGTCTGTGTCATCCTCTCATAGTGTCTGTTCTACAAACAGCACCATTTGTGCATTTGAGCATCGACAAGCTTGGAGATTGAACTCTCATGTAAACCAAAGGTGAGACAGACCCTGGCTGAGTAAAGTTCTCCAGGTTATATTGATGTCCTCTTGAGGTTACTTTGCTGAATATGGGTGTGCTGAATGCATTCATAACTTCACTCCCACAGGTAGATGGGACAATTCACAGTGACCAGGCTATTTGCCAAGCATAACCTCTGTGGCCAATGAATACTAGTTTCTTCAAATTGGGTAGCTATCTGAATCTCTATATTTTGTACATACTCTTTACGAGCAGTAGCATTTGAGTTGCAAAAGCAAGTCCTGCCAGGGTGAGCATTTCTGTCGACTCATTTAAAATTTGTTTTCCCTAAACACACAAGTGGCAATGCAACATTCACTTTCTACTCATTTGCCCCAAAAGGCCACGACAATGAGTGTTAAGTAAGATGTGAAGCAATCTTAGTAAGATTTAAATTATAATGACTGTCCATAGGACATAAATACAAGTTAATACACCTCCTTCCACACTACAGTAGGATATATTTTGTTTTCAAAATATCCTAAATGGAGTATCTTCCTGGAGTCTCTGCTGCTCCCATATGTTGCTTTTAAATATCAGATGAGTTCTTCCAATTGGTTTCAACATCTTATGCTGTGGCCAGCTGATGTAAATTGGCATAGGTCCATTATACCATTGGAAATATGTCAGTCTATACCAGCTGAGATTACAGCACAGTTGTAGTTTAAAATATACTTAACAACTTTTTAATGCTTTCTTGAACAATGCTAGTAAAGTCACCTGTTTTATCTCAGTTTCTGTCATCAGTAAAGCATACGGGTAAAATTTGACATCTTGGGGAAGATGAAAGAGAACAGGACCTGTCCCCACTCAATCTTTAAGACAAATATCCTTTACAAAGTCATGATGGGAGGGACTGAGTTTCCGTAAGACCAGTGGGATAGAAGAACATAATTTATCATTTTAAGCGGTTCTGAAAACAGTGCTAAATTCAAAGCATTGAAACAAGTCTTTTTGGCTTCAGCTCCGGTGCTGCTTAAATTATTCACTGTAAACATACGACCATACTGATTTAACACTTTTGCTGTTCTTTGTGATTTTGTTGAATGAGATGACCTTGATTTGCTGCCTGTTCAAAGCACAGTTTTGCCTATTAAATAACTTTCAAATGTTCAGCTTGGGCTGCCTAAAGATATTACTGATACAGTCACATAATTCCTCCCCTTGAAGTGCCAATCTAGTTATATCAAAAAGAAGTACACACACACTGCTCTCATGCCCCCGTGTAAAGGACTGCTTCGGCAGAGCTTTGTACTGCCTGGAGTCGCCGCGTGCTGGCAGTCCCTTGTGCAGTCTCTCATCTCCACACCCTGATGTTCCCCATGGGATGGTGGGGGGGCCTGTCAGGGACTAATGATGTTTTGGGATGGAGCAGCTAACTCCTACGTGTTCTCCCCCACCCTGGGTTCATTTTGCCCAGGTGTCTTTGGGCCGGCTGCTGGTACCATGAGCAAAACCGAGCATCGTGAGCAGGGCTCTCGATGGGGGCTGCAAGCTGGCCTAAGCAGAGGCAGAAACGGAGCTTTCCCAAACGTGTGCCAGCTGCAGGAGTGGCGTTCCAGTACAGCAAAAGCCACTTTCCCAACTGAGATCACCCCAGCACTAGGCAGTGCAGTATAAACCCACAGTGGGATGTATCCTGACTTGCCACCAAGCTTGGCACTGCAGAGATTTCCCATTGCTTTGAGGCGAGAGCCCAGCTCAGCTGTATGGGAGCTCTTCTTGTGTGCTCTGAGAGCCTACAGATATCCATCGCTACTCTTTGGCCCCACAGCCAGCCACAGCCTGTACTATAAGGAATATGCTCAGTTGAGCTGTTCCTTAATGCATTTATCGAGTTAACGGGAAACATGGACAATAACTAGCTACCTCAATAAAACCAGAAGGATTGAACAAGAACATACAGCAAATGTGGGGTGATGAAGCTGAAGCATGGATAAAGATGGTGTTGACAAAGTGGAAGGTGACTTACTTGACTAAATGTACCTCCTCCTGAAAGCTTAGTCATTGTGGGAAGACTGTCATTTAGGTTGACTGTAATGGATGTCCCCCGGTGGCACGGTCCCTGAGGTACAGAGCTTCAGCTGTGCAACAGGAGGGGTTTATCACAGCTGTTGTCCTCCCAGGGTCAGCGCTGGCTCCTTTCCCAAGGAAAAAGTGCCCCTTTTGGATACTTTCAGAGAGCTTCAGGAAACTGTGTCTGTCATAGACCCCTCCTTGTGCACCCAGGCATCACCCTAGCCTTTCCTGGAGCATTACTTCTTTCTTCTCCCATGTGGAGAAGTGCCTGCCACTTTGGGGCTTTCCCTGCCTTCAGAAAGGAAAATCTGGACTTTTTTTTTAAGCATTTTTCTTAAGTCAGAAACCTTTAAATCTCTGTCTCGTTCTTGATATCTTTAAAAGCCTGGTTTGGACCTTTCAGCTCAAGTCTGGGGTTTGTGAGAGTTAAGTGTATGAGTGAAACAGGGCTGATGATACACATTTCTGTCTCTATCTTTCTACACCCTCAGCTTGTCTGCCAGGCAGTGCACTTGCTGCTTTTCAGATTCTCTGGTGATAGCTGAAATCCGCTGAAGTGTGAGTGGGAAAACAAGAAGGATGCCATTTGGGAACTGGTGATTTCAACATGAGCACGTTACTCTGCTGCTTTTATGCAGCAACAAAATAAAGCTTAAAGGTCTCCTCTGTGCATGCCATTTTCAGTATGTTGGGGAAAATATATTTTTACATATAAAGCAAAGCAAGCTCTGGGCAGCTGCCAGCTCCCTCCAGATGACATAAAAACACTAGTACCTGGAAAGAATAAGTTAAAACCCCAGAGCTGTGTGAAATAGTAAAATGCAGGGCACAGACTTGAGTAGTAAAACTCTTCTCCAAAGCAGTTTGAGGATGTCTACGTGCAAGGTCATGCTGCTTTTAGCTGTCCCATTAAATGTCCCTCTTGTCAGAGTCTACAACGTAAAAAGCTTTTGGTAAGTTTTGGGCTGATTGTCATGTCCAGAGGGTGTTTAAATATGCCCCTTTTGACCAGAAGGAAGCATTGCTTGCCAAGGGAAGCTAAATGTCAATCCAAACTCAAATATGAGTGGTAGCATTGGTATCCATAACCCTGAACACCGATGAAACTTCCATCACTCCTGCATAAAATGCTCCTCCTCAAGGTCCAAGTCGAGTCCATGAGACATTTGAACTCAGTCCTGTTCTGGTTTAAGACAGACTGGTTGTGTTGCAGCCCTCGGCAATTCTGCCAGTCCACGCCAGCTGGACACATCTCCCTGGCTGTCGGTCTTCGCAGTGTGTTGCACCCATCAACTGGCAAGTATTCAGTGGTTTTTCTGTTGCTTGTGTTTCTCCTAATGGAACTCCTAAGTAACCTAATTGGTAATTCACATTTTAATGAGCTTCTTATTATGGGGTTAATAACCTGCATTATTTTGTGTGGTTCTAACCATTAGCAGCTTGATGTTAAATGGTTTTAATTTGTTTTGACGCACATCTGTTGACTTAGCGCCTCAAAAAGTAAATAGTTCAGTGCAGATTTGATCAGGAACGAATTTGGGATATGCCCTTGAGGTCCTAAATACAGGCAGCAACCCTCCCACTATCTGCTCTCTTTCAATTCACCTTATTAAGACTTTCCCGAGACCCAGCAGGATGCGTTTTTCCAATATGATGCTCCACAAAGTTGTCCTGCCACCGCGGTAATTGGTGGCATGCTATCGTAACCCAACGGGCTGCTCTCAAAGCATCTCCCTAGGTGTTCAACTCAAGGAATGAATTGATACTGGCACCTTGGGAAAAAAAAGGGGAGAAATCTGAAAAAGGACCTGAATGAGTGGGGGAGGAGGAGGAGGACCAGTTCCCAGGGATTTCACACATAACTTCTGTTGCTATGGCAATCGCTCTGTCTGTCTGTACTTGCTCAGAGCAACAGCTCCATGCGGAGCCACACAGTCAGGCAATTTTGACAGTTCTCATTTGGGAGTGTGGGGAACAAGCAACAGGGATGTTTTCTCCAAAAAAGGAGGGGGGGAGTGATAAAGAGAGAAGAAGAGTTTGCAAATATGCATCAGCCTGGTCCCTGCTCTCACCAGGGTGTCATCGGGGCACGTTTGTGTATGGCACCCAGCATAACCACCACCTGAGTTTCAGCTGGAGCTTCTAGGCAGAGCCACGGTACAGATAAGCAAAAAGGTTTGGGTCAGGGAAGTGAGAATTCAGCAATCACACCCTCCAGCATGTGGAGGAACTACGAAATGTGCCTTGTATCCAAACGTCTCTTTTACATGCTCTCAAACTAGCAGGATGGGAGAAAGTGTTGAATCACAGATATTGTCCTTGGTAAAACACCGTCTCACCCACAAATTGCTTATAACACTAATAGAAACATGGCACAGACAAGAATCTGTGGGAAGAGTGAATCACTGGAAATGACATATTTATATAGCACCTCTTGGCATCGTATTATGGCAGCTCTGCTTCCGTGGGATCTGATCCTAGAGGTCCTGCCGCACTGTAGACCTTGAGGATGTACTCAGCCTTCAAGCTCTGCTTAATCATGGCCTTTCCAAACACAGGAGCTGGTCAAAGCGTTCCCTCCAACAGGGTACCAGGTGGCTCACTTCCCTTGACCTTGAGACAGGCCGAATTTCAGCTGTGCTTCATGATGCTACGTCCTCACAGAACAAGAGGGGTGTAGCACAAGTCTCACCTGCAAGCAAGTAATCTTGCTTCTGCAGAAAGTATTTTCACAGGGGTAGAATCGAAGAAAAACTCCGTACCTTCCCGCACCCTTTTCACCGTGTGATTTCAGGAAACTGCTCCCTTGTGATGAAAAGTTCCTGCAATAATGCACCCCAAGGTGTTGGTTTTTAAGCTTTTCCAGCGAACAAGACGTGTCCTGCTTAGAGAAGTGTACTCACCAGGGCGCAGCTTGCCAAGTGCTAGGATTCAGACTCAGAGAATTTTTTTTTTTTTTTTTTTTTTTCCTAAATTGTGCTGGATCAAATCTTTGTAAGAAAAGAGTATCTTGGCACAGCCTGGATAGAAAACAGAGATAATGCCAGTTGCATGTTAACTTTTCAACTGGCATGTATTTTGTTGTTTAGAGCTGGTATTAGTGGGATGTAATCTTCTCTCCAGTGCCAAAGAAGTTAATGTAACTGTCACTACAAGAATCTGAGTTAGGCAACACATATCTTGGTTTAAATCATGCTTCACATGTGGACTTAGCGTATTGAAAGCGTTTAGGATTTCAATCCACACTTCCTCTTTCAAGTCAAGGTTTTTTTCAGTTTCTCTGAATACTTTTTAATGGCTTTTTAAAGAAACTGAACTAAGCGGATAGAGTGCTTGATACAATTTCCAGCATACAGAGCAGCGCAAACTCTGCGCCACGAGCATCAC
Source organism: Mycteria americana (assembly GCF_035582795.1). Taxonomy (NCBI): domain Eukaryota; kingdom Metazoa; phylum Chordata; class Aves; order Ciconiiformes; family Ciconiidae; genus Mycteria; species Mycteria americana. The sequence continues at coordinate 64,698,394 of NC_134369.1, read as the reverse complement.
GCCCAGCGAGCCGTGCTCTCAGTGCGGACTGCGTGGCAGCGCCTGCCGACCTTCCCTGAACCCTCATTGCCACCAGTGATGGTCCGGAGGAGCTTCTGCTCCATTTCCCTGCATCTTCTAGAAACGTTTCTTGGCGCCATGTGCTCTGGAGTCTATTTCTATCTGGAAAAAATGTGAGGTGTCCTCTCGTGTTCTGGTTGCTGTTGTGTGTAGCACCATCAGGAAGGGAGCATCTGATCAGGGAAAATCCCTATCAGAAAGCCCTGCTCAGAATAAACATCAGGCTATGCAGAGAAGGGTCCGTTTTGTCGGGCCACACGGCTCCCCTGGTTTCTGCTGGCTGGAGTCATGTGAATCTCCCACACTGTCAGCAGCAGGGTGGGTTTTTTCCCAGCTGTTGAAGTATTCCACTTAAATAAACGGGCTCCTAACGGGGTTGCCTCCCCACTACAGGAGTGAGAAGTAGTAGGGCCTATCTGAAGTGAACTGCCTGCAATCGTGTTTCTCTTTGAGAAAAATCTCACTTTTTCCAGAGGGCTCCCCCAGCCTGGAAGCCTGGAGATAAGGAGGCGAAGATAAAAGCTGCACTGTGGGGCTGTTTGCATTGGAAGAGACAATAAAGTTGATGATAGTAAATGCTGAGTGTATGAGACTGAATGGATGGATGGAAAATTACTGAGATATTATATGCTGCTTTATCTTGGGAACTCAGCAAGCAAATGTGATTTCTAGCCTGGCGTGATATGATACTAGCTGAGCTGCATCCTAAGATACACGGGAGAACGGCTGGCCTCCCGCATGCAAGCCTCTGCTCTTCTCAGGGGACTTTTCCGAGTGCTTCACGCCACGGACAGCGGGTGCCCTGGGGACTGGCACACCCACCAGGGACCACCAGGCTGTCAGGAATCGTGTCCTACCTGTGCCACCCCTGGGAAAGTCACGCAGCCCTGTTCCTTACCTCCTTTTGATTTTCACCTAGGTCCTTTTGGGGTTCGGAGCCTTAATCTGCCTGTCAGTCTCTCTACGTTAATTTATTTTTTTTAAGGGCTAACAGCACTTCCCTTCCCACAGCCGTGTTGTGTAGATAAATAGGTGGTGCCTGAGGGTGTATACTCCGAGCCTTTCTGACAGCGTAAACCTGAGGCCAGCACTGGGAGTTGGCTGCTGGGACAGCAGAACCAGAGACCGTACTGCTCTTAAAACAACATCCAAACCAACAAACAAATGAGTGAGACACTTCCCTACCATCTGAAGCCTTCCTAATCCTTACCCCGTGCTCACGGCTGCCAGCGAAAGTCTTCGTGGAGCACCGAGCCGACTGAATGGAGGCACAAGGAGACTTTCTCTCCTCCAGCCTGTGGGTTGCTGTGTTGCACCAGAAACCCCCGCAACGCTTGGAGGAATTCTTAAATTCAAGATCCATAAAAAAGGAAGGCTGCTGACGTAGCTTAGCTGGAATTAGGGTGGAGCCTTCATCATTCCTTTATATTTTTCCCTTCCTCCTGTTCTTCCACACCTGCCCCATTTCAGCAAGTCAAAGCAGGGGCTGGACAGCAGGAGTGGGACCAGGTTGCATGTGAGAAAGCATGTGCAAAGTCCAGAGGATGCACCAGGGACCTTCCAGGGAACTGACTGTGCCCAACCACCCAGTCAGCCCCCACGCGGGACCCAGCCTTACGCATTCAGATCCGAAACGGAAGAATGGTCTGTGACCAGCTCAACAGCAACCTGCACCCTTCTCCTTTCCGAAACACCCTTCTCCTTTGCGGAAACACGCTGGGCACTGCAGGGACTACAGCTTTGTTTCGCATTGTGTTTCTGAAGGAAAGATATTAGCCCTTGAAGCGCAAAGAGAATGGGGGGGAAGGGTGGAAATAAATGCATGGACTACATTTCTCTTAGATATAAAGCAACTGGGACCACCAGGAATTAACTTGCCCCATTGCCATCTAATTTGAATCACAATCCTTTTTTTTTTTTTTTTTTACTGAAAGGCACATCCTTTCCAGAGGTAGGCGCAGAGGTTTTCAGATGTGAGCTTCAGAGCTTTGGGTGGAATTCCCAGTTTAAACTCTGGGGTCTGAGAAAAGAGCCCCTGTTTCCAGGCTGCACTGAAAAATTGAGACAATTTAGCGTCTCCCAGCAGCATGCCGGTCATCTCTTTGCTTTGGTCGATGGTGCAGAGCTTTCCTGCCCGACATGCTGTTTCTTCACAAGCCTGGAATCTGACAGGGCTTAAAAAAGGACAAAAATGATACAGATGTGCATTCCAGGCATCATTCCCACATGAACCGACGAGGCCCAAATTAGCCTGGATTTACACCAGTGCAGTAGGTCATCCCAAATGTGAGAACTGAGCTCAGTGTACACCCAGGAGCCTGGCCCCACTGCCCCGATGAATCTGCATCTCTTGGACCAACTCAGTATGAAAGGGACGGGGAAGGGTCCTGGGCAGACCCCGTTGCCATGGTCTTCTCTGCAGCAGCTGCTGCCTCAGTTTCCCCATTCCCAGGTCGGTCTGGAAGGAGGCTTTGGCAGGGGTTGGTTAGTCCTGTGGTGTGTCCGAGGGGAGGAGGTTATCCTGGGTTTCCACATCTCACAGGTAACTGGAAGGCTGGGAGAGGGTCCCAAAGCCTCAGCTAGTATCCAAGGGGCAGCACTTGTACTCTAACGTCTCACACCACCATTTCATGACCCACGTGAGGGTGCTTCTCATTACAGGCTGCCCTGCATATTGACCCTGCAAACTGGAAATCTTCCTATCAGCTTTGTGACTGATACCCATATATATATATCTTATGGAGATTACTGGGCCAGAGCCTTAGCTGGCATAAGTGCGGGTCCAACAGGGTCAGCTGGTGTATGCCAGAAAACATGGTTCTGTGTGACCGAGGCTGAAAAATCTTACTGGGAGGAAATTGTCTGTGACATTTTGTCACTTGTCACATTGTTAGTAAAGCTGAGCAAATAACTCTAAACCATCCAGTCAACGAATGCATCCACATTGCTCCTCACAAAGTCAACACGGGACAGATGAGCGCTCTTCTCCTGAGCCCCAAATCTGTCCCGGGATAAGGGCTGGCCATGCACAATTCCCCCTTCCCTCTCCCCAATTTACTGGGGGGAAGGACCCCGTCCATGAGCGTGGAGAGGAGGCAAGCTCTGCCTTGGAGTTCACATTTCCCCTAGTCTGGGCATGGCCAAATTATCCAGGAGCAATGTCCAGTACTCACAGATTAATTTCCCATGACTCACGATATAATAATTCCTGCTGTAATTCGTGGTATGACTCCTAGCGTTGTGCTTCTAGGATTCACCATCTGAAATTTGAGGAGAACTGCAAGGGCTTGATTGGATGTGCGGATTACAGGGCGTCTCCCAGGGATCTCACGGCCCCAGTGTAGAAAGCACCCGGTTCTCAGCTACAAATGTTTCCAGCCCAGAAGTGTGGTGGATTTCCTGTTTGCAGAGATCCCAGATATTTTCTTTAAAATTCACTCCAGCCCAAATGTTCACGCTGGTGAACTTGTTCGCTGGACTGTTTCCAGAAAACTAATGCAAAAATGGGGCAGGGACGCAGGGAGGGTGCGACGAGCGATGGTTTATTAGTTTGCCGTGGATGAATCAAATGCACAGACACTGTCTGGGATCTGACCAGCCATGATTGGAAAACTTGTAGGAATCAAGTAATGGAGATGGTAGAGGAAATCCTGTCATTCATTGTTTTAGTCTTACTGATGTCACTTTTATGTCCCTTTTATCCCTTGTCTCATCCAAGGCTTCCAGAGGGAAAGTTGTGACTGACAGTTTTGGTCAGACAACCAGACGTGACGTGCAAGAGGTCAATTCATTCTCTGTTTGTCAGAGAGGAAGAGATTTATTTGCTGTAGGTACATCCGGCTTTGACTTCTTTGCAATGCTCTTTTGTTTATGCAAACCAGTCGGCTAGGGGCATGGAGGTCAAGATCTACATCCCAAGTAGGAAATCAGTGCTCAGAAATAGCAGCCCTGGGAGTTCATGAGATGAAGGTCCCTCCAGGCTCTCTCTCAAATTCGCCCCGTGGAAGGGAAAACAAAAGCCCTGTATTTCTACAGGAGGGCATATTCATGGCTTTAAATTGCAGAGCCAAGCTTTATCACAATGCAACAAAATTATTTCAGGGCAGATACACAGAGGAGGTGATCAGAAACTATTAGCTACCCACATTTTTCAAGTGGAAATCCCAAGCACTTCAGAACATGTTGTGTTTTGATAAATTTTGCCATACCAGCTCCTTTTGCAAAAACATTTGGGGATCAAGACAACGAGTCCCTCTTTGCTATTTAAACACAAAATAAAGGTCAGGTTTGTGCCCAAAAGAACACAGACTCTTAATAAATCTATTCAGGTGGCTTTCTTCTCTTGATCTGCAGTTATGTGGTAACCATTGGGGTTTTTATGAGGTGAAGGCTATCTCTAAACAACATAGGAACTCTCTTTCTTTGCAAGTTACTTTTACTACTTGTTTGCAGCCGTGGCTTCTTTCTTGTTTTCCTAACTCATTGCTGTTAAAAATTGAAAGTGGTTCAAGTCTCAGGTGAAATAACTCCCTCCACTGCCCCTGTTAATTATAGACCTATGTACTTGCCTTGCACTGAGTTCACAAAGTTGGTTGGTTTCCTTGTGCTGCCATCTACAGAGCAAGCAACAGGTAGTGCCTGGGGATTATTAACAGCCAGATAATTCCAAATCTTCCTCTTTAAATCTTTATGATTAATACCTTCTCCAACTCTGATAAGCACTGGTGGCAGCTGAGACTGCTGGTTTTCTCTCCTAAGACTGTCCTTGAAGTCATCACCATAAGACCAGCCATCCAGATGGCTTTGCTGCAGGTCTGTGTCACTGGCGGCTTCAATACCAGGGAGATTCAAGTCTCCAACCCTCTGACCAGAGATCAAGAGCCACGTCTCAGCTCTAGGAGTTTCTGGGCCGTCCAGTAAGTGATCTCTTCCTGCCTCATTCTCACTTCATGCTTTGATTCTTCATCCTCGTCTGCACAAGACTTGGGTCTCTCCTTTAGCCACGTGAGGCTCTGAAATATTCTTGTGGCATCAGTGGTGACCTGTTTGGGGACATTTTTCTGCACACCAGTGCTCCCAGTGTGGCACAAGGGAACTGGAATCTCTGCCACCGAGCTGCTGTGTGCCCTCAGTCACATCACTTCACCCCAGTGGGCCTCTGAGACAGGGCAGAGCTGTGACGTTCGCCCATAAAGGAGGAAAAGATTGCCTGGGGTGATCCTTAATCTTTCTATTGATTTCAGTAGTTTCAGGGTTAAGTGTCCAGAGCTCAGTATTGCTCACGCCAGATTGAGTGTTCTCTGTGCACAGGTACACAACGATGAACCTGCAGGGCCCAAGAAGTGGACAAGAAACGCCTTGAGACAATCAGGCTGATGGGAACCCATTTACTTCTAGTGGTTTAGACATTGCAAAAATGTCCTTTAGAAAATCTCGATGGTACTTAAACTGTGTCTGGAACCTCAATGTGCTGGATGAACCTTGTCTTCTAAAAGAATTGAAGAAAGCAGACAGGGAATGTTTTGATTTATAATGTGCTAACATCTTTAAAAATCTGATCCAGCCTGAATGCTCCGAGGGTCTCTGTATGAAACCCTACCCTGGGTGACTCCCTTTAGGTTAAAAATAAATGCTGCATTTCTGTAGGTGGTGCAAGGGACTGCAGTCAGAAAGTCTGGATGCAAAGCGTACGGACCAGCCTGCAGAGGGGATTGCAGTGCAGGGAAGTTTGTCACTGGGATGAGGCTGGTGCCGGTTGTTCCGCTGCAGCAGCGAGAAGGAAGCACTCCAGCATGATGGCCTTCTCCTTCCTGTGGTGTTTGCTTCCCGGGATGGCAGCGTGCAGGAAAGACCAAGGTCTGGTGCAAGGTTATAGGTTCAGCATGCAGACGGGTGGCAGGGCACACAGTAGAGATGTTTGCGGTCACGGAAAAGTCAGACTCTTGGGAGGCTGCAGCAAGCACGGCCCATGATTTCTCCAGCCCCATGGGAAACGGGGGAGTTAACAAGTTCCAGCCCTCCTGGAAGTCTGCCTGGGTCTGGAGAGCAACCAGGCACCACAGAGGCAAGGGAAACACGGTGCTCCCGCCGGTTTGCTCCGTGCTGGAGGCTCCCGTCCCCCTTCACGATTCTCCTGCACGAAGTGGCAGCCAGCAGCCTCCCCGCACCGTGGCCTTGCAGGAACCAAGGAGGGGTGGGGGTGAGCTGCAGCGCGCAGAGCTGCATTGGAAAACAAGCCTAAGCGCCGGCATACGCAGCCCAGGCACTACCTGAGCCAGCTGGAGCTCCCGGGACCTGCTGTGGGGCAGAGCTTTCACCCAGCTAATGGCTGAGCTGAGCTTGCCAAAGCAGGTAAAGATATAACCTGCAGCTCCCTCAACGTGTTTGTGCAGCTCTTTGACTGTGTCTCAGAGAGGAAGGAGGGCACTAGGCAGTAACTCGCATACCTGCACGGGATTGTGTAAAATGCGGCTGTGAGCACCCGCCTGCCATGTTGCTGCATGTGCATTGGTTTTATTACTCTCTGCCCCAACAGTGTATACGCTGGTATTTTCAGGGTGGGGTTCATCACAGGTTTCCATGATTTATTTCCCTTCTCTTTGCTGGGGTTTCTGAAGCCTCTGAAGAGGTTTTTGAGACTGATAGAAGGAATCATATTTTTGTGCCTCTGCCTTTCTAGATGAGGCTGTGTCCTAAATGTCTTTGGCTTCAGGGTCACTCTGTAGTATCCACAAAGAAGAGGACTGCAAATAGGGTTTTTTTAATGCTGCTAAGGCAAGGTCTGGGTGCTCTGTACCAGATCAGAAACTACCCTGGAATAGGGTAGGAATTGGTTTTATTTCCAAAGACTGACATGCAGGACTCTGCAGAAGCCAGCACTGGCCAAGGACTTTTGGCCACCATGTAGGTTTTGCTGAAAGCCTTACCTGCACTGTGTAGACAGCCCACTGGCCTCTCATGTGGGATCCAAATCCATTGCAAAGGAGAGCCTAACAAGCGACAACAGCCAGTCTGACTCTTCACTCTCAGTTCCCAGGATGCTTTCTCCACCCTACACATCCCACACGGTGCCTTAATTCCCCTGTGCCACCTCCACCTCCCGGGCTGACGGGGAGGCACCGAGCCACCTGCGGCAGTGAGTCAGCTGCGAGCACCCATCGCTGCCCGTGGGTGCCTTGCAAGAGGCTGGGGGTACAGGCGAGCACTCCTCCTCCTCTCCTGCAGAGGACATTCAGATTTATTTAAAAAGGCATGATTGACGTTAATAGCATGCACAGCTACCTGGAGGCTGCAAAAACCTGTAGGAAAAGCTGCCGTGAGATGAGAAGAAGTTGCCTGCGGTGGAGGAAGCATCACGTTGAGCTGCTGCCCTCTGCTGCTGCGTGGCCCCGACCAAGGCAGAGAGTCGGGGTGCGCATCCATTTCCAGCAAAACTTCTCACCGGGAGGTTCCCGAGTCTGCCATCCCGCCTCACCTAAGAACTGGGAAGCTTCTCCTAGGCTTTTGTTCAGGATCAAAATAAACAGATTTGTTCAGCTTTTCCTGAACACTCATTGTCAACGTAGGTAGCCTACAAGGAAGTAACTGTCGTTTACCAAGATAAAAGGTTGCAATTTAATCACTAATTATCTCTTATCGTGCTTTGCTGGCCTGACACAAGCCAAAATGAATGCAGCGCTGCCAACAGGAGCTGTGCTGGTGCCCGGGGAGAGGGAGTCTCTGGGCTCCTCTGCAGAGCACAGACAGACGGGGTCTGGGCTTCAGTGTCCTCTGAGCCTTGTCATATACCTGGAACCCCCTGCACGCTACACGCCATCCCCATCAGCAATATATTAATATAACACTACTTTTTAAACAGCTCTTTGATCTATTCTACTGTACTGATGGGTGTCTAAATGTTGCTTAAAAGCCAGGAGCGGGAGGTATCCGGGAGAGGTAATAGCACGAGGAATGAACTGCTTGATGGGACACCCAAAACAGGCGCAGGAGCTCCTGCTGGGGTGCCTTCAGGCCAAACTCTGGACCAATGCATAGGGACAGATGACAGAGGGAAGCCATTGCAGGCAGGGCTGCAGGCAGTCCTGAATTACAGCAGGGTCTAGACAGCAGTATTAAAAGCAAAAGTTTTGGAGGCACCTGAAGCACAACCTGGCTCCTGGTTTTGTCCCCTGTGATGGTAGGAAGTAGCCTGTGCTGGATCTGGATGCACATTATACCCACTTCCAGCTAGGATGGTTGGCACACAGAAAACACTGTCATAAAGTAGGTGGCAATTAGATGTCATTTCCCCGCTGCCACAGCTTGTCCTACTGCTGCCCATACCAAGAGGTGTGATGACACTTTATACCTCTTGAGCCATGAGACTGGCTCAAGAAAATAAAGTTAATGCAATCTCTCGTATTTGCCAATGTGCATTAAGAGAAATGGTCTCTGCTCTGCCCTGTTCTAAACCCCACATCCACCTCTACAGACAAAAAGGTTTTCAATATGGTTTAGAGTAATCTATAACCCTAAGTTCACCTTGTCTTCTCTTTCTTCAAAGAAATACTTAGGAATTTTAAAAGCCATCTGGAAAAATGTGTCATCTTCTGTGAGAATAACCTATTGAATTAGCAATTTGTTTTTGTAGAAAAGAATAGTTCAGTTGGAAGGGACCTACAACAAAAATCTAGTCCAACTGCACGTTAGATAAGCAAGTACTTTTACAGAGTTGTCTATAAATTAGACAAAATTTCATAAAATGGGATGGTTCTTTAGTAATACTGGGTGAAATGTCTGTCACTTCATCTTGAGCGGAGTGTATGATTACGATCAGCACCCAAAACAAAGATCACAGACTACATCCATGATGCTGCTGTTCTTTTCGCTCCAGAAATATCATGTCCTAGATATACCATAATATTTTTTCAGCAAATTAGCAAAAAAGTCTGGTTTAGTTAGCATATGAAATGCATTCCGTGCACTGCTACTGTCAAAATTGTAACTGACTACATAATGAAATATAATTTGGGATGTAAAAATGGCATTTTAATATGCTCTACTCAGGGAGCAGAATTTGATATGTCATGCTGGCTTACTGGTAATGTACATTTCCCATTGGGCAAACTAAGAGACATGTAGTCTTGCTATCCAGAAAGGTGTCAAGTCATACCCACTCAAGAATAAGCTTTTCTAGGTCATAGAGAAAAAATGTTAAATTTTGCAATACATGTCTTAATTCAGAGAAGATAACTGGAGTCACATGCTTTAGACCAAAATTACAGTAGTCAGGTGATTGCTAGAGGAGGTATTTGCAATCACACCAAACTGGAAACAAGCAGAAATTATCTGGCATTATACAGCCTAAATCTTGCTCTGCTCTGCTGCTTGGGGTGCTGTAATTCGGGGGTTAGGCTTGGCCCAGGGCTGATGTTGGAGTTGGGTACGATAACTGGAGTTGCCCAGGGCTCAAGGCATTTGGAGCTGCAGTTCTTGACGGATAGCTTTAACCCTTTTGGTTAAAAGCTGGGGAAATGGTTTCTTAGATGCGTGACTTAAAACCAGAATTTCTGTTGACCACCGCACAGAGGAACCTGCCAGTTACATCTCAGACTAGCTGTCAAAAAAGACCAAGAGAGCTGAGCTTGTGACTAAACACCTATTTCCATTAAAAATAGCCTAGTTTCTGAATCACGACCATACTGTTTTAGAAAGGAGAGACGCTGCGCGTGGTGGCGGACGTGCAGAGGAGTCTGCAGACCCAGCCACTGCCACCACCGCCCATAACAACAGGCTGCAGGGAAGGGGTTTTGTCCCTGGACAGCAGGAATCCCCGAAACTGGGGCTGTTGTGCACCCAAAGGTGCCCCTTCACCTCCCGCAGTGACCCCGAGCCCGGTGGCAGGCTGCCTGAGCCTTCCCTCGGCCACACATCAAACACCCAGGAAGGTCGAGGTGCGAGCTGGGACTTGCTGGCCCCAACAGCAGCCACTACAAACCCTGCACCCCGGGCACGGGGAGATGTCCCCTACCCGCAGTGCCGGCCACCTGTGCGAGTGGCGTTTCCAATGCCGAAATCCACTGCAGTACTTGATCCTGACTGCTCCTTGACCAATTAGCGAGCTTCCTAACAGGATGTCATGTCCCATTATCTTTATTTGCACAGTGCTTCAAATGCCGGAGAGCTGGCTGGGCGGCCAGGCAAAGCTGGATGCTGACTTAAAGGAACATTGGCCAGTTTATCATCTGCTCCCTTAATTTCTTGATTGCTTCACGGGGAATCCTCTGACCTGTCTCAGACTCACGAGCAACCCCTCCACGCCTCCATTTTTTTTGTTGTTTTGCCTTATTTCGGATTTATTTTGGGGGTGAGGGACAAGAAAAACCCAGTCCCTCCTACAGCTCTAAGCATGTCAGGCCAGGCTCATCCTGAAGGTCCAAGCGGAAGCGCTTCCCAGGCTCCAAGACCCACCCTTCTGGGAGCCACAGTGGCGGAGGAGACTTCTGCCAAGGGAAAGGAGCTTTCAAATCCCACCAGAACATCTTGCCTGGGAAAAGTGAGTCTCTGAGTCACGACAGCTCCTGCTTTCCCTTTCCACAATATCCCACCAAAAACGTTGGTTCTCGCTGCTTGCACCAGGCAGGGTTGGAGCAGGGGATGGCAAAGGCATAGGAGGCACAAGAACTGCAGTGACCAGCTCCCACCGTCCACCAGTATAAAGCTTTCAGCTGGCAAGTGGGGCTTCTCCATCAACTGCTCACAGAGCCCAGTGCCGGTGCTGTATGTCCAGTTGGCGTTGAGTGGACCAGGACACCTACCCCCAGCATGAGCCCACCTTGCCTTTGACTTACCTTAGCCACAAACAGACACTTGCAATAACTTATGAAATTGTATACAACCTGCCTTTCAGAAACCGCATGTTAACAGTCGGCCGCTTATTATCCTGATTGGTTTAGCATTGCATTTTGGCTGATGTGCAAAAGCCTTACAGTGGCACAAAGGAGCCAGTGTCACACTAGCTGCAGCTGAGCAGTAACATTATATAAGGCTAACGAAGGTAGAAGAAAGCACGGATCCCCACGAAGGCTGGGGCTGTCATGCCAGGGAGTCTGTTAATGCTGCATCTTCGCTTTAGCATCGTGGAGGATTTAGGATCACTTTTTTGGCCCAACAGCCTCCACAAACTGGAGTGTCTGCTGCAGGATGGTCCACATGACTGAGAGGGGGTTCAAGCATGGGGAAATGGCACACACACCAAGTATGTAACGAAATGTGTGTGTGCACGTTCACGTGAGCAAATGATTGAGCACGCAGAAATGGAGGTTAGACTCAGAAGTGAGACCAAAACGGAGGAGAGACTCTTGGGACTGGTGACCCTTGGCCACCTATTTCTGCATTGGAGTAGGGCAGAAATACTGCAACAGCCGCTGCCAGCCCCATCAGCACCTGAATTACTTGGGATTCCCTGGTGTACCATCGCCACTAAAGCCTTTCCTTATTCTTCCTGTTCCCACTGGCTGTACCTTTTCAAGTCCGATTTAACTGACCATTTGTTGAACTTCATCTTCTCCAACTGGACCAGAAATATTGTGTTTAGGGGCAGGAAATATGGAGAAGCAGTCTATATTATGTTCTTTAACTCTGCTGGAGAAAGGGACCTGGCTGGTGATTACATGGGGCAAAACCAGGCAGATGAGGCTCTCTAAGATTGCCTCAAGGAGTATAATTTCAGGGACACTAAGTCTGGGCTTGAGTTGGTGTCCAGAGGCAGGAGAAGCAGAGAAGCAGCTTGCAGGCAGCCTGTGCTCCTCTTCCAGGCTCTCTGCAGAGCACGAGGCTCAGGGTTTCTGTGCAGTTTTCCTGGAGACCGGGTTTGAGCCAAAGCATCGGTGCTCAGTGGAAGGATTTCTTCAGGAGCATGTGTCTTTGTCCACACTGCAGTTCCTGGGACCTGGCAGCAAATTATGAACCAACTGCATATAAAACAGGTCACCTCTGGGAAGAGGAGGGGAAATGAATTACCACAAAAGATATGTGAGAAAAAGAAGTCATTGCTCTTGGAAAATGGGGTATGTTGTCCCTCTGCAAGCCCAAATGCGCCCTTCCCTGTTAAGGCACTTTAATAGCAATGGGGAATTGTCCTGTCCCATCTGCAGAGCAGCACCTTTGGACTTCTCCTTTGTTAATGGAGCTGAGATTTCCCCATCCCCCAGTGATGACTGGAGTAGGTGGCCTGAGGAAAAATTCTTTATTCATGTGAAGACAACCCATCAGGTTCATTAAACTGCAGATTACATAGGCTGATGACAGAAAGAAATTAAATAAGGTTTTGTCTCTTTACTTCCTTATTTTTAATTGAATAATAGACAATTAATTTGATTGAAGCTAGTCATGTTAAACAGTTTCCTAGGATATCATATTGAGAAATGTCTCATCCTGCGGGTTGCCCTGTGACTTGGTTACTTCTTTGGCAGTGGTTTTGTGGCAGTGGTTTTGTGGCAGTGGTTTTGAGATGTCCTCTGAGGTGTTGATCCTAGATTGCTACGCCTTTTCTTTTTTTGGAGGGGGTGGTGGAAAGTAGGGTTATTATCATTATTCCATATTTAAACCAGACCCAGCGGTGGTGGGAAAGCAAGCTACTGTGAAAGTGGGACAACTCCAGTGAGAACTGAGAGGGAAGAGGGCACAAGACCCGGGCTGCTGAAATGGAGAAGGTGCAGGCTGGACATCGGCTGGACAGACACCCGCCTCCCGTTCCTCGTGCTCGTGCCCATGTCAGCGCTAGTGCATCCAGCGGGAAGTTTGCCTGGACATGTGAAAGACTGCTTGAAGGAGAACAGGCTGAGCACCTTCCAGCCCACATCTGCAAAGCCCACGGGGGCGGGCAGATCCTCAAGGAAGGCTGCCCGATGAGTTATGGCCGGGCAAGCCACTTCCTCACCTCAGTGCCTCTGCCAGCACCCGTGCCGATGCCCAGGCTGACCAAACCTGGTGTGGAAACGAAGCACAACCTCGGTGGCGAAGGAGCGTGGCAAGGTAGCTGCCCCTCAATGAGGCTGGCTCCCTCCCCGCCGCAGAATGTGGAATACTGTTTTGCTCCGAGCATGCATAGTTTGTGTGGGTGTAGATTTACATTTCGTTAAGGAAAATGAAATAAGGGGGCCGGTTTCAACTAGCCTGCAGTTTTATTATTTGCAAGAGCCCTTGCCTTCATGTGATGCTTTACGTAACAGCCTTACACATCTGCAAAGTATGTAAAGCATTTCCACTGTTAGGAAAAAGAAAAAAGGGGAGGAGATTTCTGAAAGGTACTGTATCTCCCTGGAGGATTTTACAAGGAATTTTTAGCTCCCAGCAGGCAAGAAAACAGCAAGGATCATGGGTCTGCTCTCTAGGGCCACCTTTCCCTAGGTTCATGGGATAGCAGACCACATTTCCAGGGATGACTACAAAGCATGCTTCAGAACATACCCGATAATGGCTTCAGTTCAGAAATAAAATGCTAAAATGAGACGGGCTGAGTGAGAATAAAAGCAGCAGGAAACTGGGACGTGCATCCTGATTTCAGGGAGGAACAACGGTACCAGGAAGAACATGAAATTGAGAAATGGACAGAGCTCGGGGAGCAGCAGAGATGTTGCCGCGGGCAGTCTCTGAGCGGCTGCAGAGCTACGGAGAGCTGAGCTGTGGGCTACATTTCTGTCTTACATCACCTGGAAGACGTGAACAAGCACACTCCTTCTTTAATGCTTACTGTTACCCTATCTGATAGTGCAATGTATATACATGTAAGGATGTGGAAAAAAATAGCAAAAATGTTACGAATGCCTCCAAGGAGGATTGGAATGAATGAAAAATGTCTGAAGCCATTCAAGTGCAAAGTCTAGTGAATCAGCCCATCCACTTTTCTTTGGCTTCTGAGTTTGGGTGGACCCAAACCACAAAGAAAAGAGGAAACAAAGGTGGAGTAGACATCGAGAAAGATCTTTCTGAAACTTGGCATTAAAATGTAAAAGCTCCCAATCACTGCTCAGCCCACGCAATGTGAAGCAATTGGAAAGGACTGGAAAATCACTGCACAGTGCCCTGAGATGCAGGGGGTGTTTTGTTTGTTTCTTTTCCCCAGGAGCTGCCTAAGAGCTATATGACTTCTGAGGAATTGTCACCAGGTTTCTCTTCCACTGAGGTCTCCCTTAAAATGACCTGAAAAAACAGAGGAAACGTGAATGTTCAGTTCGATTCGGTAGTTCTGCTTCTGCTTTGCACTTAGTTGTCCTCATTTAGAGGTATGTCCCCAATTCTAACAGTCTTCCCCGTTTTTATAGTCAGGAATAAGTGTCAGACAGTGAGCCTTCTTCAAAACAGAAACTTGAAACCTTGGTATACAAAGTTTCTAAGTGCCCATCTTTTGGACGTAATCCTGCAGGTACTTCCTATAATCAGCATAGCTTACCCCTGAAAGCAGATCCCCAGGCCAAAGCACCATGGACTCAGTTTGGTTCATCAAATCTCAGGAGCATAAGGCCATCCAGCTCCTTTCTGCCAGTTCCTACTCTAAAATTGTAATATAAATGCTAAAAACCCCAGCTTTTCTCATACCATGTGTCACCTGTACCCACTGTCCCACATGGAGCTCAGCCTAGAAAAGTAAGGTAGATGAATATGAAGTCGTAGAGTAGCTTAGACACATTCATGCCTTCAAAAAAGGGTTGGATCCAGTATTGTCCTAGCCCCTTTACCAAATCAGCAGAAAGGCAAGAAAAATTGGTACGCTATTTCATGTGGGCCCTTTGCCGTGGCTCTGCTCCTGTCCCACAAGCCTGTTGTGCACAAGCCAGGGAAGGGGCAAAGGAACCCTGCTCCAGGAGACAGGGGGACCACCACCAGCCTCTGAAATCCCTGCTGGGGTGACCATAAACCCCTCAGACATGGTGCAGGTAGAAGCGTTAATTCCCCTGCTCCCTGCCAGGGCTGTAGCCATCTGAGGAGGACAGACATTGCATTTTCCAGCAAATTAAAAGGGTGATACTTCCTCTGTGGATCTCTTTGGATCCCCAATTCTGGCATATAAAATGCAACTCAAAACACCTTGCGCTGCTGCCCCTGTGACTGCACATCGGTCTCCTTCTTTCTTCGCCTGAGCATTTTGTTGGCTGGGAGCCCTTTACCAGGAGCCTTTCCTTCTCCCAGTTGTGTGCTTGATTCATACTCCTGTTTTATCCTCTCCTCCTTCCTTCTGAAGCATTTACCGCTCAGTATAAATATTTGCTTTACTAATCTATCTCAGGTCTTCCTACTGCTGCCCATCTCCACAGCACCTCATCCTCTTCCTTATCACTTTTCATTACTTATTCATGTGTTTATACAATATAGGACTCAGAGATCACTACCAGAAACATGCCCCGGTTGTGCCAGGCCCACAAGCAGAAACAGCCCATCGTCTGGGGACTTTACAATTGAAATGGCTGAGGCAGATGGGGACCTGGGGTGCAGAGGGACTGACCACCATGCTTGCACCCTTCATCTGCACCACACGAGCGTCCTCCTCGCCCCTGACTGTGGTCTCCCTGCCTGGGGCATTGTGGTGAAGTGTGACACGAGCAGTAACGCTTGCTTCACAAGCAAGCACCGAGCAGCTGGAGTCCTCCTCTCCCTCCCCTGACCCACCCCGCAGTACTGTCCTCCTGGCCTGGAGCTGGGTCAGGTCCTTCTCCGCGGGAGCTGCATCCCAGCATGAGCATGGTGCAACTTATTCAGCTTTCAAAAATTATTTGCAGGGCACAGTTTTTACCGTTTGACCCCTGAGTCACAGCCTTTCCCCATTGTGCATACATACTATTCTTTTGCCAAGCAAATGGCAATTTTTCTTCACTGAAGGGATAAAGGCAAAAATTTTCTCCCAGAGAGAAAGGGGAACTTTTCTTGTCCTTTTTTTTTTTGCCCCTTTTTGTAATGCTGGCACCAAGCCAACTCGCTGTGTTTTACTTTCTTTCCTCTGTATGTGTGAATTTTTTTTTTTTTCTCTTTTGCACAGCTCCAGAGGAAAAGGATTTCTCAGTCTTAACATCCTGTTCACTTATGCATACTTTTGAATGCTCGTTATTAAAAGCTAGCTATTTATACACAGGAACAAAGTACATTCCACTAACCCCTTGTGGCATAACTCCGCATGCTGACTGCTAAGCTCTAGAAAGGTGAATCGAATGTATGACAGAGAGCTTTTCATAGGGATTGAATACCCACCGTACATCAACACAGTCATACCCTTTTAAAATTCTCTTTGCTATCATGTCTTTGGAAATATGAAAGGAAAACCTTTCAACAACCTCATTCCCTCCGACTCTAATCTTGATTGTGTTGAGAGGGATAGGTGCCAGATAACTGTATCAGTGGAAACAAAGATAAGAAGGCTGTGCATACCATAAACAGTTATATTGCTTGAATTATGTTCTTGGACAGATGCAGTGACAATAACAGGACAGCACTAATAGGGTGAGTGGTTAATTTACCTGCCTGGTATCTTTCAAAGAGATCAAGTTGCATTTCATTACTGGAAAATTCCTAAGGACCTAAAATGAATCAAGAACAAATGCATTATCTCAAAATCACCCATCTGACAATACAACACAGTGGGCATCTCACAAGGAGAGGTTAATTTAAGTGGTGCCTTTGTGCAGCTCACAAAAGGGACTGGGGTTGAAAATAAGATGTCAAAGCGGTCTCTCAGCTGAAGAATAGAAGGCTCCTTCAGAGAGGATTTGGATGTTTTGGGTCTATCTACTCCTGGAATATCTTTAAGACAAAAGATTGGTGCCCAAGGTGCAATTCAACATTTTTGCTTTGATTTTCACCTTTTTTATATTCCCATCAAAGGATACATGATGCTCCCTTCAATTCGCAGCTGGTACATTGCTTTCAAAACCCACTGAATTACACTTTCAATCTTGATGGAAGCTTCTTCCACCTGCCTGCCCCAAAAGTGCTTTACTGTATGCACAGCTGTGACTGCAGTTCCACCTGGCATTCACCCACCTGAGTGTTTGCTCTGGGCCTTCAGGAAAAAAGAATCTACCCACACAACAGTGTCTCCACAGAGCATCGTGCCCCAGGACTCCAGGAGGGGATTCTGATGAGACCACGTCATGACTTCCACCAGTATATTGTGGGAACGGGGCAGGTACAGCACTTCATTCAAAGTCCCAGCCTCTCAAGAGGACAGGGGCCGTAATGCCATCCCATCTCATTTGTAGAGACTCTCTGATCAATGCATTGCCCAGTTTTCACAGGTCCTCATTCTTGTACTGTGCTGGTACAAACTGTTTCAGAAAGCCTTGGCAAAAGAGAGCAGAAAAAGTAGCCCTTCTTAACCCAGTTTACTTGACAGTTTCCATAACAACTTGACACAGCTATTTATATAGCAGGAGAATATCATTTGCGTTTCATCATTTTTAGAACCTTTGTTGCCATATCAACCTCAGTGCGTGTAGCAGAGCACAGCCCCATTCAATTCTCTCTTGTTTGCTCAGAAAGAAACTTCTCTCTCAATGAATTGAAATTCAGTTGGTCTCAGAAGGACCCTTGAGAGGCTTACATGTCACTTAAAGTATCGTTCGAGCCCTAATTTAAATGGGCTTGTGCCTATGTGACCTACCTGCACCAGATGGGTGGGACCATCTGCAGTGGGAAGCAAAGATAAGGACAGGGTGGACAAGCAGACCAGGAGTGCCAGCAGATTGCTCATCTTTCTTGGGAAGCAAATAATCAGAGGGATATGGCAGCTAATGACTTTCTCTGTGACGGGTGGGGTGGGTAAAACTAATTTTGAAATATCAGGGTTTCAAAGGCTTGGTGTTAGCATTCCTGAGTCAGCATTTTGGGAGGGAGATTAGATGTCAAGCAGTTCCAGCAAAGAGGAAGGTTAGGATGCAGTGGAAGTCAAGACGGGTAGAAAACTGGCAGAAGACAACTGGCAGAAGACAACTGCCAGGGAAGAGACCGTGTTCCCAGAGGAGGAGGAGGAGAGGAACCTTCCTGGTGTGGGCTCAGGTGCTGCTCAGTCCTGGATTCATTCCCCACAACGCTAAGCACCAAAAGGCAACCCAGAAGGAGACAGCTGTCCCCAAAGCACAGCTCAGGTGGGGATTAGGTGTCTCCCAATACCTCCCTTTGGAGGAAGCCGTGGTGCTTAGGCACTTAAGTTCTTACAGCCAGGTGAAATGAATCTGGGCCTCAGGTTCTCACTGAGGCTTTTTTTCTGGTTCCGACTGGCTGGTCCAGCAAGTGCTCATCACTCACGTACCTACAGTCTGTCTGGGGAAGTTCAGCCTTGCAGACCACGACACCAAATCTTCCCTTCCAGGTCAGAATATAATTAATCTTAAAATACTCGTACAATGTGCAGTCACAAGTATCTGTAATCCACCTGACACCTTCGGCTGACTAAGAGCGTTCAAATAATCCTTTGGCTGCGCTGCATTTTGTCACTCACACTTCCTCCTCCTGTTGGGAGATGGCAGGTCTGTTGTCCATGCCCTGACACCCCGCTGTCTCAACCTGCTACTTTCCCAAGACAGTCCTGTTCAAAATAGGTGTCCCCCATCTCCCCTCCTTCTGAGATCTGAAGGTGTCTATGTATTCCCTGGAGCAGGCATCCATTTGACATAGTGCCAGTGATTTACCCTGCCTTCCACCAGCAGAAATGCACCCAACAGCGTTTCTAAGAAGCAGTGTCAGTTCCTGGTTTGCATTAGTTGTATTGTTCTGTCTTGTCTTAATTGTCTCAGTATTTCTACAGGGTCTCCAGTGAGACTGAGAAGCATGTTAGCAGCTCCAGCACGGCTGGGTTTAGCTGTCTGTGTCAGCAGATGAGAACCTCTGCCTGACAGATGTGTTTTGTCATGTAGCAGTGCTGAATACAGACTCTGCTGGCTTTATTAATAGCAGCCCTATTATTTTAACACGATGTTCCACCAACCCCTTGGACCGGGGACAATAGGAAATGGCACTTACGTGTTTAAATCTGTGGCACACTTAACTGTTTGAATCTGTATGATTCATTGTCAGACAGTACTATGTCAGGCACTGCAGGCAAAATAAAATAGACTGCATATGCATGATCTATATGCGTTCTACACATAAGCCGTATGAAATGCATCCTGCCCAACTTCTGCTTGCAGAAGCCATAAATGAACTCCATGTATCCTTTAAAGCATTCTCGGTAGGATCTTGGTAGGATCTTGGTAGGATCTTAGGAACTGCCAGCCTGGTGCTTTTAACCATAACCCCAGATGGTGCTAGGAGCTCTCTCTTGTCTTGTCTGCAGGCGCTTGGAGGCTGGCTGGCTGGCTACTGGAAGGAAATAGCTTTAGATGTGTCCTGGAAGAGATCATTTGATTGCTAAACCCAGCAGTTACCACCCACACTTCATAAAAAAAGCAGAAAGCTTTGGAGTTTTGGGGTGGGTTTTTTTCATGCTGACAAGTATTAGTTTAGCCCTGAGAAATCTGGGAAGCCCTGAAAGTTTGAAACTTGCACTGCTCACATTCCTCCAGCATCTGCCTTGACTGATTGGTAGTCCTGGATTTCATTTCTCTCCCCTCTCCCCTAACCCCTGCTTGATTTGCAGCATAATTGATACTATTTAAAGTCACTGAATTCAAGGGGAAATGTCACATTTGAAAAACTGTATCCTGAAAACACTAGTCTTTGCACCAAAATAATAATTCTGAAAGCTGTGACATACCCAGAAAGCTTGTGGCTCACCGTACAAATGGACCAACGTAAGACTTTCCTAGAATGATTTGCTTTATTGAGGCTGCATCTCCAGTCCTGGAACAGAAATGGTCCTAAGCAACATGCATGTGATTCTTCCTTTAGGATCCTCAGCTGTCGTGGTTTAACCCCAGCCAGCAACTCAGCCCCCCCAGCCGCTCACTTACTCCCCCCGGTGGGATGGGGGAGAGAATCCGAAGGGTAAAAGTGAGAAAACTCGCAGGTTGAGATAAAGACAGGTTAATAGGGAAAGCAAAAGCCACGCACACAAGCAAAGCAAAACAAGGAATCCATTCACTCCTTCCCATGGGCAGGCAGGTGTTCAGCCATCTCCAGGAAAGCAGGGCTCCATCACCCGTAACGGTGACTTGGGCAGACAAACGCCATCACTCCAAACGTCCCCCCCTTCCTTCTTCTTCCCCAGCTTTATATGCTGAGCATGACATTTTATGGTATGGAATAGCCCTTTGGCCAGTTGGGGTCAGCTGTCCCAGCCGTGTCCCCTCCCAACTCCTTGTGCCCCCCCAGCCCACTTGCTGTGGGGTGGGGTGAGGAGCAGAAAAGGCCTTGACTGTGTGTAAGCACTGCTCAGCAGTAACTAAAACATCCCCGTGTTATCAATCAACACTGTTCCCAGCACAAATCCAAAACATAGCCCCATACTAGCTACTGTGAAGAAAATTAACTCTATCCCAGCCAAAACCAGCACATCAGCCCAAACACAAATGCCTCCCTGGCATTTTTAGGACAGCAACCTGTCCTAGGAGAAGACTGAGGCGGACACAAACTATGCTGCTGCTAACACCCTTTTGAAAGATTGAAACTCTCATATCCAAATTAGGATTTCTTCAAAAACTGAACAATGCCTGCAAACTAAACAAAAGAGATCTGATAAAACCTTTAAGAGTGTTCCCTGGTAATTCCCAGCCCAGCAACATGCTCTATCTCTATTGTTATTAAAATAGTGTCTTGTTCTCTGCTAGTTGTTTTCAGTATGAAATTAGACCTTACACACAGTACCTCTTTTAGTACTTGTCTGCAGAAAATAATTCTCAATTTACATTCATATGACAGTGATAGTCACCATTTTAAAGAGAAGTCCATTTGTCTGAAAGCTGTAGCAAAATCCCTGCTTTTCCCCAATCCCTCATAGACAGACAGGTTTCTGCTCTGAGCCTCTCGCATGGTCACCATTTAATCCAGCTTTTCCCTTCTCCCAGCCCCGCTCCTGAAACTGTGTCCAGCCTGGCCTGCCTGGCCCTGCTAGGAACTAAAAGCCATCCCAGAGAGGCTTTTCTTTGGAAGCAGTAGGGAAATCTAGCAGGACTGTAGCCCCTGTAGCACCACAGACATACACAGCATGTGGTGTGCCTTCCCTGCTACGATGGGCCAACAGGAAGGACCTTCCAGAGACATCAAGCCCTCCGTCTGTTGCTGATCAAAAATCTTGTGCATAAACCTCCCAGATCGTGTGACAACCAAGGCAATTTCCTCACTGTCCTCCTTGGCCCTTTGGTATCTGCCCTCCTGCTGCACATCACCCCCAGCCCAGCAATTATTTCAGAGATCTGCAGGCATCATCTCCCAGCGAGAGCTGCACAACATCCCACCTGCCAAAAGCATAACCTGCTCTTTGCCCTTCGTATGTCAGGTGGACTCTGTATCTTTGGTTTTTCTACACCTAAAACAAGGAAAGGGGAAAAAAATCCATGCTCCAAATGCTAAGCTAGGGTCCGGTACACTATAACATGATCCATCCCATTTATTTTATAGCACTTAAATGCCTCTCTCAGTTGTCTTACTACATAGACTTCAGGCAGAGTGGAGCCATGTTACTTAGCAACTCACAGTACACATGACAAAATTAACCCAAACAGCTTTGTTTATTAACTCTTAATAAGGAACAAACAAAACAGCAACCTAAGAGTTTCACAACACGAATGTTTTCCATTTTGGGTGCCTTACTAGTGTTACAGACAACAATGTTATCTTGGGTGTTCTGTGGGATTTTTTTTTAGCCCTTTTGTGAAGACCTATTTGAAGCACAAAAGTCTTCCCCACCCTCCCCAATGCCTGATGTTTCTATAATGGAAAAAGTATATGTAATAATAGAAAAATTAAAAGACTACTGGAGCTAATGAGCTCTAGCTGATGTCTGCTTGGCCGTGTGAAAGCCAGGTTTGGGGGCTGGAGATGTGAGTGTTACCCCTAGACTCTCTCCCAGAGTTTGGACAAATTGCGGGGATGGGGTTTTCCAACAGCTGTGATTTACTCCAGGCTCTTCAGAAAACATGACCATCAGTTACTCTGCCCCTGTACTCCAACCCTTGAAATACAGTCCTGCTTCACAGAGATTTTATGAGGATACATGTATTAACACATGCAAGGCAGCACAGGCTTGATTTGAAAAGGTATTTAAGTAGCTAACAAAATCACACTGATTTCAGCAGCAATTAGGTGTCTACAGATCTGGTCTTTAGGTGCTCTGGAGATGTGAGCCAGACCTGTTCCTAAGAAGAATATCGAGGATGGCGCTTGTGGAATATGTTGGTTTATGTCCATCATAAAAAGGGACTAGATGTATTCTTTTTATGGTTCCTGTCATATGGAGTTTAAAAAAAAAAATTAATTGCTTTTCAAAAATATGTAAAACTTGCCAGGCTTTACCAAAGGACAAGAGCCTGTTGCCTTGCTGTCTCAGGGGATTCGGATGAAAGGCTCCTGCCAAGAATTTCAGCCCTAGGAGAGACTTCTGCAAGATTATTTCCAGATATGAAACTCTTTTCCTGCTGCGTTGCTGAGCCCTCCCTGTCCAACACTTCATGGCAACTGCTGATAATGAAAGCGCAGAGGCCTCCCTCCCAAGCATTAAGCACAACAGCTGATCCAGGCAGTCTTTTCCGGCTTTTATGGAGAAGAATGAGTGACTTGTGCGTTCTTGTGAGAAACTACTTAGACAACAGATACAGCATCTATAGGTTTTTATGGAAGCAGAATGCAGATTCTTATCAGCCTCCATTTATTTAGCAAGTAATGACAAATGAATTCCTTGGAAACTTACTCCCAGTAATCCCAGAGCACCGAGTGCTCGGCATTGAAACAGCTTGGAGGCAGGGTGGTCAGAGGCACGTACTCCAAGGGTCATGCTCTGGCTGGTGCCAGCTGGTGGAAGGGGTGGCAGGGAGGCAAGAGAAGGAGAGGGACTGGAAGGGGAGCAGGAGGTGAGGGAGAAGGTCCGCTTGCACTCTCAGCTCTGCAGCTGGGCTCAGGCTCTTTGATGGGTTTCTGCCCAGATGCAAGTGAGGAGCTACAGGCTGGAAGGATGCCAATATACCCTCACTCAGTGCAACGTGGTATAAGTAGACAAGATTGCTTATCTCATCCACACCATCGTCTGTCTTACACAAGGATTTTTCCTTTTTGTATATTTTCCAGTATGCTAAACCTCAGTGGATGTAAGCATTTCCCTTAGGAAGTCTTTCACAAGTGACTTGCTTTCCCTGCCAGGAGGTCTTGCACAGACTGCAGCTAGAGCCCCGTAGCCAGGTGTTCTCAACAGGAAAAGAAAAGGGGGTAGGTTCAAATATATAGGGGATTCCTGCTAAAACTAGCCTGCAGCCTTCCTCACCTTCCCACCCAAAATTTTGGCTAACATCTTCCAACGCTCCCTGAGCATAGAATATTTCCCCTTTCGTGAGCACTCAGTGCGGAGGGCAAACAGTCGCCCTGGGAAGGCACGAAGGCAGTAAGTCAGCCTAGTCATGCATACCAAGTGTAAGCCAGGTTCCCCTCCTATAATGCCTGCTCAGGTTCATTTGCTGCACGGCCCATGGGCCCTTCATGCTCTGCCCCTGCCCTTCCATGCACCCCCTTATAATCTTATTATGGGCAGCTGTGAGATCCGGGCGCATATCAGGAAAAATGGTACTTTCCTGCCACATGGGGTAGGCAAGGGTCCCCCTGTTTCCCCCTGAGATTTGCCGTCTCTGTACCACTATGGCCTCAGCAGTCTTGTGCTGGGCTTTTTCCTCCATGGAAAACCAGGCCGGCTTTATTCCTACATCTCAGGTAAGAACCCAACCCTCCTTCCCCATTGTCTTCTCCTGTCCAAGCTCCACAGCCTCTGTGGTCCTTGACATTTGAATGAAGACATCTCTGGGGCACATAGGGGTCAGGTCTGCTGCCTTTCAGCAATAAAAAGTTGGCAAAATCAAATGAACCTCAAAATCAAAACTGAAGAGACTTTCAGTTTCTGTTCTCTAGGACTGACATGACTATGTTGGCACAACATAGCACTGGCCACAATCAAAGGGTACACACTGACTTAGCACGTCTACAGCTGCAGCACCAAGCAGGTTGAGGTTTTGACTCTTTGCTGAGGACAGCGAGAAATATGACCTGCTCTCTCTGACCCAGGCTGGGCTGCAGGTCTCTTAGCTCAACTGGATGATTGTCTCAGCTGGTCGCTAGTGGGTGTTGATGCTACATGACACAGCAGGAGCATCAAATCCTAGAGCATATGTACCAAACCTGGGATTGACTTTTAACCTCTCCTGGTGTCTGCAATATGTAAATGAGACCAGCTGAGCCTTCTGGAGCTCTCCATACATCCATCACTAGAGTCTGCTGTTAAGGGTGGCTCTGGGAACAAGAAAGGGGCAGGCATGTGTCTCGGGACCTCAGCCCTGAGATCTGCTTCTGCTGGCTCCAGTGCGGACAGGCTCTGAGAAGAGAGACCTGAGGGGATAATTCGTACTTGGTCCCCTTTAAGATGCCCAGTATGTTCTCTTGCTCAGCTCCCTCACCATCCCCAGCAGAGAGGAAGAGGAGCAAAATATCCAGCCGCTGTTCTGCCCCCACGTCAGCATCTGAGAAATGCAGAGGCGAGCTTTATCTAAAGTGTTGCTGAAGAAAAGGACAGGATACCCGGGGAAAGGAGGAGGCTTTCCCCAGGGTCCAAAATGCCTTGATCCCATCCACTCGCCAAGGTTTCTTTCCTTCATTTTTATTTTTTTCCCCTTTCTCTGTGCACTTTCTCCAAGAGGAAAATCAGAAAGCTGACATTGCCTCAAAACCTTGTTTTAAGCCTTCCCCATTCCCCATTTCTACTTTTTTCATCCACAGCTCCCTCAGTCACACCCATCTAACCCTGTGCCTTGCAGCAAGAAGACTTGGATACACATGAAGGTAGATTTGAACTATTGCCTTTGATAGTTGCAGGGTCTGCTTGTGCAAACCAGGCTTCATACAAAGGTTTCTAATGAAAGTTTATACCATCCAGGTTTCTCCTGGCTTGGACAGCAGCTACAGATGTCCTGCTCAGCCCAGCTTGGAGGCACAAGTTTAATTCATGCTATTCTGTCAAACCCCATCTTGTAGAGTCTGGGGAGTGCTCGGATGCTCAGGCCAGCCTGGGCCCCTTTCTGCTCTGTTCATCGCAAGAACTGTTCAGGTGAAAATGCAGACCAGTGAAAAACGTGCCCCAGGAGACTGGGTAGATTATTCTCCTCCACCCCTTTCTCTCTTTTCCTTTGTTTGTTCCAGGGCACTGGTCAGCCCCCAGCTCACCAACCTCAGACACGTGTGCGCGCAGCCGGGCCAAGAGGGGAAATGAATCATTTGCCGTGGGAGATCACGATTGCAGGATTCTTATCTTGAAAACGAACGTGCACATCTTCAGGAGCCTGGCAGGGCAAATCTGGGCCAACTCAAGGACTTGAAAACAAGATTTCCCGGGGGTCAGGAACAAGTCTAGTTTCTTATTCTTATTTCTTCACCAAAAAAAAAAAAAACCAACCCAAACAACCTATATACCAACCTTTTCAACTGCAAAATATGCACAGTGGGAACAGGGAGATGGGAAAATCCCTACAAGATCAGTAGCTCCAGGCAGGATATCCTCTCTGTTGTGAGCTTCAAGGGTCTTTCAGATTCCCAAAATCTGGCTGGCTGCAGCCATTGTATCAAATTGGATTACATGGGTAAGAATTCCTGATCTGAATGTCATTTGGCTGTGGCTGCTGCGTACAAGCCAACACTATGTAGACAATGCTCTGAAAATCCAACAGGTCCTCTGAGAACTTAGAGCTTCTCAAGGCAAAATTAATTAAGAAGTAATGAACTGAGCTTTTGATACCACAGTGGAAGTGT
Organism: Mycteria americana; assembly: GCF_035582795.1. Taxonomy (NCBI): domain Eukaryota; kingdom Metazoa; phylum Chordata; class Aves; order Ciconiiformes; family Ciconiidae; genus Mycteria; species Mycteria americana. The sequence continues at coordinate 64,672,435 of NC_134369.1, read as the reverse complement.
TGCTGCAGGCGCAAGCACTAAGAGAAGGGTGCTTTTGACTGATTTTTAATTAGAATTTAATAGTGCCCTGAAGTTACATCTCTCATTAAAAAAAAAAAGCTTACCTAGTTCTATGTGATGTACAACTCAAATTAGATTTTAACATATGCAAATAACTGGTCTGAAAGATCTGCGTGGGAGTAATAGAGATAGGACAGGTTAAATCCTTGACCCTTTACAGTTGATTTTTCTTTAACTGTTCCATCAGTCAGTTTGTTTGCAATTAAACATTAGAATTAATAGAGTTTAAAGGAAGCACCGAAAAGCCATGTGAAATGCAGACACTGAGGGCTTCAGCTGAGGTAAATTAGCACAGCCCATTGATTTTAACCACATTAACTGCATTAACTATCTCACTGGAGTGTGCAGATCTTAACTGTATGCAACGTTTCCAAGTCACGGCCAGTCCTGAGTCCCTGCTTACACTGAATAGCCTCTTACTCTCCAAGATGTCCCATTAGTTATATACAGCTCAGCATGTATAAGCCTGAGGAAATCAGCTCATAAAGCAGATTGCTCAAAAAGCCCTAGCTGGGAAACAGTGTGTGTTAGGGTAACTTCAAGGGCTCCTGGGGTGGCTTAGCCAAGGAGGTTTGTATCTCTAAGACCTTTGCACGAATGTTGCCGCTACTGATAGCACCAAGAAACCCTGCTGAGCAAAAGCCCACAGGATCTAGCCCAGGATGAGTTGCCATGACAGGAGGCCAGCAAAATGCTTTAGTTCCTCCTGAGCAAACAGCTCCTTTCGCTGCACTGCATGTAATAGAATATTTATATCATGTAAATGTAACTGCCCCTTTCTGGCATGCTGTGCTTTTGCTGCACTTCTCTCAATAAATCTCCACCTCAAGACGAACAACATCATGCAATGCTAAATAGTAAAATTAAATAATAAATGTGATACCCTTCAAATGATCCTGCCTAGCAGAGATTACCACTTAGCTGCTTTTCAAACGTATCTCAAACTCATCTCGTTCAGAGGCACGATTTAAAATTGAAGACAAAACTCCATCCTCATCTTACGAAGTCTGGTGGCGATGGGGCTTTCCACACAGCTAAGCAGGAGGGAGAGGAGCTGACAAGACACACAAAATCACGCCTCCTGCTCCAGACAAAGGGCATTTGGGTACCTAACATAAGTGCCACAGTTGTTTTTCTCCACTCACTGTGCCAAAGCCTTGCAGTCCTGGATAATAAGTGACCTGAATCACTTACAGATCTCTTGCAGTCGTATGCTATAGCAGTTGGCCGTGTGCAGTGCCAGCAGCAGACTGGATACAGCCCATAAGCTCTGGTCTGCCATGCTCAGGAGTCTTGTCTGTACAGTTCTCTAGTCTTTAGGACTTCATTAAGCATAGGGCGAGCAATAAAAAGTGGTGCTTGTTGTGGTTTGGGGTTTTTTTCCTTGCTTCTTTTTAATTACACAAGAATTTAAAGGTAGTGTAGAAAGGCCATGCCAAGAAACTGTATCATTCCTTGCCAGTTCCATGTTAGTTAAGCACTGATTCTGCAACTACTGAAAAGCAAGTTTGCGTCTTCTCTTTGACGGGACCATGATCTGCTGGGAAGGCTTCTCTTTACACACAGGAGGAAACGTGCTATTGCCATCCTACCTGTCTATGGGACACAGCATGGGGACAGTTGCTGATGCAGCTTACAATGCCTAGGCCATAGTAAGCTTTTCATGTGACCCACGGCAGGTTGCATTCCCAAAGACAGGGGCTATCAAGGGGTGAAGGAACAGGCAGGACAAGCATTTCAGGTCATGGGCAGGTAATCCATGCAGCACTGGGCAAGGGGCTGAAGGTTCGCTATGTTTGACGGGATGCTGTGCATTTGGTTTGCTTCTGAAGCAGTGTGGTGGTAGGGGATCGTGCTTCATCTAACCGTGTGATATAATGGAGTCTTTCCCCACTTTGAATCCTTATATTCGGTATCAGTTGCCATCTGACAGCTTCTATAAAATGATGCCAGTGTCAGGCACGTCCCTTATGGTCCCTTATGGTAACATGCTGTGGAACTGAGTGTGGACAAAATAACTGAGGTGGTGTAGCAAATCTACTGAAAAAGCCTCTGATGAATTCTTGGCTTTGCAGGAGTCCATGGAAGGGTTTTCCCATTTTTTTCAAGACCCAGGATATTATTTGTATGTACTAGAGATACTTTTAACTTTCCCTGGAACTCCCTACAAATGCATATTTAGAGACACGTTTTGATTTTGCAGCCATGGGACTTTTCCACTCTGCGATGAGATTAGGTGCAGAAATAGAGGCACTGACTTTTCCTTCAGACCGACTCTGTTATCTCAGTGCTTAAATCAAACTCATATCAGCACCAAACTTTGCTTGGTTAGCTGTTTATTTTAACCTTCAAGGTCCCAGATCACCCTTCCAACACTTCTCCCAGCAGTCCTTGACTGTTTTGCTCCTTACTCATGCCAGGCCTCACAAACCCCGCTATTTACCAAGGAAATCCCAGCAAGCAGCATTGAGAACAGCAGCATCTAAATGCCCAGGATAGCTGAACTATCAAGGTGAGCCCTTTGGGTATGGAGAAGGACACAGGTAAAAATTTGGGCTTGGGATGCTTTTGTGGGACAAGAACAGCTGGGAAAGCTCATGAGTAAATCATTCTCTTTGGTGTTTATTGAGACCTCTCATCTCTGGTTTGTACTTTCTCCTTAGCTCGACACGAGCCCAGGGAGAATGTATGGGGGCTTGACAGGTAGATAATGATAACAGCTCCTTGGTAGTTACTCTCTGTCACCTCCAGCATGATGTGTTTACAGAGTGTCTAAAGTGGGTGTTGTTTCAAAGGGACAAAGCAGCTCCTCAAGCAGTTTTATGGCTTTGTAATTTATTTACCAAGGCAAGCTCAGGTCAGTCACACTATCTATTTCTTTTTTAATGAGGTGCTGTTTATTTTTCACTCTCACGTTCTGGGTGGATTGAGACACAAGGAGGTCAAACGACTTCTCCCTGACGTCTCCAGGGATTCCAAAGCTAAGTCATTCCACCTTTCAAAGTGTTAAGCGCAGAGCTTGACTTGAAGATAGGGGAACTGCAAACACGTTTAAAGGTCCTTAAAAACCTTCCTAACGAGGAGCCTACAAGAGAGCCTTGGCCTTCTCTGTACCATGGAGTTTTAACATCCGTGCAGCTCCACTCACTTCAGCTGAGTCTCACTACCAGCTGAGGTGATCTAAGGATATCCTTTGGGAAAGGTCTGCAGAGGAATATTTTTCATTAGCCCACCTACTGATCTGGACAAATTCAGATACTCCCACTGTTTTTCAGGTCTGAAATAGAAGCTCCTAAACGTAGCCTGGAATTTTCTGTTTCAGACCAGTCAAGGCCTGGACTCTTGCCTTTCTGTCCAAATATACCAGAGGGACTTATAAAAGATACTGACTCTCTTTCCACACCTTGCCTCCACTTTAAAACTGGTGCAACAGGCTGAGGAATTGAGAGATACTTTGACGATGCATGGAAGTTAACTATTAAATATTCAGAGGCTTTTTTCAAAAAGAAGCATTTTTTCTTTCCCCCTTTCCTTTTGCCCAATCTGAGACTAAATAAAATCATCCCAGATGCTCTTGCACAACCATGTCATTAAAGAAAAGCATCAGGTGAAAAACAATAGAGGCCGGTGTCACGTATGGTGGTAAAAGACAGAACCAGCACTCAGGTCTGTGCTATGGTGGTGCCTGTGGGCTTCAGACGTGCACGGTGCTCGGTGCCGCACAACAGTAAACCTGCAGACAAGTTGCTGTGCCCAGCTCTGAGGCAGGCAGCCGCCCCAGGGCTCTCCCAGCTCAGAGTCGAGTGTCCAGCCCTCCTCCATAGGGTATAAGAAAAACGAGGGGCTTAAGGTTGTAAGAAATGAGCTAATTGGGTAAGGCACAAGGATAACCCATGGGGAACCCAGGAGAGGTGACCAGGTGTTTATACCCGCTTGTGAAAGTCATCACTTCTGGTGGCCTGGTGCGTGTCCTGGGGAGGTATCATTAAGGATTTACCCTGTGGTTTTGCTCTTTCACCAGCACGTGCCTTCAGCCAAGGCTGGAGACAGCCACCGAGCTGGATGGACCCTTCTGACCCAGCTCATGTTTCAGGCTTTATGTGAGGTAGCTCAGGTTTTTCCCACAGAGGCTTCTCAGCTCTTGTATCAGCAGTTAAGATGCTTGCAGATTTTGCAAGTGGCTCTTGATTTCCTTTCTCCCCTGTTTCAGGGAAATGCCCAAATGAGCAGGCCCTGGATGGTCTTGTGAAGGGGGGGCTCAGCCTCTCCTGTTGGAGCTGGTCCAGTTTGGAGCTGCTAGTTAGCTGTTCACTGGAGCAGGAACTTATAACCTGACTTTCCCACATCACACACATCAGTTTCCTGACTATGGGGCTGGAGAGTCCATCTTCCACCTCTTCTCTCTGGTCCAGTGAATGTTTAATTATTTATACAACAGGGAACAGCTTCAGCAGGAGACTTTGAGACCAGACCCCAGAGGATCTATCAGTCGGATGCTCACGGCACTTTTTCAGGACATGGGAGGCTCTGCATAAACCATAGGAAATACACGTTCAGCCTGGTTTTCCAACAGCCCGGGAGAGAGTTTAAACCAGTGGCATCCATTTTCAGTGCAGATTACTGGTGCGCTGAGAAAGCTTATGGGATGTAGCCATTTATAGAGCTTCATGTGCCCTGTAAATTTAGAGGATGAAATCTTAGCCAAATCAGGAGAGAGGATGGACTTCCCGTTTGTTTCCGTGGGCCAGGAAGTCATCAAGCAGGATTTAGGCATGGTCATTTCAGCCAAGCCAAGATTTAGGCAGGTTTGCATATTTCAGCATGTCAGAAACGTGAACACTACAGCTAGGTGGGGCAGATGCCCCTGTGTTAGTCAGGCTCAAAGTGGCAATTAGATACCTACCCACCTTCATGGAGTTAATCTGCAATAACTCCACAACATAAAGCTGCAGAAATGCTGTATAAGTGATTGGGAATATATAGCTAAAACAAAGAGGAGGGAAAGATGTAAAGGCATACACAAATGCAACCTTCCTGCAGCTTAGCCTTCGCTTCGGTTGTATAGCACAGGCAGAGATTTTATTAGAGCTCATTAAATTTTAAAGCCTTAATGGTACGTTCTGTACTGCGTGATTGGTACAAAAAGGAGAGTTTGACAAAGCATTAGTGCAGGAGGACGAAAGGCATGCTCCACTGCAGTGCTGGTGGCCGGGAGATGCAGAGCATCCGCGGGGTTAGCGTGACATCCTCTGGTGGAAGCCGGTACCAGTCCGTCAGCTCCAGGCGGGAGCATCCCCGGGCTGGCGGAAGGCGATCAGGGAAGCAGAAAAGATTTGCAGGGTGAATGAAGTGGTCCGGATGCCTTTCAGAAGAGCGTGGGAGTGTGACAGGCAGGAGCATAGGCAGGACTGCAGCGAACAAAGCAGCCGCGTATAGCAAACTTGGTGTAACAAAGCTGTAAGCAACCCAGAAGTCCGGATTCTCACTTTATATTAATTGGTTCTGCTGTGGCTAAACCAGTTTGCTGGGTCTACTGGCTTTTTTCTTCTTTCTTTTCCCTCATTTTCCCCACTCCTGCCTTTGTTTTTAAACTTCAGAACTTTAGCAACTAGCTGACACATTTTCTCTTTCCACTTGTCTGCCACCTCCAGCCACGCTTTGCAGAGGAGGCGAACGCGCAGCCGTGGGGCAGTGCTGCGGGCTGCAGCAGGAACGGCCAGCAGCAGCAGGAGTGACTCCCAGCAGAGCAATAAACTTACTGCCAGGTGGGTACTCTGTGCATGACTTGAACCTTTGCATTTAGAAACCAAGAATCCATCTGTAAGGCCAGTATATTTTAGGGGCACTAGGGCTGAAATTTAAAAAAGAATCCCTAAGTGTGTTGCACATCTGAAACTGGGTCTCCTTGGGTGTCGAAGGCCTAAACACACTTGGGTCTCTCCCTCTCTGAGCTGTACACCCACAGCAGTAATCTGAAACTGTGTATGTTTGTATCCAGGTCGGGGAAACAGCATAAGAGCTCCTTTGCCTGACTCACCAACTTCCTTGCCAAGTGAGCATGAAATTTTCATGATGCTGCAAAGTAGCTCATGCACAGCCTCCTAAATGTTGCTGCTCTAGAGATTTTTATACCCAGGAAGCACCCTGAATATACCCAAAAGCACCTTGCTTTTGAGATGCAGGATTATGTATTTATTTATTGTGGTGGTGGTAGTGCTGGTGGTTTAGGAAAAATATATCGACTGAGTTGGGGAAAACAAAATCTCTGTAAAATCTTGGGTGGGACGAGACCACCTACCAGCTTTGCACAGAAAAACCTAGGACAAACTATGGGAAGATGATGCATGGTTGTGATTTTAAGCTCATCCCTGGGCCAGGGGAACAGTCTCTGGTCTTGGAGATGGAGTACCCACCAGTTCACATTTTTAATACAACCAGTGTCAATCACTCAGATGAAGCTACTGTTCTCCAGGGATGCTGAACATCTGTCCAAAAACCTTTTAATGGCAGCTGAAAGTGGCTGCCTAGAATAATTTGCAGCTTTGTGCTTTTTTTAAGTTTGTGTCCATTATGTTTTGGTATTCACCAAAATGCTAATGAAAAAAGTGAATGGCCCAAGCAGTGAATCTGAGTGTTACCCATCACTTTCAAAGCACCTGGGGAGAATGACAAAGGGCCTCAAAGTCTAAATGCTGACAGAGCTCTTCCCAACTTTGTTTCTCATCGTTGGCTCAAGTGACAGCCACAGAGGCACGTGAAGCCTTTCTCCGTATCCCACTTTTGGGACCTAATGCTCACAGGGGCCTCCCCGGCTTTGCCCATTGTATCCACGGTGTCTCAGACATTTTCCCTGCCAAGACTGAGCAGTTTCCAAGACCAGGTCATCCAGCCAGGTATAGCCAAGAGAAGCTATAGCTGTGGGGAGCGGAGCAGGGGGCCAGACTGATGCCTCAGTGAGAACAGAGAGTGTGCCCCATGCCCTGAGGATGACATCCCTTCCGCAGGACCAGTATTTGTAGAGTCAGCCTGGGACATTCCTGAATTCCTTTGGTTTGAGAGGTTCAGACAAAAATCATCTATCATCAGTTAGAGATACAAGATGCTTCGAAGCCACATGTTACAAGCTGAGTCTTGCTTTTAACACTCCATGGGGCCCAGACTGGGTTGTTTTATTATTCAAATGCACTACATCTTAGTCACGTTATTTTTTCAACATGGAAACAGCTACATTCTTTCTATGAGCAAAGAGGTTGGATGTGCAGCCTGCACAGCCGAGGCATGTCTGAATTTGCCTCTTCTAAACTCTTTGATAATTTTCTCTACCCTTGAGTAACTCAAATAGTTTTACAGTGAGTGACCCAGGAAAAAAAAACCTTATCCCTGACTGCCCAAGCTTTGAAAGGTTCCCTTCAGATCACTAAATTGTGACCGCTTTTCTGTGCCACCTTTGAGCCCTTTGCATGAAAGTGTGCGAGCACCCTTCAGTCATGCAAGAACAAGAAGATCTCTGCACATGCAGCAGGCATTTGAGGATATTTATCGAGGCAGCCAGCCTAACACAACACAGGCAAAATGTAAATGAGCACCGTCTAAGTGCTCGCACGCCGAGAGCGTGCACGGGCTACTCACCGCCGCTGCAGGGTCTCTTTAATAAATAGCCAAGTAGAAAATTAAAAACAGCTTGGTATCAGCAGCAGGTAGCTCTGTCAGGCTGCTCCTGGCCCAGCGTGAGGCTTCCTCCCCAGTGGCTTCCCGGGCAGAGTCGTGCTCCCCTGCCTATGGGGGTCCATTCTCTGTCCTTTGGACACATGGAACCAAATACGTGCCCACGAGGAAAGAAGGCACCTACACCTGAGAAGGGCTGCGGCCGTTATCCATGAGCAGTAAAGAAGTAAAGTAGCGAAGCAGTAAAGAAGTAAAGTAAAATTTTACTTTTAAGAATTAAAAATTATCTTTCCTATCAAAAACAGGGCTGCATTCAGACCATCTCTCATGTAGACTTTTGGACCTGGACTTGTGACCCTGGTGGGGTGGCCAGGTGGTGACAGTCCTGGCTGCAGCAGTTATGATTCTGCACCTCTAGCCAACTGTCCAGGAGGTCCTGCCTGGGGACAGACAAGCAGACAGACAGACAGGCAACCCAGTTCTCCTCTGACACGTGCTTTCCCAGTGATTTACTCTTATTTCCCAGTCAGAGAGACAGTCAGAGAGGAGCTAGAAAGTTTCATTTGCATTTTGACACCTTCCCCTAAAAAAAACAACCACAAACCAGTTTTGATGCATGCAGAGAGAGGACTTCCAGCACAGCCCCAGGAAATTTTCTGAGTCAGCGGGAAGGCACCGCGGTGCCACCGGCCCGAGGGGCCGAGACCCCTGCAATGCCCCCGGCCATCACTAGGTGCCCTCCTCGCTCGCTCCTGGGGCAGCTCCCGGGTGCTTTTCCTCAAATCCCTGGAGTAGCTCTCCAGTCCCTTTCCCCATTTTGGGCAGTTGTTCTCAGCTCTCTTGTAGCCAGGTGTCATGTCAGAAAAACTGGTGGCTTCGTGCTTCACCTCTCAGGACAACTGATACTGCCTGCTCACCTGCCCACTCTCTGCTCCTGAGATTCTCCTACTGCTTTCATCTCCGAGGAGAAGCTAACAAACCTGCTGGTGGGTACAGCTGACTCCATTCAGATCGTCCCGGGTGAACCTTCAGCCCTGTCTGCTCCAGGAGCTGGACTTTAATCCCTTGGTGTCTGTCCCACAAGTCATCTCTGCAGGCCTCGCCAGTGAAGGCATCATCACCATTTGCCAGTCCCTCTCCTGGCAAACTTGTCCCTATTCCTTACCACAGTAACCATTTTTCTGAGAAGGATATTTTCATCTGTACTGTTAGTCTGACCTCTCTGTAACTGTGAACTCTTACATGTTCCACCACCAGCTCAGAAGCTGTTCTTCCTACAATAAACCTTTCTTTTAGACCCATTCCCACTCCTGCTAACTCCCTCCTCCACCTCCATGCCAAATTCACTCTCCTTTTCTTCTCCTGCCTTCTCATTCTCTCCCTGCAGTCAGATTTGATAACTTCTGCCTTTGCTTACAGCACCACCAAACTCGGGGGCTTTTCTCATCTTGCTCACAGTAACATCTCTTGTCCACACCTTCTTCACCATCCCCCACCTTCGGTAGCAAAAATTCCTCTCCCCTGACTTCCCATCCAAAATGCCACCACTATAGAAACCCCCTTGCCCTCCCTGCACCACCCCACTCTTCCTGTCTTTTCTTTTTGTGCCTATTCTGAGTGTAATACCTTCAAGTCTTGTCCTGACTTTCTAGACCTGACACAATGATGACTCTTTTCCATCCTTATGTTCCTTACTTCTCTCAGGAGGCTCTGTCCAACCTTCACACTACCTGATACAGCATCTATGCTGTGGGTCGTGGGATCATAGCAGCTATCTGCCTCGGTAGCCCTCTGCCTTTATGCAGAAGATGCCTTCCTCTCGCTCAAGATTTCCATTATGTTCCTCCAGCCCATTCTAGGCTCTGCAACCAGTAGCTAGGCCACCCCCTCCACCTGGGCAAGTCCTGGGTGGACTTGGCCACCCTGCTATGGGGTGGGAGCTGGGAGCTGGGAGCCAGGAGCTGGGCCTGTGCTGCTGAGCACTGTGTTGCCCTGCCACGTACTGCAGCAGCTCCCCAAGTAGGAGGCTGTCTGGCTCATGATGTTTCTCACTTTCTCAAATACACACTCACTTGCTGTTACTGTCTCACGCTTTCTTCCCTTCCTCCTTCTTGAAAGACATTCCCACCACAAAGGCTTGTCTCACAAGCACCTTATCTTGACCCAGATATTACAGATGACGTTCCATTCTTTTATTACTGTAACAGCAGTTTAGAGTCAGTCTTGCTTGTCGATGTTCCTGTAAATATCGACAGATCAGCAAAACTGATCTCGAAACCTCCTAAAACTAAGTATCTTCTCATAAGCATTCAGGTCTTTCTTGTTTTCATCCAGCTAGAGCTGATATGAAATAATAGCCTGACCACAAAAAGGAAGACTTGTATTTGACTGATATTCTGACGTATCAAGGCAAAACAGAACAACTTTAGGAATAAGCTGTAGGTGGCCAGCACAGCGGGTATGAGGCAACCAGGTTTGCTTTTGCTTGTCTCCTATTCTTGAGGAAGAGGGGTAACAGCAGGAACAGAAAAAAAATTACCGTCACATATAGGTTCCACATATTTTTACAGGGGGCCATACAGGGCTGGTTAGAGAAAGTGAGTATCATGCAACTCCGGATGCAGACAACAACTCAGCAAGACTGAATGAGAAAAAATGGGAACTTGTAGTCATTTATATTGGTGCTAGAAAGGCCAGTAACAAATGAGAGGAACAGGAAGTTATGTTACTTGTGAAGGAATTTGACGAAACTGATGCCATGGAAGCCCGGTGAGATGACTTTCCTGGTTACTGTAATAAAATTGTTGATTAGGAAGGGCAGACTGGCGGCGGTTCTCTATATCATCACTATCAGCTTGTGAGTTGCTAAGTCAGATTTACAAGATGCTGAACGGAAGAAGTGCAGAATGATCTGCTACAGACCATCAAAGTCAGAAAGTCAAGAAGCAGGATGAGTAGTTCCTTAAACCCATTATTCATTAAACCCTCAGCCAATTTGTGGAAAGAAAAGTTCTGTATGCATGGAGGACTTCAGAGTGGGAGACGTATGCTAGAGATGTATGCAGTGAACAGAAAAATAGCATTTAGGTGATACAGGTGAATTATCTAACCCAGCAGGTACTGCACCAAGGTGAGATCATTCCTTATGACATACAATGGTGAACTAATTGCTGTGCAGAAAGTCTGTTGCTTTCTGAAGACCAGCCATCATGATTATGACCTGATTATTTGTAACGTTGACTGGCCTAAACACTCAGCATTAAAAAGTTCTCTACCTCGAGGAAAGTTAGTATGCAGATTCATTGGCAGAAAAAATGTGGGTAGAAAAATCTGAATGAAAGTTGAGTCCTTTGATAAGGTTTATCAGATGGTCAAAAAGTCAGGATTTCCAAGTCAAGACTGCAAACAGATCATGCTAAAAATCTCATCCTGGTTCAGTGACAAAGTGAAGCAATCAATGTGAAATAGAAAAGCAATCTATCACAGATGTGAAAGGGGGAAACGGACACCAATTAATGTAAAATAGAAGTAACTAAGCGTGAGAAATGAGTAAGTGAAATTAGAACCATCTGGAAACACCTCAGAACAGAGCAAAGAAAGTATTTTAACACCTACTAAGAACAAAAGTAGCTTAACAATAGTGCAGGAATATCACTAGAGAAAGGTAATAAAATTAATAGTAATGTAAAAAAGGAAAGTACTTAAATATTTGTATTCAGAAAGAAGTCAGATCATGTACATGTATAACACGGGGCTGCTGATGGACTTTTTTGCTCAGTAATATCAAGAGGATGATAAACAAGGTCTACTAGGGAAAAATATTTAAAATGAGCACTCTGGCTAATTAGCATTCCTGATAGAGATGACATGATGTCTCTCCTGCTTCCGTTTGAAGAAGTGCTCATTGTGTATCAATACTCCAAAAGGGTAAAGAGGATGAACTGTGTAAGTACAGCCAAATAGAAGTGACAGATGCAAACAACTGAGCTAAAGGTGGGAGTTTAGCAAATGCTAACAAGCGTCTTTCAAAGAACAACAAGATTTATTTGCCAAACTGAGTTCCAGCTTTTATGAGTCTGGCCCAGACATGATGGATTCAGAGTTTTCCAAGGCATTGGATGCTGCACCAGGAAACAAAACCGTGTTCTGTAAAACACTAAAAGTTATCCCATAACTGATGTGACAGCTGGAGAAGTGAGAGGTTTCAAATACAAATGAATGACCACAGCATGGGCTCCCAGTACAGCACTATAACATAAGGATATAAAGCAACTGTGAGTGTGTATATGGTGTTACATGTAGGCAGAGATGTAGGGAAATTATTTTATCTTTGCACATTCATGCGTAGCAGTAGAAGGATCAATGCTGAAAGAGTCCCTGACCTGATGAAGTCAGGGAGAGGCTGTGGGGAGAGGATCCTGTGTGCTGCCTCTGTTACACCGCTTTTCCCCAGGGACTGCTTCTAGCCACCGCTGGAGACTGGATCTTGAGCTAGACAGACCTTTGGTCCCCCAGTAAAGCCACTCGTATTGTCTTATGTTGTCTGCACACCTCCTATGTGTGCATTCTTCAAAGCAATCTGAAAAAAGGAAACCAACAGCTACCTGCAACAGCTCAAAGACCAGAGCAAATACCATCCCGTGTGAGGTTCAGGGCTCACTCTGCTCTTCAGTTTTTTATTGGCTTTAGTCCTTGTTCATCACGTTAAATCACTTCTCAGTCTCCTGTGATCATGTGCAGGCTAATTGAACAAACATTTGCACAAAAAAAGACTTGTTTCTTGAGTTCCTAGCTATCACAACAGCCTTTTAGCCTTGCCAGCACAGGTCTGGCCTTGAGCATGACGTTTGGCAAGGTGCATGGGCAGCAGTTGTGTTTTGGGCCCAGATGTCAGGACTGTTTCTCCGTTTGATCCACTACAGCTGTCTGTTAAAAGACAAAAATAGCCCTGGCACCAGGGACTGGGACTTCCTTCTGAGAGCCGAGTTCCCCAGTCACCAGGCCAGTTCCCCAATTGCTTTCCTTCTGAAACATAAATGTATTTTCCATATACTTGGCCTGCTTTCGGTGGGAGAGGTACAGACCTCACCCTCTTCCTCCCCTCCTCTCTTCATCACATCTTTTCTCCAGAGCAACCAAGACCCTCACAGGAACCGACAGGCACAGACTGGTACCCGCCTCTGGCTGGGGAGTCAAGGACTACAGCTGCTGGATTGCCATATACTAAAGAAAAAGATAACAACAAGATTAAAAAAGTAAATCCTGGGTGCAGCAGCATTTTCGGGGAGGACCTGTTGATGTGAGGTGGTTGTCCCCAGTGCAGATCTGCTGTACCGAGACTCTTGGGGCAAGGGACCATGATTTCACCATGTTTTTGAACCCACACCAGGATTAGGTGCTTCGCTGCTCAGCACTGGGCACATGGGAGGACTCAGCTGCAGGTATCTAGGGGCCTCAGATGATAAAAAAGTGTGATTTCTAAGGAGAGGAAACAGACTGTGGGTTAGATGTGGGCTAAACAGAAAGGGGCGTTCATGTTACGTGTCTGTTGTTCTACTAAGAATGGCTTCCGGGAGTTATGCCTTTTTTTTGTACCTTGAATTTACATGGAGGAAAATACGAGGAACTAAAGACTGCTTTCCTTTAGGTGAGCAGGTTGAACTAGGTGTGTTCCTTATGTATACAACAGGTGTATTCCTTATATATAAATGATGCGCCGGCTTCTGCTGAGCCCAGACACGCTGAGCCTGGAAGAAAGGAGACAGTTGTCAGCAGTGCTCTTTGATAACTGTGACAAAATACCATGGGAAGTGACCAAACACAGCTGAGGACTGGTAGGGTCTCCATTCTTTGCATCTCCAGAGCAAGGCTGCACATCTCTGCAGGAGATGCCTTAACCCAGCGTGATCTCTTCAGACTCAACGCAGAGCAAAGGGTGGATGGAACAGGGGTGAGACTCAGAGTCAGACTCGGCAACAATACACCAGTGCCGGCAGAAACCTCCCCGGCCAAGGACCAAGTATGCGACACTTTTACGCATACTGGAAATCTAGGGGAGGTCTGGGGAGAAGGGGATTATTTGGGCTGTTTTTTCTTTTGAACCCTATAATAACACCACTCATGTCTAGTTGCACATACTCTTTAAAGAGCTGGGATTCCCCCTTCTGATAAAAGTTACATAGCAGTCACGCTTCCTTTAATCTCCATCAAACTTTTATTTCAACATACCACCTACACAGCCAGATGAAAAAGCACCAGTAAAAGGGAACTGTTGTTTTGTTTTTTCCTTCTCAGAAAAAAACCAAAGCTTAGAAGAAAAGCTCAGAGTCTGGCTTTGTATGTACTAACTCCTCCTTTCTATCTGGAAATTCCCCTTAGTTATATCATAAACAAACTCCCCTCAAATACACTAAAATAAAGTGAACTGAAATTCAGTAGAAGACATGGAAGTAGGAATGATTTGTAACCTGGTGGTTACCAAAAAAAGTCCAAAAGCAGACAGAATCTGATTTTTCATTTTAGACTATTTTGAATTTCTTATTCAATGAAGTAGTAATTCACCTTATAAAGTATGTAGCATTTGAATACGGCTTTTCATTTGATTTTGTGATTAAGCTTGATAAGGTTTTTAACTACAAGAGGTTGCTGCTCTTCATTCCCAAATAATGGATTAGACTTTGAAGAGTAAATACCACCATGCTGCTAGCATTTTTCAAAAGGATTTTGGCATCATAAGATGATTATTTATTGTATTGTTGTCCTACCACTGATGCTTCTATTAAGACCCCCTCTAACAGGGAGATGAAAGATGGTCTCCGAACAGAAAACATTGTTGCTAGAATAGGTGCACAAATTTTAGATCACCATGACACACTCATCATTTGCTACAACAAACCACTATAGGGGAATCACAGAACAATCACAGAGAACACCAGAAGATGTCCTTTTTATAAATAATAAGCCAGCCTTTATTCTCTCCTCCTGTTTTTGTGCCTTCAATTGCTAAGAAGCTTTCTAGGGAAATAGGCCTGGTATCCACTGTGTGCATTTTATTAAAATTTTTAATTTTAATTTAATTTATTTATTTTATTATTTATTAAATTAATTTAATTTTATTACAATTTTTATTTTAATAAAATTTAAAAGCAACAAAATTAGCTGAAACATCCCTGGCTGTCATTCCACCAGCCAGCAGACAGAAACAAAGCATTTTTTAAATTGTGCTGCCATGTGCTAATAGCAACAGCCACTGGGAGCCTGATGCTGTTCTAATAGAGATCCACTTACTGAAGCGGCCCAGATCTAACTCCGTAGCTCAGGCCTAGTAATAAGACCTCAATTCATAAAGCATTTTAAGCACATGCTTCAGATGCACACGCTGCAGTTCTGCAGGCAGCTGAGCCAGCACAGCGATTTGCTGCCAACCGCCTTTGTACCATCTCTGGCGTTTGTCAGAGCCTTGGTTGGGCCAATCCTTCTCACTAAAATGGCAGAAAACTACCCTATTGTTTATTTTTCAAAGGCAGCTGGACCTTCCCCTTTGGATGAGGCGGACTGTGATGTTGGCTTACCCTGCCTCCTGGAGCTGTGCCCTCAAGCAGTTATTTAGATGCTATGTGACATTGCAGCTTACAGCATCCTGGTTTCCCTTCATGCTGGCTTTGCGCAGTGCCTGTAGAAAGGGGGTCGGGTCCATGCAGCAGGGTGTCAACTACAACAGTACAAACAACAAATATTGCAATATGGACCCAGTAGAAACTGCAGGCCTAGGTGGCTGTTTCAGGAGGTCTGCTGGGGAGCAGACTGAGGGCACAAGTGGCTGTTTTCATACAAAGCAAAATGTATGAAACATGAATCATCTGAGGTGGGTAACAGGAGGTTGATGACCCACATTTCTGCTGTGGCTGCTGCTTTCCTGGTCTTTAAAGAAGTCCTGAGCAAAGGGACTGCCTGGCTGCAGTAACACAATGCGAGCTTTCTCCAGGGCACCCAAAAACATCCGAGGGTATCAGTGGCTGCTCCTACAGCTACCTACAGATACTCACGTTCATCTATCCACAGAAGAAATGAACCTGTATATCACAGCCCAGAGCCCTCACTGACATCTAGGCATCTCAAGCATCTTGAAACCAAGCAGCGCAAAGACACCGCATCCTTTCTGGACCATCTTCTTTCTTCTTTTGTCCTCACTTGCTTCCTGCTCCCAAAAGTGCAAGGATGTCACCCAAGGTGATGGGACAAGAGAGGGCCATTGTAATGAAATAAAAGTCAGACTTTATGGGTTTACTTGTTATTAGTGTTTTCTTGGGTATCTGGCACTTGGGAGCCTAACAAGACATGCTTTATTTTGACCCATATATCTGTTGTATGTATTCCATAAGCTGCAGCTCCAGGATGCAGCTGGACTGCAACCTGCCTTTCTCCTGCCAGGCTGGGTTCTGTTTGCCTGGGATCTGAGCAGTGACGCTGGCACAGCACACCGTGACACTTCCACCCAGTCAGGGCAGCAGTAGTCTTGGCATTTAGTTCTGTAGAATTCTTTGAATTTCATGCGTGTTCATTACGTGTAGGTATCGATATATTTTTTAATTCGCAATAATACTTGGGTCTCATACAGTATCTTTTTGCCACTTCATCTCAAAATATCTTCAAAGGAAGTAGACCTCACAGCTGTCTTTTTAAACAGGGAAAACGAAGACTCAGACAGAGATGAGATAAATGAAAAGAGCCCACAAGAACAGTCCAGAACTGAGTTGCATCTGTTTCCTTCCCATTATTTGGCCCACATACTCTACCAAAGCTGGTGGAGAATTAGCAGATATTTGCATTTCTTAAAATGTTGAAGCCTGCAGTTTTGCCTGCACCGAAGTTTCATGCAAAAACACCCCACATCTGGGTAACCTGGAGTACACAGAGCTTTGTGGTGTCAAAGTCCACCTGCTTCCACTCTGCAAACTCACTCTGGAAAAGCTAACTCTCATGCACCACAGACTGCAGGGCAGACAGCCTTCCCGTCTCCACTCTCACATCTTAAAATACGTCTGTACAACACCAGCACCAGGTGAAGCTACACAATTTATCTTTCCATGGGTAGCTCTATTTACAAAATGGCCCAAGCTGCTATAGTGTCAGGAGAAAAGACGATGGCAGGGATGTCTTTTAATGTTAAAGAATCTTTCTAATTCATATGGTTGCTTCACAAATACATCTTAAAAAAATACACTCCTGGCACCAAGTAGGGCATGGAAATAGTGTTTGGAAAATGAGGCTGTAAATTCATTGTTTAAGTCAATGGACACTGCTGAACACAAGCTAAAATCCCAAGTGTCTATAGGAAGACCAATTTATAGGAAGGTCTATTTACACGGAGAAAATTGTGCCAGAGCTCAAAAGTCAGCATTTTCAAGGGTGATTGCCAGTAGATTTTTCTGATGTCTGTTCCATCTTTACAATGGAGTAAGAGGATCTGAAAAACTGGTGGGAAAGGAGGGGAAAAAACCTGTATTTTTTCCCCTCGGTGTGTATACATACCTAGAAATCTCAAGGAAGACCCTACTTATTTTTTCAGACTGTACCGGGAAATGTATTTGAGAAAAAGTGAAGCAAGTATCTCAAGATATATGCCTCACTAAATCTCTCACTTTAGTTGAAGTCTGAATGTCATGTCTTCATCAGGCACTTTCCCTTCTCCAAAACATTAAGTTGCTCATGACAATACAGCAGCAGAGACCGGAAGGACCTTTCACATATACCAGCATCCTCAAGACTCAGAGAAGATGCCTCAAGAGAGGCATCAGAGGTAACTACCTAACTTTGCAGGAGGTGGTTTCATGGCCTGGCCACTACAGAGTGGTATCATCACCCAGATCCTCACCCATGTGTCATCCTCAGTTTCCCCACTGGAGGCCAGTGACAGAAATAAAGCGGAGCAAAACGAAGAAACAAGTAGTTGTAAAGTAGAGCCTGGGCAACTCTGTGAGCTCCCCCATTGAGGTGCAGTCAGGTAGATGGCAAAATGACTGGCAAAGTCTCAAAAAAATCAGCTGTGCAGCGAGGTTCTCCCTGATGCTGTTATGGAGATGCATGCCGCTGGCAGGAGGTGTGTCTCCCATGGCTTGCGAAGGCTCACATCATGTGGGGGGTTCACCTCACAGGGAAGTCACACAGACCTCTGAAGTTTGCTTGCAGAAAGGACTTTTGAGAAAGTCTGAGAAGTGGAGCATGGGGGGGACAACTCTACCATCATATGCCTGCTCTGCAACCACTTCTCCATCACACAGAGGTGTTGAAGTTCAGATCAGTGGCGCAGGGACTGATTTGCTCTAGATAAGGACTAGCATGCCCAGGGTGATTCCAGTTGTATACAAGAGGGAATTCCCAGTGTGGGAGAATCCCAAGATGATACAAGTTGCCTATCTTGTTAAATAAATACAGACATTTCCTTTTGAATCAAAGGACTCGCATCCTCAGTGTTCACGTGTGATCACAGACCTCCACAACACATCGTGCTCAGGAGAAAACCCAGGACATTAAGTCCTGTCCCCAGTAAAATCTGCCAACCTGTTTTGCTGTCCTGTTGCCTTTTTCCTCCTACTCCTCCTCCGTCCCATTTCCTTTTCCTGTGATGCTTACATGGCAGCTCCTGTACATGCGAATCAGTAAATCAAACCATTTACAGACTATTACTTGCAATGTTATCTCTGCTCTGCAAAACGTTTCCTGCTTTCCTGTCTGCAGCATTTCTCTAAGGTGCCCATCAGCAATGAACTCCCAGCATGGATGTGCCGGGGGTAACCCACGGGGGCCTGCCAGTTCAGTGGCAGTTTCCCCTAGCAGGGTACAAGCTTCCTAAAGCCACTCACCCTCCAAGGGCTTGGTGCAGCTCTCCAAGGTGGACTGCCGGGGTCTTTGCCATGGAGAGCTGGCAGTGAGGCTCCCTGACCATGCTAGGAGGAGCTGATGCAATATAAACACCAGAGCCCTTTGAATCTCTGCTGCATCAGCCTGGCCAAGCCTAGCTGCAGAGGAAACCGTTGGAGGCTAAGGGGAAACCCACAGGAGTAAAAAAATGTTTGGAGATATGGCAGAGGTGTTTGTGTGGGATTCGGTTGATCCAAAACGCAGGTTTGTCCACAGCACGTACTCTGTGTATGCCAATTCGCTGTCCTTCAGCCATTCACCTCCCTGGAGATTTTGCATGAAAAGACAAATTTTATGATTTTGTTTCTGTGGTTGACACAGTTTTTGTATTAACCTGAGATACAATAACCAAAACCAAAAGAGCCATGCAGCAGCACGAAGCTCTGGGTAGCCACATTAAAAAGTTGTACCTCCTCAGTAAATCATCCCCTTAACACGTACTGAAATACTGCAGTTTCATCACCTTTTGGCTCTTTCACACAAGCCTCCCAAGTTAAAAGCAAAGTGAGGCTTGAAATTACAGCACTGTGTGTAGAAGGTGCAAAACCAGCTTGAATTTCTGTATATTTGCACCACAGGATAAACGTTGTTGCTCAGGAGTGTAGATCATGCTATAGATGAGCAACTGGTTCTTCCCTCCGAGTTTGCTAGGGTTAAACTGACTTCAGGAGTTGGCCCACCACTGCTGCTACTTTGAGTTTGTAAAAAAAATCAGAAACACGTATTCTTCGAACCGCACCCTTTTCCTCCCCCATGCACTAACAACTGTAACCTTTTTAACCCTGTGGGTGTTATAGTTTCCTAGTATAAGGAGGTGCTTTTATAAAAAAAAAAAAAGCCATACATATCCATCAAAAGGCTGCGACCCGGGCTGCAAGTGCAGCATGAGTGGCAGAGCCGAGCCAGCGGTGCAGCGCAACAGTCGGGGCTGCCGGGCGGTCATGGGCGTCTGCTATCCGATTCTATTTATAGTTTTCGGTTGCCTTTTATTCCAGCAGTTCGAGCTGAACAAAAGAACAACGTGGATGGGCTGGGATGTTTGGGGACATGCATGTTCAGAGATAGAGTTCAAAGTAGAGCCAAATCCGTTGTTGCTGCAGCACACTCATTCGTCTCAGCTTCAGCTGTGAGTGTGTCGCTGGCAGCAGGGTCTCCCAAAGAGGCTGTTAGATATAAGGACCCCAACGTACAGACTGGCACCTCTTTACTCTTACCATACAGTCTGTCGTTGCCCCAGAGAAGTCAGTAGAGTCAAAGGTCTCTAAGATGCACGGTGTGACAACCAGCTGTGCTATGCCAGGGAGCTCTTGCCAGGGTACTTATTAATCCTAGTGCATGAAGGGGTAGGACTGTCAAACATGATAGGCCTTTCCTCTTCGGGGTGAGAGACCTTTCTTTGATGAGGGCGTGATCAGTCACATACTTGACTTAACTGATTTCCACCCCTGAGGCACAGAGTACATCACTGAATCAGTGAAAACTGAGGACAACCAAATTTCTACACGTCATCCACAAAAATGGGCAAATCGAAAGCAGGAGGACTTTCAAGTGCAGATGTGAGATGCAGGCATTTATGCAGCCTGGCAAACAAGAAGGAATCTGACTGTCATCCCGCCCTATGATAGCACAGCATGCATCACATGTAGAAAAGCCAGCGCATCAAAAATCTCAACAGCTGACACTTCTGCGTTTCATTTCCAGCAGCAGAACAGGAAGGTTTCTGCATTCCCTGCGTGCTATGAACTGGATGTGCATGGGAAGCCAGAAAGCCGTGTGGGCTCTGTGCTGAACTCAGCTCAATGGTTTTGCCACTCAGCTGGCCTGATAGCCAGGGTAGAGCGAAGCTACACTGCATGTGTAAGGGGAAGACTCTGCAGGCAGGCAGTTGCTGGGAGGAAGCTGAGCTTTGGTTTTAGCACAGAGCTTATCCTACACTATCTGGCTTGAGAGATCCAACCTGTGGTTGATCCTGATATCAACTGCAAAAACCATGATGGCTGGTTTTTGTCCCTGTCCCAGATCAACAGCATCACATCCACTGTCACAGATAAACCAAGTCTGAACCACATGTTACTGAGACTCTATTAGGCACAGTTGTATATCATAGCAGCGCAGAGGGACTTTTCAGTGCTTGGCCAGAGGAGCAGAGCTGAGCAGACTTCAGTCCCCAATGCTTCTTAGCCCCTGGCCATTGCTGTTCTAGAGAGACTCTTGAGCACTTTTCTGCCTTGCGTTTATTACTAAGAAAGTCCTTCTTGCCATCCTGTACATGCTGTGTTCCCCAGACAGGTCTGCAGCTCAGTCCCAATTCAGTGTGCTGTCTGGTAACAAGAGAAGAGCCAGACACTTGGCGTTTTCCTACCAAGACCTGTACTTCAAAGAGCTGTTTTCATTTCCTTATTTTCCACCCTGCAAAATGTAAAGCTGTACTCCATCATTTTCCAAGAAAAATGAGCCTCCGTTGCTTACAAAAAAGATGCACAACTGTACAAAAATTGTCTTCTTGGGTAATCTTTTGCAGATCCGTTATGTGAGTGTGACTCTCTTCATTCATATGTGGAGGTAAGGAGAGGGAGATGATCTGAGGTTTCCTCCATTCATAGGTTCTTGTTGGTCACAACCAGGGGAAGATGACACTAACACAGAGCATTTTCATGTGTGGTGAACAGATAAATGCCAAATACCCTACCAGCTTTTCTCTTGATAGTTTCTAAATGAAAAAGGGTAGTGAAAAACTCAGTCTGAAAGTCTTTCGAAGACATTGGACCTCATCAGTCTTCCACAGTTATTTCTGTTTACTGATCAATGGTACACAAGCATTTTCTCTATCACAGTGTTGTGAAAATCCCCAAAACAGGTCTGTGATATGCAGCAGTGAGCTAAAACAAAGCTGAACTCTTTTCTCCCTTGTTCTTTGGACAGTCACTGTACCCCAGTAGGAAAATTATGAAGAGTGCAGAGAAGACATCTCGTATGCAGCTTAACTTGCTTAAACATGCTACCTTAAAGGCAACTATCTAAACAGCACCCAGCAATTAAAAGGTAGAAAGAAATATGCTCCAAATGCCCAGTCTAAACTCACTGAGGCTCAAAGAAACATTTCCATTTACTTCAATTGGATTTAGACAGAGGCCAGAGGGTTTCTGCCTTCTGCTATAAATGGTTCTTTATCTGATCTTTTTTCTGCCTGGGTATGACATCAGTACAATACAACTCAGGCCAAAATTTATATTGCTGTGCTGCTTGTATTATCTCTACTGAATACAGACTAAACTTACTTGAAATGTTTGGTTTGTTTTTGCCACCCACAGAAGCGCTAGCTCTGTTTTCATCTCCAGTCACAGAAGATCTTGTCAAAAGTTTTTGAAAGCATCTTCCAATGTGAAATCTTGGCATCAGTCTTCAGCTCGCTAGGGCAATGATCGTGGGTGATGTTGATTGGGGCCGTATTACTGAGAGAAGCATGAAGCAGCAGTGACTCTAAACAGTAATGTTTTTCAGGTCTGTCTGGAAGATTCAAGGGCACAGAGATGTGTTGTCTTCCATTTCTCTAGGGAGGACCATGCAATTTTCAGGGTTTCACCATAAAATCTAGTTGGCAAATGCATACGTATCTCTGAATATCCTAAACCCTCTATCAATGTGTGCAAGTAACTATCACAAAGAGCATAATCAAGCAGGTATTTGACTGCACAGTTGACTGCATCCAAATGGGAACTGTGATCTGGCACATCAAAAATACCACAGAGGAGCCCACTGGTATCTACGAAAACTCCGGTTCTTCAGGATCGAGAGCACTCTCCTCTTTTCTATTCCACATCTCTGAATGAAAAAGGGTCATCTACACAAGAAATCAATTCTAGCCATCTCAGAAACATTATTCCCACCCTTCCTCATGGTTTCCTTTGAGTTTGATACCTACGCAGAGGAAGACAAAGATGAAATCATAGGTTTGGAGCAGTGCACAGACTGGGTCCAGCAATATGTCCAGCCAGGCTGAGCTGGTACAGACAGAAATTTCACCTGTTCTCCACAGATGGAGGCTACTAAGCTGGCTTCAGCCTCTTCTTCCCCAGTTCCTTCTGGCCCCTGAGAATGAACTGCTCTTCACAGAAAGACGCTTCCCCAGAAACCCTCTCCAGCAGAACTGAACCAAAGTAACTTTTTCACCCCAGAATGAAGGTACATGCCAAGTATTTCTTTAATTTTCCAGAAATGTTTCACGTTCAATACAGCTATCAAATGTAAATTCAGTTATCTGCTTGCCTTAGGTTGCCACCCAGTTCCTCCCTGTCCTACCTTAGCCCCCAGCAGTCTGCAAGCACTGACAGGCCCTCATCGGGTGCTGTAAGCACCTCACCGCAGGTGGAATTGGTAGAAGTTGATCCGGAAGTTGCCTGAAAAATTAATAAATCTGGTCATAACTGACTTTCGCAGGGTCACACACAGCATGGGAAATGACACGTGGAACAGGTCTCACAAACAAGGTCTAGGCTGGCAACATAACATTGGGATCTTCTTCCTCCTTCCCTTAAAGCCTGAGCTAGGGCACTTGGTAAAGCTCATACACTCCTTCATATCAATGCCATTAAGGAACTCCTGCAAATGAACTCTGCTTCTCAAAGCTGCTCAAACCACCATCTTCTCTTCTTTAGCATTCTCAGCCTTTTCTAGCACAACTGGCATCAGAATGGTCTTTCCCTCATATCACCACCCCCTTCTAGAGGGCTCTAATACTGTTCCTCGTCCATCTAAATACCCAGCTCTTTCATACACAGTGAATATATGTGTAGCACCCAAAAACTAGTGACCCAAAAGAAGATTCCAACCTTTTTCCCTTTCTTTTTTTTTGTGTTTGTTTTTTTGTTTGTTTGTTTGTTTTTTTAAAGTGCACCCAAAGTGGGTATTACCTCCACTCTACAAATAAGGAAGAAGCACCTACTGCAGGTATCCCATTCCTGACAGGGCCTGGCAGCCCAAGCCAGTAGGGTCAGGGGCAGCTCATCGGTCTCTTGTCCCTCCAGGGTACGTTAGCACAACGATTAAGGTGCACACCCAGAACAAGAGTCCAAAGGATGAAACTTCTGGTCACAAATGGAGTCTGGCAGTTTCAAGAGCTGAACCCACATCTTCTCACCCCTGTGCAAGTGACAGAATCTGAAAGCAATCACTTCCCTTGTTAAGGCTTTCTTTTCTCTTAGCTGCTCTTCTGACTGCGCTGGTCAGTCTCTGCTTCCTCCACCAGCCAGCCATAGCAGCTCACTGTGCCACGGCTACGCACGCCCAGCAGAGAGCCCACGCATACCTATGCACGTCTCACAGTCCTGCTGGCACAGCAGGAAGGATGGACTAAATGGAGGCTGGAGTCAAACAGCAACAGCCCAAACTCCCAAACCGGGCTGTGCTGTCTGGTTTGGCACAGCGGGGCAGGAAGCATGGCCTTTCTCACAGGCCCCCTCCTAAAATGCAGTTGTGGTTGCTGAGCCACTGGCTTGTGATAAGGCAGCAGCCACAGATGGCTGATCTCAAGTTCACTGTGCAAGAGCGTGGGCACTATTTCATATCTGAAAGCAATACAGGGGACAGCAATGAGAACAGGCTGTTTCAAAACACTTTTGAAACCTTTGACTTTGCAGCAATGTTGCAGAAACTCTTGATATCCTGCGTGCTCTGCTCGGTAGAAACATTATAGCCCTCAGTCCCTTGGCTGCCCTTACACACAGACCCACCAGCACAATGCTCTTTATTTCCTCTATCTTCCTGCTAATTCCACATTTTCCTGTCTCGACCATTTGTTTTTTCACCTTTCTGATTATCCTCTACTTACGGTAACTAGTAAATAGTTTCTTTTGCCTCTTCTCACTCTTTCAGTATATTTTCAGGAGCGGATCTTCCCCAAAGATATTCCTTGCCATAGATGTCTTTTTACAGTGACTTTCTCAAGTGATGACAGGACTAAGATTTTCAAGGCTGGGGTATTCCAGTCACCCTCCTATCTATAAGTGTGCGCCTAACCACAAGTGACACACTTGGGGAGCCTGATGAAGTCTGAGCAATCTACTTTCTTTAACTCATGAGACTTACGACTGTACGCAGTATCGTTAGCAACTTCCTGCATATTTTATAGAGCAGCCTGTGAGTACTGCACGAGTTGGAGCACTTCATCGTCTCCGCTGCAAACGCCAGAGAAAAAAGAAGTAAGTGATTTCTGTCCTCGAGGCAAGGCATTACTTCTACTTCGCCGTATTTTGCTTTGTTCTGCTTTGACTACTGCTTCTCTATGCTGTGCATTTGTGCTTCAGAAATGCAGACTCCGTTGATGTTTCACCGTAGTCTAAATCTCCTTGTGATTCATATAACAGACATAAAGTGTTGTTGCTTCTGTATTAATTAGAGTTCATTGCAGCCGATGGAGTCTTTGCTACCTGTCTTCCTTACGAATTCCCTTTCCTATAAAAAACATATTTCTCTCTTACAAAACAATTTTAGTTCCAGTCAGGGATAGAAGATAATTAGGATTGAAGAATTTGGGCAGGATACAGGTTGCTGTGAGGTTAGATTTAACTATCACTGCAGAGCATGAGGCATGAATACAGAATTGTATTAGAAACAGGAATGCCGGGCTTCCTTTGGTAGACCATAAGGAGAATTCACATCAAGCCTTTCGTCTCATCCTTACTCTGCTGGAAAAGCGAGACAGGCATTTTATTGTGATGTTTACCTGCTGGTCTATAGTGACTGATTGGATTTCTTCTTTTTCTCCATCTTTTTTCACACAGTAGTGCTGATCTCTGGCACTCAGAAATGTGGAGACTGAGTTAAGATATTTTTTTTTTTTGTCAAATATTTTGGGCGTTGACTTGTTTCTCTGAGACTTCAAAAATACTGGGACCATGCTTAATGCTCTCCTCAGCAAACCAAAGACCTTGCTTTTAAATGAAAGCTGATACTCCTTCGCATTTAGCATAGCCATTATTTTGCGTAGTAGCTGCAGCTTTAAGGAGACCAGAAGTCTTGTGATAAAGTCACAGGTTGGCACCACACTGGTAGATGGGCAGAATGAATCAGTTTGGGTTCCTTCCTTTGAGACTTCAAAGGATCCTACTTTTGCTTTGAGAGATTCTGAGATCGGAGAGGATCTTTCCTACGCCAAATAAGATTTAGCAAAGGGTAAACATCCTAGCAGAGCTGGGCTGACCTATTGACTTGATCAAACTGAATTGTTTCCTGAATTTAGCTTCTCATAGGGTCTTCTTGATTGGTTTTCTTCTCCCTCTTACCTCCCCCATTTGTTTGTGTTTATGTTGCAATAGAAAGCACTACAGATTATAGCTACTGGCTTCTCTTGAAATTTTAACATAAAGTTTGGTACTCTGCCAAAGACCAAGAAGCATCTGGGCTTAGTTTTAACCCGCCCTTCCCATAATCCCATTTAGATCAGCTGCTGTCTCTAAACCAGTGGTTCCTTAACTTCCAGGAACCTCATTTGGGGGGTGGAGAAGAAGGGAAAAAACCCACTTATTTGGCTCTTTAGCACTTAATGGGCAAGGCTGATTTTCTTCTGAGGACTTTTCCATAGATCTGTTCACAAGACACTAAATTTAAACAGATACTCACAGTTTGAATTGAGCACTCCCTCTGTACAGATTTCTGCCTGAAACTGCAGACTACTCTTTCAGGTTCAGCATTTCCCATGCCTCTTGGGGAGACATTGATCTTATAGCCTCATCATGATCACACAAACAGCATTGCTGTCAAAGTAGAAGTGCCCGAGGGCAGCGTTTCAACCAGCTCAGCTGCCCTGACAAAGCTCAGTCCCACTTCGGAGCTGAAATGGAAATTTCACAGCTTTGTGCAGAATGATTTTGCCCTCCCAGCCAGGTTCCTTTTTTGTTGTATACAAGAGGCTACAAAAGTGTATCTAAGCCACTGGTTCCCACACCAGAAAAAGCTGGGAGTGGGGAAGCGGAGAGCAGTATTTCTGCAGTTACAAAGAGGGGCATGCCACCGCTCACATTAGCAGTTGCAGTCCCAATGCAACAGGAATGTGGCTGGAGCGGCAACTGCAGCAACTGCTGAGCCAGGCAACATGAGGACAGGTTTCTGTGGCTGCTCTCCGTGACTTAGTGCTTGTACATCTGGCCTGAGCTCAGCACAAGCTCAGGTTTTGCTTGCCTTTTCTTGATACTCAGTGCGGACCTACCGTGTTTTCAGTGTGCCATGGGGTGTAATTAGCAATAAGCAGTTCAGTGCCGTTCCATCTGAGGTTGTTTTTATCTCCTTTGACGCCTTTTTCCTCCCTGCACAGACTCAGCTGCCTGTCCAAAAGCATCTGGATATCTCCCCACTGCTCCTGGCTGCCGGGCTGCTGTGCATGTCTCATGCATGGAGCCAGGACGGGTCTGGCAGGGTTTAGCAGATAGGACACCTTCTCACGTCCCTCTGCCACACACTATTGCCTCCTGAGTGGGGTGTGCCTCATTGTCTGAAAATCACTGTTTTAAACTGAACCCTTTGGGGGCCAGTGTATACAGGGGAATGCTATTTTCGCTTAGCCCTGCCTCCTGTGCTGCAGCTATAACGGAGCAGTGGAGGAGGAGGTAGTCAAGGATCCCACCAGACTGGCAGAAATCCCATCACCTTTACAGCTGCTTTCTGTAGAGCACGTCAGGCTTGACAAAATCTGTCTCTTAGACTACCTCTATTTTGATCTTATCTGCCTTCATGAATCAAGGCTATTTTTAAAGCACAGTATTTAGTGCAGATAGATACTACCAAACACATCTAAGGTTCAGACCTGGCTGCTGCTGTTGGTGGAGCACAGCATGTGACAAAAACATTCTCCAAGAACCAAATATCCTGCTGCAGACCTGAAGTCTGTAAACACCAAAAGTTCAGTATGGAAACTGAAGTGGAAAATGAAGTGGGCTGTCACCGTATGGGTGAGCAGGGCCTGACTGGAGTGGAAAGGTCCAAGAGAAGTGGGAAATTCAGAACAGGGTCTATCAGAAACAATGTATGCTTTTGATATCCCTAAAGAAGGACACTTTGGGGAATATCTGGTAGCTGGGATTTTTACATTAATATCTTCCAGGGTAGACTCTAAGAGTCCCAGCAAAGAGTGAGATGCTCGCTGTGGTAGATGGACAAACAGCTGGGAGAGATGGCTGTCTTTGGACAAGACACTACGGGAGATTTAGAAGATGTGAGTGGGCTTACAGAGACGTCAGAGACGTGTAGGTGCAAAGAGGAATCTTTGAGTGCCACAGTTTTTGCCGGTATACCTAAGGTCTTAAGTGGAAAACCCTGCTGCTGGTATGTGAGCTAGCTAGCTATAGGAGGTGACCCAGATGGCAAAAAAGGAAAACGGTAGTTCTCCAATTAGTTGAGAGTGAGTCATAGGACAAGAAGGAACAAAGAAACTGAGTTTCATGGTAAATGGAAAAGGAGGAAATATTGGCGTCTGAGTTCAGAGCACTTGTAAATACCATCTTTAACTGCTCTATTAAAAATAGAATTGTTTCAAGTATAGAAGGCACTGTAGTTTTCACAAGGCTTTGCAGATTCCACCTGCTGAGACATTCACTTTAGACAAAAGTAAAAGAATTTTGAGGGGAAACTAGCTAGACTTCTCAGTGACAAGCGATATGTCAGTGAGCCCATGTCTGGCAGGTCACGAAATTATTTTGGGCATCTTTTTGCTCTGTTTTTCCCCAGCAACCTCTTTAGCAGTGATGATGCTACCAGCAGCAGTGCAGCTCCCTCGTCACAGCAGCTCCCGCACAGACCCACAGGGGCAGTGCCAAGACCAGCAGGTCCCCCATGGGAGAGAGTTGCTCTACTGTCACAAGGTCAAAGCTCAACACTGTCTCTGCATTTTCCTACTACTGGCAGAGAGCGGCCATCCTGTCCGCGCTCACTCTTTTCCGTACAGCTAAGCCACACTCCGACTGGGGGATTTCAGAGGGATGAAAGGGACAACCGTATTTTGGGAATGTAGGAAAAGCCTGTGATCCCTGTGACTGTCGCTGTTGCAACAGAGGTGTCAGTGCAGGAGAGCTTGTGAATTTGGGCGTTTGATCAGGAGATGTGTTTGGTTATGAATACATATCCTCAGCAAGTGTCACTGCCTGGTGGCAGTCCTGCCTGGACACTTGTCCCCTGAGCCAGCATCCTCTGGCTTCCGTGGGAACTTGAGTGACAAAAGAGGTATGAGTTAACCATTTGTGGATCTCCTGGGACAGCAGTGGTTTGGAAACCATGGATTGACTTGGGACAGAGGCAGGGAAAGCAGCAGTGGGATGGTGAAAGGCACAAATGAACCATGGCAATGCAGAGACCACGTATAGGGAAAGACAGACCCAGGCAACGACAGACTGGCAGGATGCGAGCAGGTCAGCAATGGAGGACAGAGCCTGGGCAGGGCTCAGCAGCAGCAGGCCAACAGCACGCAGGACCAAACTGCGGTCAGACATGACCCCTGGCCATTAATAAAAACAAACCAATGTAGGGAAACAGAGCCATTGGGCAGCCACAATCCACAGCCAACTTACAGAAAAGCAAAAAGCAGCTTACGACAAGGTAGGATAACTGCATGGTCACTAAAACACTTGCCCTCTACCCGACTCTGCTACAACAACATTGCTCTGTTCATGCGGCAGCAGTAGAGCCCGAGGTCCCTGAAGCCTCTGTGGGTCCAGGAGCACAGAGCTGCTGGGTGCCAGCTAAGAGCTACCACAAGCCATAGGCGTGGCTATGCCGTTTCCACTGATTCCACGCTGATCGCCTTGCCTGCCTGATGAGATGGAACGTTCAGACCTCTGGACATGACGGTCCTCCTAGCAGGGACAAGTCTCTCCCTCGGCCACAGGGTAGCTGTGGTTGTCCTTCGCTCGCTCATGCACAGACGTGAAGGCCTTTACTTAGGGCTTGCCTTGGGCCAGGTGTCACACGTGGCCACCTGCCGGCATTCACTGGAGGGTGAAAAGATGTATGGCCTCAGCCCAGAAATCCCCAGCAACTCCAGGTGCAGAGTTGCTGCCCCAGAGATGATTTTGAGTCATGACAGTTTGGGGTGAACACAGCTCTAGTACAGGCCTTTCTGTGGCTCCTAGTGTGTTTCTAACTGGAGGTGGCAAAGGTTTGGCAGGAGTCTCCTGTTTGAAGACCTGGACGAGGCCCAGAAGAAGGAGGAAGGTGTCCATAAGTAGCTGCTGGGGAGATCCTAAAGTATAAAGGACGACAGAGCACCCCTTTATAAAGGGGTACGCTTGTGGGTTTGAACATAGGTCTTGGTACTTCTTTGTTCAGCCGCTTGAAGTCAGATTTTCCTGAAACCGGTCAATTAGACACACTCAGCTCTGGCAGTGTGCCAGCATGGCCAGATCTCCTTGCCTTGTTAAAACAGCCTGCTCCCCGATACCCCAGCCTGCTCTTTCGGGAGTCCAGAGCAGTATTCATCCACATGTAAGCCCTCAGCGTCAAATCTGCCAGCGCTTGGCTGTGTTGTGACATCCAGGAGCACCCCAGGGCAGCTCAGAGAAGCCGTGCACCCCCTCTGATCTCCTTCTTCCAAGACTTCATAGTTCCAACACAAGTCAGCAAGAAAGTCTGGCCAGTTAGGTTTCCAAATGAGCCACTCAAGTAACAGAAGCCTTATTTCAGTAGCCCCCACTGCCAAGGCTATCAATTAAGCTGTGATAGCTGTAGGGAGGCATCGAGCACGAGTGCCTGCTGGTTTCATGCGTGAAGAAGGTGTGCCTGCGAAGAGGAGGGTGTGAATCAGCAACACAAAACTCACCAGTCTCGGGGCTGCTCTCAGCTGTTCACTTTCACCTCCGCTGCTCCAAAACCTATGCTTTCCTCAGCCTTTTGACTTGATGAGCTTTATAGTTTAGCCTTAAATTTATGACAGCATTTCTGAGGTTCCTGATGGCTCTCCTGGCCATGAAGCCATTCTTCTGACTGTGGGACCTTTTCTAGACAAGCTGGTAGGTACCAGGGAGTAAATCTGCCCTGCAACAGCCACTCTCTGATGCTTTCAGGGAGGACTGAGAATCTTTGCCAGGTCCGAAAGTCCCAAAATGATGAGTCATGGCCTCTGAATCATGAGGCTGGGGAAGAAAGTGCACTGGTATGGGGGGATTTGGGGGTCTGTTTTTCACCTATGAACTTCCCCTATCTGCTCCATATGACACGTATGTAGTTTTACCTACTTTTAGATGTGTTGAGTAAGATGGTTTTAAACCCTGCAGCAGGAGGTTTCCTTTACACATTCTTCTCTCCTCTGCAGTCCCTCACCAGGTAGTGTAACATGGCACTAAGACACCCAGGTTATGGAAAGATCACAATTTTAAGCCGGGTCCTTTTCCAACCCTGAATTATGTGACAGTTCACTCACAGCTGCTTATTTTAGCAGAATAGTACGTTCAGTTGTAGATTGTGGGAAGGGGGAATTGGATGTGTGGATCTACATAAATGCCCACAAACAGGTATTTAAAATCTGTAGTTGCTGAGAGTTCACATCTATGAACAGTGTATCACAAGATAAATGAAACACCTTCTTCTCATCAGAAATGATTGCTGAATTCCCCTCCTGAACAGCAGATGATGAATATCTTCTCTCTTCTGATAAAAATTTTCTTTTTTTAATAAGATTGCTTTTATCTGCAGTATAGAGTTAAATATTAAGGCTGTATAACTCATCTCAAGGTCGTGCTGCTTCCTTACAGCAGCTATTTTCAGCCTACAAATGCTCCGTAGCTTGTTTTAACCAGCACTAGTCAACAGATGGATTATCTGCTTTCACCACAGTGCTCTGTCCAGTGGCTCGCAGTTGGAGCGTAACCACTGACACTGAAGTGGTTGCTTCTAGCAAAAAACCTACTTGAACTTCAGATGACTACACTTGGTGACCAAAACAAAGCATATGCCATGCCTCGGTTCAGCAGAAGGCTGCTTAGAGGTCTTTCTTGTTTCTTGAGAGTCCTCTCCACGGCTGCAGCAGCCAGGGAGTGTTCAAAAGAGGGTAAAACTCAAACAGAAATCTAGCAAATACAAGAAGCTTGCCACTTTCATCTTTCAGGCATCATGTGGAGATTTTTTTTCCTGTCTAGGCATTAAAGCTGCCTCATACAGTGTTTATTTGTCTCTGCATTCAAATCCCATCGGTGGTTTCTTTCTGATCAAGCTAGGATGGAGGCAGATATTTTAAGATGGAGTTGTGCTCAGGCTGGATTCCCAGTATAGTCTTGTAGCTTTAAAACACCCTTTTTTCCTACAGAGTTTTGAAACTATATGGTCTCAAAATTATATATTCATATATTATATTATTATATTCGAATTTGAAACTATATAGTTTCAAATCCCATTATCTTGTGTGTGTCAGGAAAAATGATCGGTCTGCTGGGTAACTAAGTGGAGCCATTGCTGCTTTTCCTTTGTATGCTGAGACTTGCTTATAGGAGTGACTTCATCTACTAATTTGTTTATTACTAATGGAAAAAAAACCCAACAAATAAACCAGTTCACTGAATTGCTGGGCTAATAGGTCATAATCTATTTTTATCCGCAAAGATACCACAGACCTTTTTTCCTACTTTCAAGAACAACAGAGCAAATAATTCACGGCAATTTCTTACTTTCTATTAAAGTTAACAGGCACAAAAGCTAGTGGCTGGAAAGTTTAATAGTTCATAAAGTGTACAGACAGGTAATGTAGGTTCTGCATGAGAAAGAGAAGCCCAGGCTCAGGAGAGGAGTGATACTGCTGGTGATGAGTATTGTAGGTGGTGTATCTGTCATATCTGGGAACTGATGTCTTACGATACTAGATTTGAGTCATCAGGCTGACATCATGTTAGTACTCTTGTGTCAAATAGTTCCAGTACCACGTGATACCAAGGAAAGCACACAAAACCCCTCAGGAGAAACTCAGGTCCTGTTTCGCTGAAGGTTGATTTATGCTTTAAAACATGCAGGTTGTTAACCTTTCCAAACATTGGGGGCAGGAAGGAAGGTGCAAAGGGATGGTTTTTGTTTTTATCTTAACCATTATAAGCGTGACTTTTTTTAAGAATTATTCTTAATATCTACATAAACTCCTCAAAATTTTCAGCTTTAACAATAATCCTTGGCATAGAAGGATGATCAGAAAATTATTAGAAAATTAAAAATATATCAATAACGTGCTCTGCTGATCTAGTTGTACTCATGTTATGGATTTCACTGTGTCTTTTTTCTCTTCTGTCCCTCTGTATCTCAGGTGAATTAATCAGAGTTTCAATCAGTGATTTGTTCAACTATTGTGCTTTTTTTGACTTCTCCCTCTCTTCCCTGTAACTGTATCTGCAATTTTCTTTTTTATCTTTCTTATTAGGTGTTATTTTTATCACTCCAACTTCTCTGGTGGAAATTCAACAGTTTTACATGAGTAGCTCATAGACAAATAAAACTGAAAAAAAGCAAAATAAAGCCTTTTGCTTTCCCCCTTGTTTTCACTTCCCTCTTTACACCTCAGTGTTAGCAAAAACAGGTCAGTCTCTTGAGGGAAGACCAAATATTAATGCAACTGGCCTGAACAAGCAGCAGGAGCCTCCAGGACCCTTTTCTGCTTCATTAAGGGACCAGACTCCAGTGAAGATCTTAACATTCACTCTGAAGTGATAAGCTCTAAGCCGACAGGCTCATAAAAGTCCACATGCTTTTCAGGGCTCAGCAGTGGCATTTTCAAGGCAAAAGAACTGAAGAGAGTGATGTGGTTAGAGCTGCTGTCCACCTCCACATCGACTCCAACAGCCAGATGCACTGCTTATCCAAAGTGCTCTGCTTAGCACTTGCAGCATCCACAGAGAAGGTGCCTGGTTGCGTAACTCGGTTGCAAAGACCCCTAAATAGTCAGCAGAGATCAGCAGTGCCTCTGGAGACTGATGGAGGGTGCAGCTCACGCTACGGCCAAGCTGCTCTCACTACAACCCCTACCTCCACCTGCCTCTGGCTGCTCCACTCCTGGCCGTGTGCTACTTACTACTAATTCCCTTGTGCCAGCCCTGGTGCCGCTTTGACCCTGGTGAGCCACTTCAGAAAGGTCAACTGGTGGACAACTGACCCAGATAGAAAAAGAGGACAAGTCTTCTGCTAGCTTACCACTATGTGCGTGTTCACCGCAGGGTCAGGTGACCTACTGGTCAGGGACAAGGCAGAAAGAAAAAAAGGTGACGGCCAGGCTGTTATTCTGGCATGGCTGTGATGTGAAACTACATCCTCACAGTATCCCGGGCTCATGATTTCACCTCCCATGAGCTGTGTAGCACACCTCTGTAGGATAGTTCAATGCTCCCTGATGCTGGGTAGGAGAGAGGACAGATGACCATCGCACAGGCTCTCCTGCACAACAAAGCAGTGCCTTGGCCCCGTCCACAAGATGGAAGATCTGATTCCTAGACCAGATACCAGTTTGGTATTTGAAATCTGCCACTTTCTAGGAAAGCCTGAGAAAGAGCTCCTTTCCATTCCTCCTGGTAAACCTGGGCCACCTGCCACAAGGAATGCAAGGTGCACTGGATCAAAGAGAAGGTGAGGAAAGGGCAATCAATCTTGATCTGGTTTCACAGCCCTGCTTGGTGGGTCTGCAGAAAGACTCTTCTGCTGCTTTCTCACCACCCTCCAAGAAAATGGGATTTCACGTCCGTCATGCCCCTTCCATCCACAACCCTTTTTACCTGGGCATCTCCACGTGTCCTGCCCTTTTCCAGGGTTTTCTCTCCACAAGGTCTCAATACATTACAGCATGTAGGCACTCCATTTTAGGAGTAAGAAATGTAATTATCTATTCATCTAACAGTGTGAACATAACACAACAACATTAGAAATGCTAGGCCTACCCACCCCAATATCGTGGCTATAACCTAGGCCAAGAGCAGATGTCCAGCGAAGAGTGTAAATATAGAGCAGGCACACAGCAAATCTTCCTTAGTGGATTACCTTAGTGATTTGTGCTCAGGTACTTCCTGAGCCAGAGGTGATGCCTCTGTCCTGGAAGATGAGATGTTTTGCACGTCTTGAAGGTGAGAAACATGCACGTGCTGACTGCGGTTTGTCGTATGCAGTGAGTCTCATGAAGCAAGGAGCCTCAGCGTGCTGCTAAATATAGACTGAGCTCTTGATGCAAAACACAGCCGGGACCTGATGTAGCACCTAGTAATGGCTGGTGAGCCCTAGCACAACAAGATAGGTCATGGAAAGGTGAGAACAGCTACTTTGGACAGGCTTTGCTCAACTGGAAGCTACAGGACAGCTAAGAAACCCAATGCATTGAAACAGCCTGTCTCTCACAAATGCGTTCTTGGATATCGCTCATCCTTGGCATCACAGCTACGTCTGACCCTTTATAAACACTTGAAAATTGCTGGATGTGATAAATGTCTTAAGTTCTGCTGTTCCAATGTTTCTATCACTAAAATTGCTCATCACAAATATTAGCAGAAAAAGAACCCTGAAACGGTGTATGTTTTTTTCAGCTGTGTAATTATTATTATTTTTTATTTGAATGAGTATCTGAGATGCAGGTTAGCCTCCTCCAGTCCTGCACCAGTGTGGGACAGAAAGAAAGTAGTCACAGGTAACCAGCTGCCTCTTAGATAAAGCAGTACAGTTATGAATGCTACATTCAAGAGATGTGGGATGAATGCTACATTCAAGAGATGTGGGGATACATCCACTGCAGCCCAGCCACCACAGAAGATGACAGAACGGGGAATCTTCTGGGCTGAGCCAAGTATCAAAACAGCAAACTCTAAAGGCCTAACAACAGGATGAAAATGTGCATTCAGTTGCAAAGGGGCAATGTCACGGGGAGAAATTTCATAAATTGTCTGCTGAGTACTGCTTTCTGATCTTCAGTTTAAGGAGAAAACCCCTCCACAGGCCTGGAGAGCTGAGCAGAGACAACTGAAGCTCAGAACTGGGGCTGGATGCAGTGGCCAGGGCCAGAAGACTCTTCCCTGGACAGGGCAGAGAGCCAGGAGAAGGTGAGGGAGGGGAGCAAATGGATGTCCTCCTCTCCTCCTTCCTGATGTGGGGATGAGACATAGAGCATTACTGCTGGGAAGGATCCAGGCTCCTGAGATGACAGGCCAGACCTTCAGGAGAGGCATTCAGCACGTGGTTTTTCTCTACGAGTGTAAATTCACGTCTATGGCTGCACTTTGCCAGTTGAGGCTTTGCGCTTGGCAGCTGACAGTCATTTAAGGGTGAAGGTCTCTTCAGCTCAGTCTCAGCCCTATGGCTTAGGCCATATGCCAAAAGCCAAGGAAAAAAAGCATGCCCCATGCAGGCAGCTTAAAAAGTCACAGGCATCTCCTTCCTGAGGCTCGCTCATGGGTGCTAAGCGCGGGAAGGAGACTTGGAGCAGAGCGGGAAGGGAGGAGGCAAAGGGAGGAGGCAAGAGAAAGAAACATTGGGAACCACATGTCTACAGAATAACTCTTCTACCACTTCCTTCCTGCCTTGCACCATCACCGGCTGCTTGCTAGTAAGACAGGTACGTCCGGGGGAAGCATGCCTTTGCACAACTAGCGGCGAACAGCCAGTGTAGGCAATGCAGAAAGGAGAATATTCAGACAAACACAGGGTCAAGAGAAGTATGCAAAGCCCAGGTGGAGGGGAGGAGAGCGCATCTTCAACCACTCTTGAAGGTTTTTTTGCTAAGGCGTGGGGGTAGACAGCCGCTGAGTAACCAAGAGGGCGTGCGACTGTATGCACCTGCTGTGCTTCACCTTAGAAGGGGAGGTCTCCAAGACCTGTGGTGTGCAGGCATACGGCAGCTCTCACATCAGGCAGACGTGTCTGAGTTGAGGACAAGCCCTCCTATGCCACATCCCAGGTGAGGTCTGGGCAGAGAACTGCTGCTGACCCTGAAACCAAGCACTGTTTTTATCCCGTCTACACAGCGGTTTGGTAGGTGGCCCCGAGAAGGCCCCACCTCATTCACCAAGGGTGGCAGATGCCCAGAGGCAGCAAAAAACTCAAGTCAACACCAGCCCTTATCGCAACCATTGTTTTTCTAAGTTAACAGTGGCTATCAGTACACTTTCACTGCTAGGAAAGAAGGGAAGTAATTTTACACACTCTCACGCAGAACCCTTGCAGCAGCCCTGCTGACTACCCTGCCATCCTCGCCCCACACAGCAGTGAGGATCCTCTTTTCCAGTCATTCTTAAGACAGGACATTTGAAACTAAAGGAAACTTCAGATCCCCCTTGAGAGGGCCTGAACATACCCACCGGACTCCAGACGGTCCGATTCTCAGACGTGGAGGGATGTGGCCCTCTGGTAAGACACTTTGCCCCAACTAGCGTGGCGACCGCTGCCTGCTAACCCTCATCAACGTCTCGGCACGCAAGCGGAGCATGGTTTGCCGCAGAGGGAAGTGGAAGGTAGTTGCAGAGTGCAGTCGTACCCTCTGGTGTACTTCTTCCACACACACAGCACTTTCTTAGTTCCCCTGTGGAGGCCCCTTCCAGATATCCTCACCCCGGGGAACAGCTCATGCTGCTGCCGGGGACGGGGACGGCAGGTACTGCTGCCTCTGCCCCATCTGCTCGCTTGCTAGGATGTCTTCACTCAGAAGCTGCTGTCATTGAGTGGGCTCTGACTGCATTGGGGTACTTGCTGGAAATGAACAGCTCTTGGCATGGGCCGGGAGAACCTCTTGGTGTTTACGGCTGTGGCTAGCACCGTGCTGCTGTGATGGCCTCGCAGGCTAAGGCAACCCATGTCCATCTTCTCATACCGCTCTCATCATCTGGTAACTAAACTAAGTCAGGGGACCTGATTGCCCTTCAAGCTCTAGGGATCTTGCACGGCAGGTGCTCTGTTCAGCATTCAGGGTGGGGCTGCTTACGCCACCCCAGGGACTGCTCTTTCCCACATGGAGGGGAAGTAAGGTCCCCACTAGCTTGTCCGCCCTTCCAGAGATGCAGGAGACAATCCTCCTGCACTGAGAGCAGACTGCTTCCCCTTGGTCCGCTTGAGACGGGCCCAAACAAGCAACAAATAAACGTTCCAAGGCTGCTAAAAAGCTACCTTCTCCCCTGCATGAACTCAGGGTTAAAGAAATTGCTCATACACAGTGTGGACCAAGAAAGCTCGTGCCCCTCCTCTGTCTGAAGGGACTCAATCTCTGTCAACACATCTCCTCCTTCTGGAGTTAGCTGACTGCTTCCTGGAGCAGGTGTCCACCCCGTAAGAGAATGCCCAAAAGATTAGACCTTTCTTTATCAAGGATGTTATACAGTGGACACCTTCAACTCATAAATACAGTAAAGTACAATTTTTAAGGGCACACAACACCATTATGGCACACCCACCTTCATATTCCTCTCTTCACGTGGAGAAGACTTCTGCATGGAAATCATCATGTGACTTTGCAAGAAATGCTTCTCCTAGCATGACCTAACACTAATCGAATGCCAGGTCTGCTCTTGTGTATGGTTATCTTGGAAAGGTGGAGTTTTTTGTAACTACACCTGTTCAAAGAGCATTAATTTTCTTCACCTCCGTTTCTTAAATGTGTGTATATTCTTCCCTTTGGTCTTGTTTACTTCCTCTAACTGCCCTTATTTCCTGTTGTTTCCCAGAGGCATCAAACAGATGTGGTAGGCAGTTTCACTGGCTTACTATGGTGGGTGTTATATAGCAGTACAAGTTTATGTTCTTCAGCTGCAGTTATTCATTAAGACGAGGGAGGAGAGAAGTATGAATTTTCTAGATCTGAACCACTATGTTGTAAGAGGGTGTGGAGGTACACACCAGTGGCCAGATTCTGGTTCCTGTACGCTGGGTAGTCTCTGACACAGCAACTACCACCATCCGCTTCAGACAGTTCCCCCATCTGACCGACTATAAACGATAGCTTCTTTTGGAAGTCTGCCTCTGAAATCTCTACGGTTTGCATTTTTTGTTACTCAGTTTGAAAAAAATGAATTGAAGACTAAAGCCCTTAATTTCCTCTGGGAAGTGACTTCAGTAATTGATCAGCAGCTCTGTCTTATTTATTACGCAGCCTGGTTTAGGCACAGTCCCCAATATCCTGTTTTTAGTGAATAGGCATGCTGTAGTCAAGAAATTCCTTGTGAAGAAAGGCATTTTTTCCTGGAAGTAAACCAGACCTGACTCCCAGGAGACACTACAGGGAGACCAGCAGGTCTTGGAAAACTTGCCTGTCTTCGACGCTTCCCCAAGACAAGCATCCCACTTGTTCCCCTGACATGTCCTGTTGGCACCTATGGGACCATAATGTTTACTGGCGTATTTTTAAGAAGTGATGCAAATGCTAACTTTCCACCTTGTCTTCTGATTCTCAGGAAACACCAGCTGGAAAAAGAATAATGGAAAATTGTACAGACACAAATAATAGCTCCTCTTGCACACAAATTCCCTACGAAGAGAGCAAGACACTTCTGGTTGCTGTTTACAGCATCGTTTTTGTCATAGGCCTTCCAGCAAATTGCTTAACTTCCCTGCTTACATTTGTACAAATCCAAAGGAAAAAAGTAATTGCCATCTACATTTTCAGTTTATCATTGAGTGAGGTGATGTATTTAAGTACCTTGCCTCTCTGGATTATCTACGTGCAAAATGGGCATGAGTGGACTATGAATGCAAATGCTTGCAGAGTAACAGGATTCATCTTCTTCTGCAACATATACATCAGCATTCTGCTTTTGTGCTGCATTTCTGTGGATCGTTATGTGGCACTGGTGTATGCTCTGGAGTCAAGGGGGAGAAGAGGACAGAAAATGGCAACCACAATAGTGTGTCTTCTCTTTGCTGTGGTTGCAATAATCCACACTCCCGTATTTCTCATGGACGATAATGGAAAAAAGAAGACCTGCTTTGAGACTTTGCCCCTCAACATACAATTGGCTTCTTTCGGCTTTGCCAGATTCATATTTGGATTTGCCATACCTTTCACAATCCTCATTTTTACAAACTACAAAATTTTCCAAAGTACAAAAACAAGCAGCAGCTTGACTTGTCGCCAAAAAGCCAAAGTGAAGCATCTGGCTATCACCATTATTATCATTTTCCTGATCTGCTTTGCTCCCTACCATGTGGTACTCATGATAAGATCCATATACTTTATGTTTCATCAGAATTGCTCATGTCCATTTGAAAAAGATATATATTCAATTTTTACAGTGTTTCTGTGTTTAGCCACTGCAAACAGCATTGCTGATCCAATCATCTATGTGCTGGTTAGCGAAAACGTCAGAAAAGATTTTTATAGGAGTCTGAGAAGATGGAGATTGAACTCATCCAGGCTGAATTCATCCATTAATCAAAAGACGGACAGCATAAAATTGAAAACGTCAAAAGAATCACAGGAAGGAGGGCTAAAACAAGAAAACAAAGAAATATCAGATTCATCTGACATTCAAAAGACCAAAGACCAAGAAGGTGGCAGCTAGCAGTTAGCTGCTGACACAAATAAGAAGTTCCCAACACCAGCTGCGGGCTGCAGACTGCAGCACACAAGTATTTACATGCCGACGTCCGTAGGAAGTTTTGCCACAGTGCATGGGCCAGCAACTCCTTGAGGATGCTATGGGAGCGATACTTCTTATTTCTGTCTGTTTCCTATGATAAAGTTTGCCCACCAGTATTACTGGTGAAAATACTGCGTTGCGAAGGACATGTCGAATAAACTAAATAATTTACTTTGACTCAAATTGAAATCTTAAAAGCTTATTTTTTGGACTGGCTCTTTTCCTCATATGAATTCAGAACCAGTTTTACCTTCTGAGATGGACAAAAAAAATCCCTGCTGAGGAGAATAATGTAGGGCCCATTCTTATGGTTGAAATTTTGAGTTCTTGAGGAGGTACATGAGATTCTCATACACGTACTCTGTTGTTAACGTTTGTGGTTAACCAGTGGAAAATATTAAAAATGAGGAAGTCTTTCAACAAGAGCCTTGAAAACGTTCCTAATACTTCAGTATGCAGCTTTATCTACCTTGCACATTCTGGGGAGAATTAAAGGGCAAAACAGTGGCCTGGTAACACAGACCAACAGTACTTCTATTGTATTAGTCAAGATCCTGCACTGTCCTGAAATTCTTAAAATGTACAATTCTAATGCTTGATATTTTACAATTAGTAGATTTTACTTGTTTTGCAGTTAAATCTGGAACGCACTGAAGTATATAGAAAAAGTATACATTTCCAAGTGGTGTCATGGACTGTTTTTATGCCATCTCCGAATGTTCGTTGAACTCGTGTTTCATTTCTGACTAAGCTAAGACTTCCCTTTTGGTATCAATCCAACTTCTAGCGTGTAGGAGTCTATACAAGTGTTAAGTGCCTTACTGACAAGGAAAGGAGGGCAGCATGGAGAACACAGTCCCTTCTCCCCAGAGATTGGAACCCCCTTGGACATGCTGGTGGTGCATACATGAGACTATGCTGGGGCAGATTTCGTTGTTGCTGCTGCCACTTCCACTATGAATAAACTATTGATGGTAGTTTCCTGTGCTTTCAAACCAGAAATTAAAAAATAAGAATGATACAAATCTGGCAAGATTTATCTAAACAGCTTCTTCATATTTTTATGTGATCAAAGCAAAACAGACAAAGATCATTAATCAGTTGGATGTTTACCTGAGTACAAGTTTGTAAAGGTGTTTCATAGCGTCATTCTGCTTCATCTGTAATGCTGTATTTCTGTAATATTTTTAAATTGTCATTAATGTTGACATTTCTGAATTGAAGTAACATTAGCCAATGTTAATGTTTTAAAATTGTCATAGGTATTTCTGTATATTATGCTTTATTCTTACACATTTTTGCAAAGAGCATTGTGCCAAAATGGCATTTCCTCAGGTTATTGTATTTATGACATATTTAATTTTTGTATTATTTAATGACTCCTCTGGCATCTACCTATGAAAGGCTTGTGTCCTCAAAAGTAGTTCACATCATACTGAATTGAATAGGAGATTGTTTCTTGGAAAAATGTGAAATTCTGTTGTGATGCTTATTAACAAACGGTGGTTTTGTATTTTCATATGCATCCCAGAGATCTAACTCTCTAAGCTATCAAGGCGAGATCTGCAAAGTGCTGAATATCTGTAACTTTGCTGAAAATCAAACTTTCCATTACTAAAAAAATCAGCAGCAGGTGTTGCTCATGACAGCCCAGTCAGCCACTGCATTGGTGATTAAGCTTTGAAGACGCATATGCAAACTGCCCCAACCTCAGGATTTTCATAGTCTAAATGTAAAACTCTGATAATAGCAGTGAATTCAGAAGAAACAAAAGATACAGACTTCTGAACTGATTGAAATGGACGCAAATTAGATATGCACCTCAATGAATTTTGAAACCTCTCTGATGTTT
The DNA here is from genome assembly GCF_035582795.1 of Mycteria americana. Lineage (NCBI taxonomy): Eukaryota > Metazoa > Chordata > Aves > Ciconiiformes > Ciconiidae > Mycteria > Mycteria americana. The sequence goes on along the minus strand of NC_134369.1, from coordinate 64,630,390 downwards.
TTCCTGTGATAAAACGTGAGTGTCTTTAGAGCAACCAATATTGGAGCGCACTGCCGTTAGGTGCAGGGGACAGGGAGGAGCAGGGTCTGATACAACATCTGTAATTCTTTTGCCTTGCCTAATTTACATGCTGTTCTAAATTACTACATTGTTATGGATCTTCTTTTAACGAAAATCCTTGGAGCTTCTTTGTTCAGATGCACTCTGAAATAAAAGCCTTAGGGGTGACAAGGCTCTGTACGTCCTGATCCAACTTTGAAGATGACCTAGATGATCTCCAGAGGTGCTTTCCAGACTAAAATATTCTGTGACAGGGACTAGGGGCCAGGTACCAAGCAATGTATCCGCATGGGAAAACTGCAAATCCTGACTTCTTTGGATAAATGGAAAAGAAGCTTTAAGTCTGAGCAAGGGCATCAAGAATGCTATTTCCATGTTGTTAAACTATCCCATCAGATAAGCCGACTGTTTCTCATGTGATAAATTGAAGCATGTGGTCTGTTTTGTCACACAGTATCAGACTGGGCAAAGGAAGGGTCTCAGCACTGGGACACTTGCTAGAGACACAGCAAAGTACAGGTCAGAGCAGATCTGAAGGATGGATTGATTGTGTGGATCTTTCCATCCTTTCCTCCTGCAGGGACAGTACCAGTGAGCCTGCAGGGAGTGCTTCGTGCTGTGAAAAAAGGTTCACCTACTACATGAGGTCTGCAGTTCTCAGCCCAGCTGCTTGGATCTGTCCCTGACTTCCTCAACTCAGCTTAAGCTGCAAGATGACTTGGAGAGAGTACAGAACCAAACCTAGGCCGTGCTTCCCAAATGGATCTTTAGACGTCCAGGTTTCCACACGTATGGCTCAGAGCAGGCAAGTCAAGTTGCTCACCAGTGTAACGGGGGTGAGATTCAAAAATTTCACTCTCTTTTGTATCCAGCATTTATTCAGGTGTAACTTCCATAATTTGATTTAAAGAAGAGTGGGCTCCTGAATAAATAAAACATAATTTTACTTTTACATGTGTCTCAGACATTCATAATGTACCTGGGAGATAAGTGGGTTGCTGATTATTTTAAGTATGACTATGAAGCATGAAGTGAATAATTTCTGGCTATGAACTAGAGCTGGCCAAACTAGTTTTTGCAGACAATATATCTGATTTGTTTGTTTATTCATCAATTTTAAGTTATTTCTAAAGACTGCATTTTTTAAAGTAATTGTTTGGGGTAACTCGCTTATAAAACTCTATTCCTGTCTAAGAAATGCTTTCATATTCAGTATTAAATTTTGCTTCAAGAGGATAGTTATACAAACCAGGCAAAACCAGATACAAATGAACTCAGACTCTCTATACACGACAAAGTTTCATCTGCAGTTGGTGACCCTGTAGCTGGTCTGATTCAGTCCCTGCTATCAGATACAACCCAATGTCAAATTTCTGTTGGGTAGTGAGTGATGAAAGCTAACTCAGAACCAGGCTTTCAAAAATGTCCACAAACTAATAGCTTTTCTTCATGAGCATATTGTCATCCTACAGGTCATGCTGTGGGATAGGTCTTTTAGGAAACATCCTCTATGCAGTGAAGTGACGCCAAAGTTGCCTCACAGGTTGGAATACCTGTCTTATTTTCAAACCAGCAGAAACTAAAGGTAGCAAATAAGGGTGGGGGGATTGCATCAGAGAGATGCAATCATTTTTTAACCTCTTTGGTGTGCAGGGAAGCATACAGGTGGCAGCATCCCCAAAGCTGGATCTCCCAGCATGTCTTCTGCAACTAGTATCTAGAGATGAGGATGTGATACCTACCGGTCCTCTCCATCCCTTCTAGTGCCTCCTGGGGTGGCTGCATCCCGCTGCACTCCCTCTTTCCCCTGCACAATTAACCTTTGCACAGGAGAGGGTGCTTCTCATACTCTACTTGCACCAGGGATGCAGCATGGCCTCATGATGCAATCTTGAAGTGAAAGGAATGTGAACCATAAAAAGAGAAATCTGTTATCCCAAATTAGACTAATACTAATATCCTGGTAACAGATGTTAGTTGCTGCCATCTTGAGCTATTGGTAAGAAAGAGTAGGACTCTAAACTCATTGTCTCAGAATCACAGAATCATATAGACTGGAAAAGACCTTTAAGATCATCAACTCCAACTGTAAACCTAACACTACCAAGACCACCACTACACCATGTCCCTAAAAATGAGACGTGGTCCCTACATGTCTCATCACTGTAATTCAGATCACTGATAACTTCTACAGTTTTGCTCTCTTACTTCATCCTGTAAGAAATGCTCAGAGATAACGAAGCAAAAACCAGCCTTGCAGACAGATGGAGAGTCTGCTGAGGAGAGATGATAAGCTATGCGGTAAGAATTTCACAAAACATCACATGAATATCACCTACACGAGCGACCTCAAAATAAGTCTTGTCAGTACGCCATGAAATGATCCATCCTGTTTGGCAGCCTCAGTCTGTGACGGGCCCATACATTTCAGGCCATGATCACAGAGCATGCCCTGTATGTTCAAAGGTCTGTCTTGAAATATTTTCTTGAGGGAGGTGAAGAATCAAAGAGAAGAGAGATACTGGGGGAAAAGGGTGTTGTACGATACACAAAGTCCTGAAAAGCCTTGTAAACCTAGTCGCAGATGTTCTGAACAAGTATGCAAATACCCGAGGGTTCAGAAAGCTACTTAGAAATGCATCAGCCTGTATCACAGTTCCCCATCTGTAAAATGGGACACTTCTTCCCTTGAGCATTGTCTGTCTTCTCTGTTTAAAATATAGGCCCTTGCAGGAGATACTAGAAAGAGTGAGCAGGTGTGTCATCTGCATATTCAGAGCTTACTGCAACAGAGCAGTGAATGGCAGGGAGGCAAATATAAGCTACTAAAGCACAAATTCTAATGAGTCAGCTCTTTCAGGGTCAGATTCAAAGCACTTTATTTGCTTCTATTTATGCTGGGGTATCAGAAAAAAAAAATATGCAGGCTTTCATTTTAACTTTGGGTCTCCTTCTGGTAACATGGGCACTAGACCCTTGGGGACTTCACTGGGATTTTTCCTCACTGGGATATTTTGGTGTTTGGAGGTGTTTTGTGGCTGCCAAAAGGTAAGAGTAATACCGATCGACAGAGTTGACTTCCAGACTGGAAACACGCAGGGCCAAGCGCTCACAAGGCTCATAGTACCTCTCCAGGTACAGGACTGAAAACAATCAGTAACACTAATAGTATTTGCTGTTGCAACTTCCGTACACAGTAGGCCACCAGTAATAATCTCTAAAATCCTTAGTGCTTTGAGATCTATCCATGTGGACACTGCCTCTCAAGCTCTTCCCTTCCTGGCACTACTTTCGTCGGTTGGGAAGCACCTTCTCAGCACCAGATTTCTGGAATGGGTCTCGGACAGTGTGAGCCTGATACGCTTGAGGCAACAGCACTATTGCTTACCCATTTGATTAATTTAGGGGGTTTTTTTGCCTTTCTTAAATACAGTCGAGAAGACTAGGCTCACACTACCCACTACAGGTAGATTTTATTATTGTATGTTTGACATTTATAGGTGACTTGACAATATGTTGGATAAAGGACATTTGATAACGTATTAAAAAAAAATCCTGTAATTTTCCGTTTAGCTGCATGTACCTTCCTGTCTACCTCTAATTCTTTTGTTCAAATCTTTTCTAAAATAAGGCTTATGAAAATGGACAGTCCCTAGCTCTCAATGGAATGGTGCACTTAACTGTACCGCTTACAGTAATAGCTGTGTCCTGAAGATAACAAAAGCACGAGCCTCAAACTAAACTCAGGACTGGATGCAGCAAGGGAAGAATGGGAAGAAAAGGGAACTTTCCTATGCAAAAGGGGAGAAAAATGTACATTAAATAACAAAGGAACTGAGGAGTATGACTGACTTCTTGCTTTCTCGACTGTTACTGTGGGAATGGCCTGTCAACAAAAGGCAGGAGATTCTAGCCAGGCCAAGTACAAATACGAAGTTTCTATCAGAAACAAGAAAAAGGGGGGGAATGGGGAACTTCCTTTGTACACAGGGGTGTGAAGCAGATACAGACAGAATGTAACATAATAATAGAAAACATTCAATGGGAAGTGAAAGGTCAGCAGGTAACTTCAGTACTCTACAAAAGCAGAATTCAAAGGCTTGTGTGATTTTATAACTCAGCAAGGGGCTTTCCCTAATGAGAGGCTGAGTGGTCCCTGCTTGCTTTATTCAAGGATGAGTCACTCCCTCTTCTGACCAGAAACATTCCCCTCTCATGAGAGGGAAGAAGCTGGAAATTATATTAAATATTTGTCTTTTTGTTTCCTAAGCATTCAGTTTCAGATACTAGAACTATTTCTAAGTCAAATTCCAAAATGAGAAATAACACTGTACAAGGAAAAATCCCAGAAAATAATCTTTTTTCTCTGGAGATACTGAAAACCATTACAAATAAATCAATGTGAAGTTAAATCAAAGCTGTGAAACCAGCTCTTCCTCCCCGAAGGCTGTGCAAAATTGAATGTGAATCTGAACTTTTTTTGCTGGCCTATAGTTTCAGATCATAATGACTTTAAACCTCCAGAATTTGGAGAAAATATTATTTTTTTTATGTAGAAATGTAGTTTGGACATATCCTTCCATGATATAAGCAAATATTAATGTATAATCCTGACTTGTCAGTGCTTCAGCATCATACGTCTAATTGACTAACATGAAGAAAAGCTTTTATGAAAGCAACTTTCATATCATTCAAATATTCAACACATCAGTCAACTATGGGTCGTGAGTCTACTGCCTCTATTCGGAACCACGCAGCAGAATTTGCATTTCAGAAATGACACTGAGAGGTTAATTCCCCTTTGCTACACTTCCAGCTTTTGGTTTGGATAAATTTCTTTGTGTTTTCCAGTGTAATTCTAGCCCTGACCCCTTTTAGGACACAGGATGATGTTTTTCCAGGAGTTTAATGTAGTCACAAGAGGGCACCAGACTCTAGCCTATTTCTCCTGCTGGCCATGGTGAACTTCACTGTGGAAGAAAAAGAAATAGTATCTCTTATATCTCTTAAGTTCGCAGCCTGTAATCATAAATTTGTAAGACTTGGTGCTGCTAGGTAGAACAATCCGTAGAGAGGCATGTGTGCATGCTCATGCTTACCATACAGATAGCTGTTGAGGCAGACACAAGATTGGGTTATAATGTTTATCCAGCTATGGCAGAAACATGCAACCTTTTTCAAATGGTGGCTACAAACAGGCAGAAAAACAAGAAACAAAAAAATAGAACTGAAAACAAGCAAGAAAAATCATGGGGAGAAAAAGAGAGAGTCAATTCCCTTGCTCCACACAATAAAAAACAGAGGATGATGGAACTTGCCAGGATCTGTCCATGATTCCCTGGAGAGGATGTAAGTGGCAGGAGGCAAACATACCACCTAAGGCATTCAGCTGAGCCAGCCCCTGCAGTATCTAAAGACCCAGCAAATTCTAAACAACTCTTTCTGGAGCCCCACTCTGCCTCCCTGCCTCAGCAAACCACTCCACATCATCCTGCACCACTGCTCACTGCAGCTCCGGCAACCTTATCCCAAGTCTATTGGCATTTGGTGCTACCTGTTAGTCAGATTAAGTAAGGCCAATTAAAGATGTATTATTCCATTAACATTAGACATGTTGAAATGATTGCTGGGAAACCACTGGCTACCAACAGAGCACCGGGAGACATGGGTTAACACTCCTTTATTGCTACAAAAGTCAAAGCTGTCATTCCCATCAAGGCACAGGACCGCAGCAGAGAACAAGACTAGCTCACAGCCTGTTATCTGTGTTCATACCCATGCTTCTAAGTGGGTTAACCCTTTAACCAGATAAGGCAGACAGGAAAAAATAGGGTGAAAAAATAGGGTAAAAAAAATTACATTTTTAATAGGCCTTTTCATGCCCTAGCTTACCTATTTCTTATGCTCATTTTTGGATACCCTCCCTAAACTATAATTGCTATGTTCCTACTATAATTTGTGACCTTATAGACTGTGTCATTCAGGTAAGTCGCCATCAAATCAACATCAGCAATAATTTGTGGATACAGTACATTTTCCAGTTTAACCTATCAACTCACCAGACTCTAAAACAAAATTTGGAAACAATCCAAACACTCCAACAAGCCATCACAGCCTTCATCTAGTCTTCCAAGGAGCACAGAGAGTCAATTTAACTTGCAGATAAAGCGTTAACTTCTATATCAGCATATTTCTCTTGCGGATGCTTAATTTTATTCTCCTTGTTATTAATGATGGGTCTAAGGAAAATCACATTTCACAAATGTTGTCAATGGCTTGTTACTACAGTCTCAGCCACTAGAATTAAGTTACTGCGTAAGAAACTCAGTGTCCTTATTTTTCTACTTTTTTCCCCTGGTTTTCATGGTCCAAAAGATTAACAACTTTAAGGCAAACTTAAAAAAAAAACAACTGGCCTAGAGATTCTTAAAAGTTTTGTTAGCTTTAACTGTGCTTTTGAATTATAACTCTCCAGTTTGGCACTACTGCAGAAACTAGTTTCCCACCGCTATTGTAATTTTCAGGGACACAACTTCTAGAAACAGCACAGTGCCTTCCAAAAGGCAGTTTTCAAGAGCAGAACACTGTAATATCAAAAGATGCAGAACAGCAAAGGTGTAAGGCTCAAATCTGGCCTAAAAGATCTGAAAGCCGTACTCTAATGTATGTGCAAGGCTGTATGAAAAAGGAATTATTCATTAACTTCTTCAGCTTGCAAGCGCTTCAGGCTATTTTGTTCTTACAGTATCTGCAGTTTTCAAAGGAAGGTAGACCTGGTGGGGGAAAAAAGATCTTCATATGCACAGCACAAACACATTCATCAGAAACAGACTAACTCCCAAGATGAAAATGTGGTACTTAGCTTGCTGCAAAGAAAGGAATACCTTGTGTAGTGACAGGCTGCACATGTTTTTTGAGCTTGTGGGTGCTATTTAATAGTAGATGCTTAGTTGCCATAGCAACTGTCATACCCTATGGTATTTATGCTTAGATATGGAACACATATTTTAAGCAGCACCAGACAACATGGCATTCAAGTGTCCAAAATGTACGTTTAAAAGAAAATGCCTGCTATGAAGGACGTAGGTGTGTTCCTCTAGTTATTAGAAAACCTTTATAACGCAACACTTTTGCAACAACAAAACAATCTTGTCCCTTACAAACATAAAACAGAACTACCATGATGATCCAGAAGAGGGCTTAGAAGCCTTAAAATAAAACCCCAAACAACATTCAGCACTTTAAAATCCATCTTTGCTGACGGCTACTGCATAATCTGGAGACTTTTGCTGTTTGGTATAGGCCACGGTACTTTGCCACTAGAGGTTTCTATTGTAGTTTTAGTATCTCGCTAGGTACCACTTCGAAAGTCTTAATTTCATGTCATCTGGGCTTTGTTCCTACCACAGATGTCCACTACCAACACAAAGCCACATACTGGCTGTTGGCCCCTGCCTGCCATTGCGCATACGTATTATTTGTGGTTTCACAGCTGGAATTTCTCAAGCGTGCTTTGTAGCCCCTTTGGCTTTTGTAGTTTTGCCACGGAGAACACTTCCTCTGAATGGGCTGGCAACTGTAAGTCTTGCTGAAAGCACTTCTTTTATTTTTATTTTGTCACATCCTGGTGGTTATGGAGCATAAACAAATATTCTAATATGAGGACACTCTTTCTTTCAGGCTCTTTCCACCATAAGAGGAAACCGATGGTCAGTAACTTCTACAGCTGTCTGTGAAGGGTCCTTAACTCCAACACGCCCACTTTAGCCAGGCAAGCTAAAAGAGTTTGCAGACTAGTACAAGCCTAAGAGCTTTCACGTGTCCTGTTTCCACTGTATTTCCTGCAGTCAAAACATATTAATACCTCTTCTTACCAATTTATTATTGGTTCCATAAAGTTACTAGCTGACCTCAGTAAACACAGTGGTGCTGGTTTTAGCGCACAGGGTTTCTTGGTCTGAACAAGTTCTTTTTAGCTCATTCTTTGCTCGTTTCGTAGCTCATGTCATCCCTAATTCCCCTGGCCTCCTAGCAGATAGATCAGATACCCACAGCCATAAAACCTAAGGCCTGAGGCTGGTGGCCTGAGCCAGACAGATTTCTGCCTAGGAACGGAATGGCATTGCTAGTGTTGTACTGACAGCCACATACCCTCCCTCCCATCACCTGTCTACTGCTGCTCTTCAGTTTTTCGCCAGCACAAACACCCAGCTGAGCCAAGACAGCCAGCCAATTGTTGCCATACTCAGACATGTATTAGCTGGTGCATGGATTAGTTGGTGTGATGAGCGCTCTGACTATGCTATTCTCATTTTGTAAGCCACTAACATCTCATGCCAGCATCATTATCATCCAACATCAAGCTACAGTTAGCCCACAAATGCTCACTTACTCACTATGAATGCTTTGGTTTGTTTTACAGGCACCAGATGCCTGCTGCTCTTATCCAACCCCCTCCTACAGGTAGAGCAACAGCCCTTCCAGGCTCAGAGCAATGAAGGAGAAGCTTACCCTCACTGAAGGCTGAGCAGAACTTTCAGCCACCTTTGGTGGTCCACACAGTAACACGCTGTAATGATACAAAACCACTTTCTCTTAAATTCAGTGCGCTGTGACTGCAGACCGCACACAATGAAGTTGTATCCTGTACCTGGTTTACGGGACCCAGCTGAGCTGCTACAAGAGGCTTACTTCTTAGGGAACAGCCACATTTAATTACCCTCCTTAGCCTTTCTTCCATCTGCTTCTGGATTTTTTAGGCTAGCTCTGCTGCAGGAATGTGCTCGTCTGCAGAAGCACTCAGGACTGTTTCATAATGCTGCCTATCTCAGAGGTAATCAGAATTTGCCAGGTTGGGCTTAAAGGAAATGGTACATTATGAGCAGGCCTCCTGCCCTACTCTGGAGCCAAATTAAAAAGACAAACATATCTTAAATGCTTTAATCAAACAGTAATTATGAGAGAAACAATACAGATGCAGAGCAAGTCCACGTTGTCTTTAGCAGGCAGGGGCAAGCAAGCTCTGTCCCCGTTCTGAACCATCGGGATCACAGCCAAAACTCTTCCAAACCTCACACAGTCGTGCCGGTACAGCACAGAGCTCGAGCGAGCACACCTAGTCTCTCAGTAAGACTCGCTAGCCAGAACACAGCACTGCACTGACGACAGCTCACGGCTTCCCGTTCAGGGCTGAGTCATGTCTGGTTGGCTCCAAGCACCAGCAGCGCAAGCACACGTTGTCCTGCCTCTGACTGCTCAGTCGTACTCTGAACTATTCGCCCAGCTACATAAACCCCAGGGCCCTCGAACCAGAGACAGAAAACGCTGCAGCCACGCAGGAGTGCAGAGTGGAAAACACTTCATTGTCAGCTCAGTATTGGTATTGAGACAGGACTCCATCCTATCTCACTGAAACTATTTGTTTCAAAGCTTAAGCAACCTCCTGACTAATTTCCCTACCCTCTTTATCTGAGGGCTTGCAAGCCACTGGTTGTGAAACACTGCGCTAAGCTTCATACAAACACGAAGTAAGAGACAGTGCCTGTCAGAGCCCACGAAACACTCCCTCCGAGAGACCTTTCCACAGGCTAGAAATACTATCAGGGCAGTGACCCAGTGGAAAGTGAGGAACTTCATTCTGCTTTTATTTCTGTTTCTTGTTCACCTACATAAAGATTATCTGCATTGGACCTTTAGAACTATTAAACCCCACTATTATTATAATCATTTGTAATGTAGAAATGTCATGGACTGAGATCGTTTGTGCAGCTTTGAAAATGCACAAATAAACTGTAAATTCCATTTCTTTTTTTTTCTGTCTTTTAAAAGCGCAGTTTCAGCCCTGCTCCCGGCCATTCAGCTCCTATTAATTTCTGCGGTTTTATAAACACTGTCCAACTCTAAACCCGCCTTCCCGTCACCGCCAATGTGCGAAAGTCTGGCCAGCTCAGCAGGGGCTGAGCAGCTCCAAGAAAGGAGCAGCAAAGCTCCCGAGGCATCAAGCACAGCCCAGCACAGGCTTGCTCCAGAAGGGAAGGAAGGGGGCTGGGAGGGAGGGAGTAGTGGCTGCTTTCCAACGAGCATGGCACGCAGGTCACACCACCCGGTACCAGCCGCCGCTGGAGGAAGAGGCAGGCCGGGGCTCCCGGGAGAGCAGGCTCTCTGACGGAGCAGGCGGCCTGCGGGATGGGGAGAGCCGGAGCTGGCTGCCAGCACGGCTCCTGCAGCCGCTGCCGCTCGGCCGTGGAGGAGGCAGCATGGCTGGAGCCCGTGCGCACATGCAGCTCTCGCAGATTGAAGCCGGGCCCGCCCTTCATCCACGCCGAGCACAGGCTAACCACTGCCCAGCCAAGGGAAAGGGCTCAGGGTAGCAGCTCCACTTGACTCACCCCTCCTGCTCTGGGGCAGGGGCTCCAGCTCAAATAAGCCCCAGCATGTGCTAAGGATGGATCTGCACCTCGGACCCGCTCGGAGAGGTCGAGGCAACGCCTGCTCCTGTTAAACCAGCCCTGTACCTCCTGTTTTCAAACAAAAAGGGCATCCCATTCAGGGATTTCCTCTTCGGTGATCACACTCTTCTAAAGGCTGCCAAGTGCTTTTAAATCCCCTGGGGACTGCCACTCGCTCTGAAGATTTTGCTGGGTGCCAGTGGTGACTCGTCTTAGGAGAGATCTGCTGAGCTGGTTTGCATCATTTTCTCCTGTCACCCATGTTAGTCATTTAATCAGCAAGCAGGTTGCCCTGCAGTGTCTCACCAGGTGCAATGCCTCTCAATTGCCTAGAAGCTTTGAGTACGTATTCTGAATCACCTTTTGATTGAGAAGTCTCCTGCCATTTCTGACCTGTAATTCCCCCCCCTTTTTTTCTTTTCTTTTTTTTTTTTTAATGCAGTTATTGTCTTCATTTCAGTTCCCCCTATCAGGTTGCTTTGCAGACGTTTCTTTCCAGTTCTGTTCCATGCTTTGTCTCTAGAACTTCAACTTTAACTTAGGTATTGGTTCTGCTTTTGCTCGCAGATTGTTTTAGCTGCAAAAGTTTCAAGGGCTGAGATAGCTTTCTCAATATATAAATACCTATTTAGGAAATTACCAGATTTCCACCTGTTCTTTTTAACTCTGGTGTTAAAATTTCATTTACTGAAACCAGTAGGAGGATGAAAAACTTCAGCATGTAGCTAAAATTTGATCATTCTCTTTATCACATTGTGGTTACAGTTCCATTAAATTCTTTATCACACTATTTTAGTCCTATCAGAGATTGTTTGCTTTCTAGTAAATACTTTGAGCTGTATTGTTTTGCATAGGTCTGTCCAGATTTTTCCATTTTGACTTTTCAAGTTTTGTTTCTCACATGTGAAATGTGAGACTTGTTTTCTCCTGAGAATAATCAAATCTTGTCATATCTCGATGAGACATAGATAGTTTCTCAGCTTTTCAAAGAAGACGGAGTGCTGAGAACCTTTCACAATTTTTCTTTCAGTGGCTTAATCAGAAACATAGATGATGTGGTTTTTAAGCCATCAGACATCCTCTCGTTTCACTGGAGAATTTATTGAGGAAAAAACAAGCTACAAACAAAAATGTCAAGACCCTCTCATTGTATCTAAAAGGTAAAAAAAAAAAAGATAAGGAGAGGCAACTTATGTTCCTTACTATATAGATGATGCTATAATTGGGAAGAGCAATACTAATGAACTGTTCTAGCTGTGATCCTGCAGGGAACAGCACCCACCCTGCCTCAAAAGGGAAGTCCAGAGAGGCTCAAAGGTTCTTGCAGGATTGATTGTGGTATTACCTATTTGAATTCTTTGCAGCGAAACTAGAAGAAGCCAACGTCAAGCCAAACAGAGGATGAGAACACATCTCTTTGTGGCATTGCTCTTTCAAAGTTTTGACACGTATTTTTGCACCATGATGTCATAAGCACGGTGCAAGAAACTGTAAAAACCAAGGGGAAATACTGCACTTTGTAACCGGTCTTGTCCCAAAAGCTGATCTTGCTTTGTTATGGGAATGTTATTTCCTCCTGCTTTCTCTTATCAAGCTACAGCTCTCTGTTGTTTTACAGCCTTTCCTACCGAACCTCAGCCCCAAGCCCTGTTGATACCCCCTCCTCCTGCTGTCTAGCCCACCCTCTCTCCATTTTCTTTCTCTCCTCGCTCCCCGCCCCTCCGGGCGCAGCACATCCTCCCCTGCCCGAGCCGCAGGCAGCAGCTGCCGTGCTTCTGCGTCTCTCTCCCGGCAGCCGCAGCCAGGACAAGCCCGGCTCCCCCCCCCGCTCCTCCTGGCTGCTTTGGAGGCAGCCGGCACGTAGCTGCAAGACCGGGAAAGCGACCGAGAAACGCTCGGTCGGCCTAAGTACTTGCAGATGTGCAGCGGCATCGAGCTGGAAGTCACAGCAGCGTTCAAAGCCCTCGGGTTTTTTTTCGCTCAGCAGGGCGGTTGGAGCTTTCGGGACGGCGACTTCCTAAGGGGTGCGAAGCTTCACCCCTTCCCTCCCTCCCGCCCCGACGAAGAGGCTTCCCCGTCCTCTGACTCCGAGACCTGGGCTGCGAGGCCAGGCCCAAACAGGAAATGCCACAAGCCTTGCTAATGGAGTCATGAGGCTTGGCACCCCCCGCGGCGCGGCAGAACCGGGGGGGAGGGTGGGGGGAAGCGGCTGCGAGGGCGGGCCGGCAGCGGTTGGCGCCGGGGACTCGCCGGCCCTGAGGGAAGCGGCGCCCGACGGCAGAGCGCGGCCGGACCCAGCAGGGGAGGCGGCGCGCCGCGGCCTCCGGGTGGCCGCCCCCCCTCCTTGCAGCTCCCTGGGCGCCCCGCGGGCTGCAGCAGGGCCAGGTCTAAACCTGTTCCCGCCGGAGCCCGTGGCCGGGAGCCCAGACGCGCCGCGGGGCCTTGGCTGCCGTTTGAAATCGGGGCTCCGCCTCGCCCCCCGCCTCCGCCTCCCGCCAGCCTCTCACGGCCGAGGGGACGGGCTCGGGCGCCATGGCAACCCCGCAGCCTCCCGGGGGCGGTGCCCGGGGCGGGAGGGGCCGGGCGCCATGGCAACCCTCCCACCAATCACAGCGGCGAGCGGCGCCTGCATGGTTTGGCGACAGCCAATAGCAGCCGCCGTTCCCTTGTAGGCGTGGCTGAGAGGGGAAGGCCCGCCCCCCGCGGGACGTCGGGGGCGGGGGGAGGAAGCGAGCGCCTTTGTGGGCTTTGACAATAAGATGGCGGGCGGGGGGAGGGTGGGGCCGCTCTCTACGGTTAGCCCCGCCCCCTCCCTCAAGCGCGGAGCGGTCGGTGAGGCGGGAGCGGGGGCTCCTGCGCTGGCAGGCGGCAGCGACAGCAGCGGCGCGGTGGTGAGTAGGACGGGCTGGGCTGGGCTGGGCTGGGTCGGGCGCGGCGCGGGGTCCTGGGCCCGCCCGCCTCCCCCGGCGGCTCCGCGTGGGGACGGCGCGGGCGGGGAGCCGGTGCCGGTGGAGCCCGCGGAGGAGGGAGCCGATTCAAAATGGCGGCGGGCCGTTTGCCGGGAGCGCGGGACGATGAGTAACCGCCGCCCGGGGCCGTTCGCGGCCGCGCGCCCGCCCCTGGAGCGGTGAGGGGGTCTGGGGCGGGCAGGCCAAGGGGGGTCGTTTTCCCGTCGGCGCTGGGTGCCCCTCTCCTCCGCTCGGTCCCTTCCCGAGCCGCGCACCCTCATCGCCCGCGCCTCCACCCGCGGGCACCCATCCGGCGCCGCCGCACGCCGTGGTGCCGCTGCCTTCCCGCCGCCGGCGCGCCGGGGCTGGGGACCTCCCCTGGCTCCCCCAGCGCACGCATCGCGGCTCAACCCCGCCTCGGCCCCCGCCGCGCTCCCTCCCCAGCCAACGTGCGCCGGGGCTCGCTCCCCGCCCCGGCCGCGCCCGCTGGTCACGCCTCTCCCCGCCGGCTCTGGCGGGCCGCCCCGGCCGCCGTCCTCTGCGTTTCCACGAGCTTTCTGCTCCTCGCACCGCCTGTGTGCGGCCGCCCCAGCATCCCAGCCTGCCCTTCTAGCTGGTGCCCCTTCCCCAAGCCCTCGTGTCCTGGGGACATGCCTGCCAGCCCCCTATGCCCGGGGGGTGGACCAAACCCCAGTGCTTTATAGGTGCCTTTGTCCCAGTCCGAATAGGGATGCTTCTGGCCCTACCAGCCCTCTGCTGTGTCTGCAGCCCATTTATAACTCAGCACCACCATACGCACACATATGCCTAAAGAGGAGTACTTGGCTTCCCATCTTCTTTTCACCATTGCACATAGCTTTGATTTCTTCCCACAGTTGTTATAAAGGAGAATTTTGGAGGGGGGAATTAGAGTGGTAGAGGGGACATACAATACCTTCTTACCTTCCCGTGCTAACCATCATCACTATACTTAACGACTGTACAAAAAGAAAAAGCACCCTGCTTAAGTGAACCTTCAGCACTGGCCCAGGTAGTTCTTGTCTGCTTTCTCCTAAAGATGAACAGTGCTAAAATCTCCCATCTTCTCTGTTACTCCAACTCTTAGGAAGCGACTTTTTCCCTTAAGTACTTAAGCATATTTTTGGCAGCATATTACTACATGAATCTGAATTGAGTGTGAGTCTGGAATGTGTAAGTTGATGCTCTAGTAAGAACTGGATCAAATTTCAAGCACCTTATTTGTAAAGCAGACTGGGAATTTGTCAATCCTAAAAGCAAAACTTTTAATGAATTGCATAATACTGTACTCCCTGTGCTACTATTAAAAAAAAACCCAAAAAAAACAACCCCAAAACCAAACCATCAAAACTCACAAAAATTCCTTTTTTCATACTGTATTATGCTAGACATAGCTGTTGTCTCCTTGACGGCTTTTTTTGTGCAGCTATTTCAAACAGCAGTTAAGTGTAACACACTAAGTTTGGGCTCTTGACACTCGGATAGTAGTGGAAGAAGGGAGATGGTATAGGTAGTCTAGATATTGCCTGCTTGAAATTATCGGGGAATTTTGAACACCTTGCTTCTAAAGGAGCAGCAATCTTGCTCTCATGTACCAAGCAGTTTTACACAATGGCTAATACATTTTTGAGTATGTTAAGTATATTTCTCTATTGATTTACATATTACATTTTAATTAATTAGGTTTTAATTTTAGTATTCTCTTGAGATGAGTGCTTGTTGGAGATAGTGCAGGGAAGTCTGGGGAAGGTTATTTATTTGCAAGGTTTTAATTGCATCTGATAATGGCTATGAAGTTAATATATTTTTTTACTGAGAACTTAGGTTCTGAGGCACGCTGGTATGCCAGTTAATAGAATCTGAAGAAATAATTGCTGTGATGGGCATGTTCTTTAAGTTTATGCTCGCAGAGGTCCACATGGTTTGTTTATTGCTTTAGGGAAGAACCTGGAATCCCATGCAGCAGGTCTTACGCATTATTATATTGCATGGGAAAACTGTTTCCTTCTTTAGTATGTTAACAGATTACAGACTGGACTGGTCTGCCAACATCCCCTATGTCTTTTAGTTTGCGGACATGATAATGGCTCTTTTACCAAGAACTCGTGTGTTCCCATCAATGGTCCCCTCTTGTATCAGTCTGCGATTTTGGGAGACTAATGGCCAAAGCCTTTTCCTCTAAAATTGTCAGATACCCAAAATAGCACCAGAAAATATTTTCATTTATTGTTCTTGTGACTGCATCATCTTTATCTTTAGTTTTTGTGGGTTTTTTTGTGGGTTTTTGTTTAGTTGGGTGTTTTTAAACAAAGTTTATGCCCTTGTCACCTACCCTAAACTAAAAGCATATCTAGTAGGAATTTGGGGATTCAAATAGTTGCTGTATACAGGCTCTCAAAGAGATTGCCCTTCATTTATGGAGTATTTTGAAAGTATACCTGGGGAGCAAAAACTTCTGGACTTTTATAGCACCATAATGTGTTTGACAGAAATAAGAAATACTTTATTTACTTGATATTATGGTGTCTCACTGGAGTTGTAATTCATATGCCTCATGACCCTGTCTTGAATGTTACTGTGAGCTCAGTCTGTAGAAGAGAATGAGACTCTGAGTTGGTTGAAATACAGTTTCCATGACTTAACAGCATTTTAGTCCGAATAGTTTGGGATTGAGTCAAAATATTTTGGCTTGAGAGTGTTTAAGGTGTGTTTTTTTTTGTTGTGGTATTTTAATGAGTATGCAGCTTCTTGAGAAAAACATGTTTTCTGCCCCTCCCCCTCACCCCCCAAGTCCTTTGTCAACCATCTCCTTCCCCCCCAATTTTGTGAGCAAGTACTCTTCAAAAATTTTTTTATTACCAGCCACAATAGAAAATAAGAATAGATGTCCATATGCATCCTCTTTACTTGTTTCTTTTCTAGGTATGTACTTCATTTGCAGACACTGAACTGTCTTGTACTGTACAGACATGTCTAGAAAAATATCTGAATTGTTTTCATATTTTATCATATAAGTTTTTGTAGCCTGTTGAAACGGAGCATTCTTTTAGGTTCCAGTAATTAAAGAAATTGTTGCATGTGTTTGGTAGTTGTATTTGGTATATCAAATCTTATTTTACCGTAAATGTGTTTTTAAAACTCAGCCTTTATAATTAAAACAGTTTAATTACTGTCATTACTTTCATTATTGTCATCTTGCAAAGTAAATCTTAGTCATAAAGTTTCTGTGCTGGTAAAGGAAAATTCTCCCTGGTTTTGCTATGTTTCAGTTTTGTATTTTGCGTGTGCTTGCTCTTTTTCTCTAGATGCTACAGAGATACATGGGTTTGCACAACAAAGGTGAAAACTGTATAGTTTTGTGATAAAAGTAATGAAGACTTGCTTTCAGTACGCTTTTGTGCGCATTTAAATTTTTCAGATGATCGCTAAAGATTTTGTTTGCGCTTTAAGTGGCAAAGGTGTAGGGATAAGGGAGAGGCTGGTCCAAAGGTCAGTGTAATAGCCTAGAACTTGGACTTAAACTGGCAGTTTCCTCCTCCTGCTGCAGATTTTGTATGTGTTGTTGGGCAAATCACCTTTGTGCTGTAGCTGTAAATTGTGTTTGATAGTACTATTCAAGTTTGTAGGAGTGTTGTGAGGATAGAGATACTGAAGCAATTGACAAAATACAGAGGTGTGTAAGTTTCTGAAATGGGAAACTATTTTGTTCTGCATCTCCTGTACTTGCTAGGTGGTGCTCTAACTTTTACTGTATGGACTCTTGCTCAGTAGCATGGGAGAAGAGGAAGGACTACATCAAACACAATTACTGGTATGTAATTTTTTGCTTCTTAAATTAAACTGTAATCTAGTATTTTGTGCAGTCTCAGGAACGGGGTGACAAAGAACTGTTTTTATGATGTAAGATACTAATTGGCAGTAAGTGTTACAGAAAAAAATCTAGTGAATGCTGTGAAAGGTTTACCTTTAAGAATCCATAAACATTTTTTCTCTGCTTCTGCACACCCAAGTGTGTGTAACGTATTGAGGTTTTCAAGTTTTCTGCTGCTTCTGTTCTTCTGTTGGTGTGCCTTAGAATAGTAGATGTATGAAAAACAGGTTAACATTCAATTGAAGTGTTGTAATTATTCTTCACAAGAATATAAGTTGAAGTAAAAGAAGCTTCAAACTCTGCACAGAGTGTTTAATGTTTGATAACAATATCATACATGGTTGATTAGTAGTCCCAAAAGATGTCTCTCGAGGTCAAGTTTCACCTGGGGTGTGTGTGTTTAGAAATTACTGTACATACAACTTTGTAGGAAAAATTAAAAGGGATATCCTCCGATAGGAAGTTGCAGGAATATCTAAAAATCTGGAAAAGGCACTATCAAGCAAAAACTTGGCTTGTATTTAATGGGAATAATGCAAATACATTAGGTTACAGCAGAAAATTTTAAAAGAAACTTCCAAAGCATTTAATATATTGATAATCCATGGATAGCTTTTAAGAAGTCTACGAAAAATGACCATAAGACTAAGTTCATATATTCTATATTGTAGTCTCTGCGTATTATGATTTTTGCATATTATGATTTCTAAAGAGTTTTGTACCTTCAGTGGAAAGAAATCTCTGAGAGTCGGCAAATCCAAAAAAAGGTTATTTCATGGATATATACAGCAATGTAAGAAGTGTTGTACAGAGTCAGACCAAATGTTTATCTAGCTGGTGTGCTATCCCCAGGTTTTCAGAGTAGATAAGTATGTAATGTATTTTGAAAGGAACAATGTTGTTGCACTTTGGTGGATTTTTAGTGATTCTGAAAAAGCTGAGAGAGAGCTCTCTGAAAATATGCGGAACATACGGTAGCAACCAGAAAAGCAAGGTAGAGTTTAGGGCTTACCAAAGGAAATCGAAAATGATACAGAAAGACACTGCAATAGTATTTTGGTTTTATCAGCTTTTAGTTGAAAAACTTTGTTTTGTTTGGGTCACTCCATTAAAAAAAAATCCCCAGATATTCGGCAAACAGGAATTCTAAGGATAGAAGAGTTAGAAGGGGCATAACAAAGGTGCCTAAATGTAAAGATCAGGTACTAGCTTTCATTTGCAGCCCATTTTTTTTAAGACTAAAAGAAGTGACATGTACTGCATTTTAAAAAAAAAAAAAAGGTTACTTTGTATTTCAAGAGATCAGCTGCAATATTTGCGTGGGGCACTGTTGTCAATATTAGTGCAATTCAGAAGATCTGGAGGCTAGTGCTTGAAAGTCAGCACTTGGAAAATTCAGCAAGTGATTTTTAGTTGTAAATAATGAGAAGCCTGGATGCACCCCACTTGTTTTTAGCTGTTGAACCTAAACTAGGAATATGGGAATTTTGCTTTCTTATAGTCAACTGGGAAAGAAGTTACAGAAGCCCATACAGAGGATGACTGTGCCTATCCTTATTGGACTTGCACAATTCAGATTGGAATTACACAGTTCAGTTACTCACTTGAGTAAGGGAACCAGAAGGACTGCTTTAGGCACCTCAGTTGAATGTCTCAAGTTATATGGAACAAATCTAGATCTTACTCTCCCTGTAGCCAAAATAAGCTTACCTTTTCAAGTGTGCTGCCCATGGTATTTTTTTCACGTTACTCTGTTAGGCATGCTGATGTTCTGGAGGGGTCAAATCTTTTAAAGATGGTGTGCCAGGTTGTATTTTTATTTCCAAAATTGGAGGTTAAGCATACCAGTAGAAACTCAGGAGAAGCGAGGAGAAACTGCCTCTCCAGTAGATGAAATACAGCCGTTGAGATGTTTGCTTCTGTGTGAAGCAGCAGCTCCTGACTTCCATCAAGTGTGGAGCTTAATGGGAGCCAGGAGCTGGGAGCCCCTGCCTCTCTCTGATGCCATGACTTGTGGACCTGCGCACCCCTGGTTCCTGAGTGCCATCTTTGGGACCAGTCCATATGTTCCTGACCCCTGTTGTACCACACTGGCCATTCTGTAACCTGGTATGACAATTCTGATGTTTCTATCTTAAAAGAATTTGCTGTTTAAATTTAAGAGTAAAGTTTTCTGTTTTGTTTTTTAGTCTTTTTTTCCCTCCCTCTTGAGCTGTTTATGTTGTACAAGAATTTTTTTTTTTTTTTTTTTAACAGGACACAATGTTTGTGCGAGGATTAAAGAGAAAATGTTTTGATGGCGAAGAAGATATTGAAGGAACTCTAGCTGGTATTAAGGCTATTCCTTCATATAATCTTCAGCGGCAGTCACTTTTAGATATGTCCTTGGTTAAACTTCAGCTGTGTCACATGCTGGTTGAACCTAATCTTTGTCGTTCGGTACTTATAGCCAACACGGTACGGCAGATCCAAGAGGAAATGACTCAAGATGGGACTTGGCAGATGATAAATACACAGAGTACAGGGCAGGCATCCCTGGATCGTCTTGTTTCAACAGATATCCTCTGTCGTTCATCTAGGGAACAAGCTGAGGGAAAGCATGTTCCAGGCTATAGTACTTTCAATAAAGACTTTGAGGGTGACCAGGCACAAGATAGCTCAGAAACTATGTCAACAGCCTCTTCAGTGCAAGCTCCGAGAAACCTGCAGAGCAACGTGTGGGAAATGGAGAATCCACAAGAAAATAAAGGAAACTTTCAAAAATCATTAGATCAAATATTTGAGACACTGGAGAATAAAAGTCCTAATTCTGTTGAAGATCTTTTTTCAGAAGTTGACAATTCTTACTATGATCTTGATACTATGTTAACAGGCATGATGAGCAACACAAAAATGGGACACTGTGATGGGCTTGAAACGTTTTCTTCTCCAACAACTACAACTTCTAACTCTAATTGTAAATCTGATCTTAATGAGCTTGATCATATTGTGGAAATCCTTGTGGAATCCTGAAACTCCTTGGGTAGGAGATAAAGATCTCTTAATGGGAAAAAAAGACTTGAGAAAGCTATTTCCACAGTTTGTTCTATCAAATCTGCACAAATATCTATATATTATATAGATATATATATTAAAAAAGCACTTCATATTGCAAAATAGTGTTAACTCTTAAAGTTAACCTGCAACTTGTAGTGTAATAATCCGATTTATTGTCCACTGAACTGTAAGTACATACGGTAAATGTTTTTAAGTTTGGGGTCCAAGGCTCTTGAAATTGGGTTCCTTTTACCAATTTGTTTTAGCCTTTGATGGAGGATATGCTCAGTGAGAGGGAGTCTCTCATCTTTTTCTTATACTTCTCCCAGTAAAAATGGTAATAAACATAGAGAGAAGTTGGATAACTGGTTTCCTATTTTCCTCCGGTTTCCACTTTGTTACACCACGTAACTCCTACCAGATCTGCTGCTTCTAAGTCGCTACATGGCTCTTAAAGAGCAGTATGCAATAGTTCCTGTTATCCTAGCTAGCTTATTCTGTTTTTTGCTACAATTTTTACTTCAAAAATAGTTTTAAAGTGTTTATTGGTGTTTAGATTTTTCCAGGTATTTTCCTAAAATATATTTTTACTACAGATATTATGTCAGCTGCTAACTTAGTAACTTTTGATCATATCTGCAGTTGATGTATTTTTTGAAAGATTTTCAAAAAGGGATGTTTTTTTACCATGAGCTACCCAATGTAGTTCAGTAAAGTGTATGTAAATGTAAATATATGATTTTATACTTTACATTAAAATGTAAGAGCTGTTTTCATGATTCTGTTTTATAGAGTAGTACTTTACTAAATTGAGAATTGTACAATTATGCTTTTCATATCCCGTATACTTGAGTATCATTAGAAGAAGAGCTTTGATCCAGCTAGATACAATTACATTTAATTCATTTTAGACCGTATTTTTTGTTAACTACAAACCTAAATTACGTAGGTTTTTATTTATGTGTATTTATATGTAAATGTCATCAAGTGAATTGTTTATCACTGAAGTCTACCATCAAATATTTGTTTATATGGGATAACTATCTTGCACTAATTACTACAAAAAGTGTTATTAGCGGCCTTTAAATCTCAACTGGTATGTCATGATGTCTTGTCATAATTAATATGCTCCACTCTTACCAAGGGTTTCCTCTTGGCTTTTTTAAATAACAAAAGATAATACAATATGGGATGGTGTTCTTTTCTTCAAGTACTCACATTCGTTTTAGAGTGTATATAATTAAGCTTATTCCTATGAGACTTTTTCGGGGGAAAGGGATAGATCAAGTACAGTGTATGATTTTGTTATAAAATGACAAATGTTTACCTTCACAAGCTGGTACCGGGGAAGAGCTTCGAACTAGCAGGGAGGTAGAGAAGGGGGAAAAGATTGGTTTCTGGAATGTGTTAGCATTGTTTCTGCTAGGGGAAGACATCTGCCAGTAACTCAGTTGTTTTCTGTGGACCTGAACCAAGCAAGTCACTGAATGTGAAGAGAGTACAGTTCTGTGTCTGACAGACTCTGCCTTCCCGCAAGTGACCTTACCTACGACACACTATCATTTTCAGATTCTCAAACCCCTAAAAAGGGAGGGTGGAGGCAGGGGGGTGTTAAGGCCATTCCAGGGCCACCTCCACAAAAGGAGACTACGGAGCTTATGATTTCAAAAAGTGCTTTAGAAGTGTCTGGTTTGGGGAAAAATGACATCACTTTGCTAAATTTTTCAAATTTGATAGTTGAATGTGTATTAACTCAGTCACATGAAACCACGCAGTTGGTGTGAGTCTTCAGTGAATTTGAAAGTGGTTTTTGTATTAAACTTGGATGTAAGATAATCCGTAGTTACTGTAGTAGTTAAGCATTGCTTCCTCAATTAAAGCTTGATTAATAACTTTGTATTAAATTATGAAATATCATATAGATACTTGCAAGTTCAGTCCATATAATACAGCTGGACCAAAGAAACAAGCCAATAATACTTGTCTTAATCAACAGAGACATCACTCATAACTGAAAGTGTTGCAGTAGTATATCCTGCTTCAGGAGGATACAAATATTGATGTGAACTGTCGTATCTCACAGTGACATAAGTCTGTTTTATTTGGCAGTGTTTGTTGCAGTATCAGAGATTCTTTCTTCAAAATTATAAACCTGCAGGAAATTTTTCGCGATGCTTTTCTGTGTGTGAATAGATCCACTGAATTGGACAGCGGCTGCCTTAGGGTAAAGCAGAAAGCCAGGCAGTTTCAAAGTTCTATAAGGGGAACATTAGCATTGAGTTGAATAACTAAATATCTTCTGTCCCTCTGGGAAAGTTCCTCAAAACTGCTGTAAACTGTGGTTCAAAACCCACAGGTTTGAACAACTGTGGGTATTCCCCTCTGCCCCCCCTCGCCCTCCATTTTCATTAAATGAGCAGTAGCATGTTAAGATACTTAAAAAGATGCTCTCCTCCGCCTCCTTCGGTGCATCAGTCTTCATGTTACAGGTAGGAATTAGTATAATTTGTTCGTAACTCTGAAACTGTGTATGTCAAATGTGTGTGTGTGTATATATATGTATCTATATCTCACCGTACCAGGCATCTAGCTGGGTGCATTCCTTTACTGAAGAAGCTATGCCTAGTTAGAGCAACTTGTAGAGACCATTTGGCTTAACAGGAAAGGTATTAGGTAAGTATGCATTTATGTAGTTAAGCATTTAAACAGAAATATATATCCTGTTTTATTGCATTCTTAAAACTTATGCCAAATCTTACGTTCTTTTACGTGCCTGATATCTTGGCTCTAGTCTTCAGCAGGTATAAGAATTTGTATTGCTGAAACTTGCACAGTCACTGTACAGAACTGATGTGTGCCTAGAACTGGTCTGACTCTGCAAGGACCAGTCCGTGTAAAATCAGCTTGTCTCCCTACTGCTGTATTGGTGTGTGTCCTGTCTAATTCAGCTGCTCATTCTGGGTAATTTCACTTATCCTGTTTTTTTTGGTTTTGTTTTTGTTTTTTTTAAAAAAGGAGCTTTATTTTCTAACTTGCATTGTCATTTCTTTGCTAGTCTAAAGAGGTCTTAGTTAAACATGCATCACTTAAAGGTTAATACAGTATATTTCCCCTCTATGTATTCCTCTAAGATACTGAGAGACATCAGAAATGAGGGTGCCTGTAAGGCAGTGAATTTTGAATTACTTATTTTGTGAACTGTTACTACAAATGGCAAGAGATAATACTTGCTGATGGTGATTTTCTTAATTTCTACATATAAATGGGAAATAATTTAACCTCTGTTAAATTAGGAAAGCCTTCTGTTAGATTTTGCTACCATTTCTAGCAGCCTTTTTTCTTTTATGTACTCCTACAGAAAAGAGTCATGAAACTTGCACAGCAGTCAATGCCATGTCTGAAACAAGGCTGTTGGTCTGAATGACATAACCCAGCTTTAGACTTGCACAAAAGGAGGTACTTTCAGGCAAATAGCTAACATCAAATCTGCTTCCTTCTCAGGTAACCTTGAGTATCTGTCCCCTTCTGCCTCTGTGCCTGTGGTTTTATTTCTCCTTCTCCCTTGCCAGAAAATCCAGAACACATGGCGCTTCTGGAGCTCGGTCATTCAGCAAAAGCAAGAAGTGTGAGGATCCAGGCTGCGTTAGCGGTGGCTTGTGCGTGTGAAAGCTTGTCTGCTTATCACTTCCCTGTTCGTTTGGTGTTTGTTGTTGTTTTTTTTTTTTAATTCCCTCTCTCTTCTGCAGCTCTGCAAGTTTATCTAGCAAAAGATGTTGCCTCCCTCTATGAATGTAGCCATATTTGCCTAAAGGACAAATCTGCTAAACGAAGAGGGAATAGTTTCTTTGGATGACAAGCACCTTTCCAGACTGCCTCAGAGGCGCAGCAGTGAGGGGTTTCAGCCTTAAGCAGGTTAGCGATTCACATGCGAGTCTTCATACTCACCAGGAATTACCTGCTTTCAAAGCTGTCCTTAGACTGTTTTTGAAGTCTCAGGTATGTCTGGACTGTTTTAGTAGGCATTTTAAAAAGCGTTATTGTAAATTGACTGATAGTATAGTTTTATATTGTAATTATCAGACTATTATGGATGTCTTGTGCCTCAGAATATTGATTTGAGTGTGTGACTGCTTTACAGTTCTGCAACTGATTCCATATTCCCATATAAGTAAACAAACTTTGTCAAAAGCTAGGATGAAAAAAATACCCATTTATTTGCTCACATCTAGGATAAGACAAATAAAAATGCTTTCAAAAGTGACTTCTGTTCAAAGTGAAAGTAAGTTTATGTCTCAGGCCTAGGATGTATAGTCCCTTATGCAAAAAAACCATGACCGATCATGACAAATTTTGATTGCTCATCAACTCTTAAATGAGTGTGATTTCACACTATGTGACTAATAATAAAAGTACAAAAACACCAAGTTCCAAAGAAATGAAATATACATCTTGGGAAAATACATATTTTTGTCAATTTGGCTCCTTTAAAAAACAGCTTATACTTTCAGAAGGATTGTCTAAACTCCGTTTGGTTTCTCTTGCAAAGCTGAGAGTTAAGATAAATTTTCCTGTTTTTTCAAGGAAGTTCCACAAAGAGATGAAATCCCGCTGAATAATTCGAGTTGTCAGGAAGGAGATTACTTCAGATGTCTGTAGTGACCTGACTTTTTTTAAGGCCAGTGAAAAATACTAAAATTTCATTATCTGACATGATTTTCATAAATTTGTATGGTAGCTTTTTTAAAAAAACAATTACTCCTTTGCTTAACCAAGATTCCCCCAAAATGAGTGTTTTATGAACTGAAGAATTATTGTGGTAAATGTTGGTGCACGACCAACATATCAACAGGAAAATATAAAGCTAGAGGCAACTTCCCATTGCAGGGAAAACATTCAGTAATTTCAGCTGTTTCAACTGTCATCTTTTTTGGGAAAAATAATGATATAGGTGATTACATGACTTCTTGCAAAAACAGAATTAAAAAGAAATTGTATCTGCATGTCTGCTGCATTTGGAAGTCCCTTAGGAGCATGTGGGAAGTGGCAACTGCGTACTGCAATAGTAAAATGCTACAACGAAGGAACAGTATATCATATTTTTCATGTCCCAATTACAGACAAGTTTTGGAGATCAAGAAAATGTAATGTAACTTCAACCTCGGGTTGTGCGAGCTTCCAAAACAGGACTTCTAAAGGGAAAGCAGGTATGGTGCTAAAATAAAAGCCACCAAAAGAGTTTAATACTCAGAGGAGAAAAACAGTACTTATAACAAATTCACTTTTCTGTGTTTGAAATCGTTACTGAGAGAAATACTAGATATGGAAAGTACTGGGTATTGGGATTTTTTTTTTTGCCCAGTGAGCTGACTGAAATTTAATATAAAATTATTGAATTGTTATTTGTTTTAATTGAAACAAATTTTGGGTTGCTTTTGTGTCTGCTTTGTTTGAAAGGTATAGGGAGAAAGAGCTTTTTCTTGTAAATTGTGATTCTTTTGACAAAATAGAATAATGACTTATTTAGTACTCTGACAAACATTCAGTAATGTGGGGTTTTGTTTGGTTTGGTTTTTTTAAAATACCATCTTGAGTCATGGCTTTTTTTTCTTTTTTAAACTTGAGTATGTGTTGTATTAGTAGTTCACAGAGGCTTTACCACCAAAAAGAGGTGGTAAAACTAACCAGGCTTTAGTGCAGTAGGCACTACCTTTCTCACTTTCCTATGGAAGTACGGCATACATGATCGTTCTGTCATTCAGCTTCAGAATAGCTAATTAATTCCAGCCAAATCTGGCAGATCTCACAGTCACTAGATTTTTAATTTTTTTTTTTTTAAGTGTGGAGCTGAAAGAGATCGGAAGAAAACTGCGTTCTGTACTGATACCCAGTAATCCAGATAAGGGAGACACATTTATAAGTTTCCAGGCATGAGACCAGCTTCAATTAGAGCTTGTACCTTAGACACAGAGGCAATTAATCACAGGCATAAATCCATAGGAAAGCAGTCGTCATTAGTTCCTGTGTTCCTGGAACTGTGTTTTTGAAGAGATGCGTAGTACGAAGGTAAGGAGAAGTAGCAGACCTCCAGTAATCCTTTCAGATGAGTTATATAGAGACCCTGATTGGTTTTGGGGTTGGGGTTTTTTCTGGCTCATGTGAAATTTGCTGCAAAAGCAAAAATGCTGCTCATGAGAATGGTATCCTGGCCTGCTGCGGTGAGTACAGTCATACTGAAAGACCATGTTTAAATCATAAAAAAATCATATTGTTAAGTCCTCTGTTTGCCTCAAGGTTAGTTTAAGGCAAAATTGGGAGAGCATTAAAGACTGCTAGAACATGACATCATTTGAGAAAGTAAGGGCCTTTTAAAGAAAGTTTTTGTCAAGAAAGACCTTATATGCAAGCTCAGACCTCTGAATTCTTAAGTCTGAGAGACAAGCACAGCTCCTCTAGCTTAAGATGCGAGTTGCACGGGACATAAATATCACTAAGCTGAACTAGGTTTGAGTTTTCTTATATGAACCCCACTGTCGACACTTGACAAGTGAAAAAGTGACAAAAACCTTTGCAAATAAATTGGTGTATTTTGTTTAATTTCTATTAACTTCTCCAAACGTTAGGCCATAAATCCAAAGTTCTGATGCGTGTATTTAGACAACTCCCTCTTAATTTTTTTCATAGACGTTGTGAGAGCATGTATGAAACAGAACTGACCTTTCTAAAAACTGCTGTAGAAGGCACGCACAGCCTGTCAAACAAAAATTGGTTACAAAACAGCTGACTGCGTTAGGTTAATGACTTAAGAAAAGGTGGGGAAAGTGGGGTGAGTGGTGAGAGGTCTGTGGAACGGGAGGAGAATGGCAGGTGGCTCAGGTATTGCATTAACTCCCTGTAGCTTGAGAGAGGAATGAATCTTCTGCTGTACCAAGTGCTATGAGGTTGCCTGGAGAACTTATAGTTTTGGCCAACGGGGGTCAAGTCTAGAAGACCTAATTTTTGCTCATGTTATTAAAACATTTTGGTGGTGCTGCTTGTTAAATTACCCCTTTATGTGCTGCATTAGACACAATCCTTCCAGCTCTGTCTCTTCTACACCAGCTACCTTTGTACACCTATCCTGTATCCATTCCTTGGAGCTAATCCCTGGCATATGGCAGGGGTCGGTCCTGATTGCGATACTCCTGGTCGTCCCTGGTTGACTTGAGCAGACAGAAGAAGCCTGAACATCTTGGAGTTACTCTTCTGCGTAAGCCACAGTGCGTGGTGGGAAGGGAAGGGCTATGGGGGGATATTCAGTCCACTCCTCCCCCTTGGTGCTGCCACCGGTTCCCTGCTTATGCTTGGTGTGGCAGATGGACCGTGGGGGTAGGGGTGTCACCCCTCAGCCATTTGGGGAGGCATCCTCCTCTCCGACACAGCCCCGCAGCGTGTCAAAAAGGATTCATTAATGCTTCTTGCAGCAGCACTCGCTCCCCTTCTGTGCTCCGTGACCCCCGGCAGCGAGGTCAGAGCACAGCTGTGGCCCAGAAATCGGTGGCGGCACACTGCAGGAGAGAGGTGGCCTGGAGAGACGGTCCCCTCGCCTCCAGCGATGGATCCTGCCGGGTTCAGCTACGGCTTTCTGTGCCTCTCTGCCCTTCCCCTTGCTTCGGGTCACAGGCCCTGCACGCCTACCCCTCCACAAATGCCATCAGGAGACACAAGGGTTAAAATCTGTTGGACCTGAGGGGTTTTGTAAAACCATCAGTTTCCTTTAGCTGAATAATCGCAAAAAGCAACTTATGCTTCATCAAAGTTGTAGTTTATCTCCACCAGCCAACTTCAGGTGTTCCTGTGGTATTTATTAGACCAACACATAATCTGTGAATTTGGTCTGCGTGCACATGCAGTGTAGGAGGAACCCTGTCTGTGCAAATGTGCTTCATTTTTGTTGGGTTTTACCATCCTAGGGATTCATCTAAACCGTCTCTGAGAGAGCTGAGCAGCTTTTTGGGTATTCATCAGGTAACCCACAGTTAGGGTTCGACAAAGGCCCGACAAAATCAATCCTTACGAATACTTCAATGTCCGATTTTGAAACCTGGTTTGCACAAACGCTTGTGCCAATGTAACTTGATTACGCAAATGCCTGTGGAAAGCAAATAGAAGAGGTTTGAGCATGGCCAAAACCACCTCATCTTTAAAGAAAAAAAAAATTAAGCGAATATTTATGGAAGAATTGTGCAATATTTGATGTAGCTTTATCGCTGGTCGAGAGACGCGTGCGCCTTGTTTCCCAACTGCCCTGGAAACGCGAGTTATAGGAATGCTGCTGTGTGGAAGCCCGTGCGATTCCTCTTATTAAATTTAAATAATTTAGGCAGTTTCGGTCAGAGACCAAGTTTAAATCGAAAAAAAAAAGGGGGGGGGGGGTGTGCAGGGCTCGGGTCGGGGCTGGCCGGTGCCGCTGCGGGTGATTTCAAGCCCCAACGTGCGGCAGGAGCGCGGGCCCGCCGGGGGACGCCGCCCGCCGCCACTGCGGCCCCCGCCGGCCCCGGAGCCTCGGGCGGGGCCGTGCCGTGCCGTGCCGTACGGGGCCGGGCCGTCCCCTCCTGCCCTGCTCTACCCGCGGGCGGTGGCGCGTGCGGCGGCGCCGCGTGCCGCCCTGTGCCTGCCCGGGCGCTCCGCCCCCCTTCCCCCCCCCCCCCCCCGGCCTCGTCAGCGGCACCCGCGCCGCGCGGGCGGGGCCGCCTCCCGGAGCGCCGCGCCGGGGGACGGGGGACTCGGCGGCGCCCGTCTTCCGATTGGTGGAAGCCGGAGCGCGGCCCCGCCCACCTCAGCTCTCCCAGCTTTCTCATTGGACGGTGCCGCGGGGCTAGTCGGAGCTCAACCCCCCGGTTCGCCGGCCAGTGAGAAAATGGTTGCCGGGCAGGTTGAAAGGGCTGCTGGCCAATGGGAAGGCGGCCAGCTGGCGGGCGCGGTGCACGCAGCGCCCCCCTCCCTCCCTCTCGCTGCCGCCGTGGGTGCCGCGGGCGGAGGGAAGGGCGGAGCGGAGGCTGCCGGGGCCCGGCGGGGGTGGCGCTCGCCTCCGCCTCCTCCCGGTCGGAGTCCCAGCCCCACCGAAGGGAGCCCGGCCGGCTGGCTAGAGAGGGCACGGCAGGCTGCGAAGGAACGGGGGGGTGTTCCTCCGCTCCCAGGTGGGGCGCCGGGAAGGGGTCGGGTCGGGCCGGGCGGTGGCTCTGAGGGAGGCGCCGTGAGGGGGTTAGGGGGCGGGAGGGCAGCCCCCACCCTCGGCGGGCGTGGGGCTGGCGAGCCTGGGGGCAGGGAGACGACACGGCACGGGGGGGAGGGCAGTAACGGCCGCGGAGGGGCGGTTGGGCACGGCGGCCGGCCGAGGCGGGGGTAGTCGGAAGCCCCCTGAGGGGCAGGGGGCCCTGCCGGGGGGTGGGGGCAGGGCACGGAGGCCGGGCGAGGGGAGGGCGGGGGCCCGGCGGAGCGCGGGTACGGGGTGGCGGAGACAGGTGGGGAGGGATGGCGGGAGGGGGGAGTGTGGGCACGGCGGGCCCTGAGTAGTTACGGCTGGGTGCGGAGGCGCGGGAGGGGGGGGGGAGCGCGGCCGGGGCTGGGGAGGCCGGCGACCAGGGCGCCGGGAGCGGGGACGGCGGTGGAAGTTGTTAGCGCAGTTATAATTAGCTTGGCCGGGGTCTCTGGTAAACTGGGGAGGAGGAAGGGGGAGGAGTGTAACTTTTCGCAGCTCGGGAAGCCCAAGGTTGTCTCTGGTTACTGCTGCCCGCTGCTGCGGGGGGAGGCGCGGGCGGCCGCCGGCAGGAAGTACCAACTAGTCTCCTTCCACAAAGGCCAAATGGTGGCAGGCTCCCTTGGGTTTTATTAGTACTTGTGCACTCGCAGGAGTGGCTGCAGGCAGGGTGGCAGGAAAGAGGCTTTCCCTGAATTGCAGCTTTTTAATTCTGGCAGTCGTGATCGCTACCTCTTGATAGGTGTGACTTGTGTATTTGCTGCAGTTACGTTTTTAATAGCAGATTTTGTTTGTCTCGATAAACGTGTATGTTAGTCTGAACTACAAGTAGGTGGATAAGACTGGAGGAGCATAAGCTTGGTCTCTTTTATGCATGTCGTAAATTCATCTCACTAATAGATGCAGTTAATAATTTCTGCTCTAGATAGGCCTGGAATTTTTCAAACTATGTTGGAACACTTCATTTCCAAAAACATAGGTAGGAGCCCTGTGCAGTAGTTTTCTACTTTGTTTTTCATTCAGCTAAGATTCTTTAGTTCAGGTAGTTAACTGCAATATGGAAAATACTATTAACAGTGAAATTAATGCTACAGTCTCAAATTTCTGAAGTGACCCGTAAACAGGTACTAGGAAGCTGCAAGGGAACACAGTGAAAGAAAATGAAAGAAAAAATAATTTGCTGCACATCTAATTCATAGTGATTTACAGCTACCCTTATGTCTTCTATATATATTTTTTAACAGATTGTAAAAACTAAACCTAGTAACCTTACCTTTTGTACTTCTTCCTGACACTCGTCCTGGTGTGAAATCATATAGGGGGAAAATCATAACCTCAGCAGTTAATTTTGCAGGTATTTAAAGTATATAATAAAGGAATTAAATTTGATAACTTCTTGGACTTCAGCTCCTTCTAGCAAAGGGTTGGACTTCTAAAATACAATTAACAGTATTAATTTTTTATCGAATGCTTTTAGGTTTTTTTTTTTAACTAAGGTGCTGAAGTCTAAAACTTTTCAACATTTTAATACACTTGTTAGCTTTTTTAGGATTCTTTAATGCTAAAAAGACTTAACATTCTAAAACATTTCTCTTTTATATTCATCGCATAGAAAGTGCAGTGAATGTACACCTCCCCCTGTGACCTAACAAGTACCCTTCAATAAACCTTAGTAGTGACCTTCTGAAGTCCTGCTGTTTCAAAGCAAATAGGTTATGAATCTTCATTTGTCTATTTGTTTTTATTTTTTTATTTACAAATAGCATGGATCTTCTTATGATAGGAGGGAAGTCAGGTTCTAGAAGGAGGAGGGAGATAGTAATGTGTTTATTGCTGTTGGTTAGATTTGGCATTCTTAGGTCACGGGCATTTTACTGCTGTTTTACTGCATCTTTACAGTTCCGAGATTCTGTAAACGGAGGAGCCCCTTGCTAGCATCAGGCTATGAGTTGCTATGTAAGATGAACTGTATTCATTCACTTGTCCATCTGTCTAAATGTAAGACTGCCTTTCACTATGTATTGTTTTAAGATTTGTAAAATAACGTATGAATTATTGATCCTTGATCGGGAGGGGCTGTATTTATCTGGATAAGTACTGATCCTTGTTCATGTGGTAAATTTGTGAAGTAATTGGTTTGCTGTAGTTGGGGGGCAGGTGTCTGTGTGTGTGGATGTATGTATATTGTACACACACAAACATCTTAAGTACAATCCAGAGGGTAGACTGTTAGCCTGTATAAGGGCTTTAATTCTTGGAATTAAAAAACTTTGATTCTTCAGGTGGAGTTGACACCTCAAGAGCATGGATCATTCAATTCCCCCCACCTCTCCTAGCCTAGTCCATAGTTTACTGTCACTTCAGCCTTTTCACATTTTCCAGAGTTTCCAGTGCCTTGATCTAATCCGTGATTTAATCCATGTGGTCTCTATCCAAACTGCAGATGTTGCTTTATCGGGGTTTTGATGAAAATGATGCCACACAATGTCATATGCAATCATAGGACATCCTGCCAGCTATCTTCTCATATTGGTTTTGTGTATGCTGAAAATGAGGAAAGTTAGGGAATTTAATAAAAATGTAACTACTTTTGCAGCCTGTAAATGTTAGGGGATAATTCTGAAATGTACTTCTTTACAGTTCATGGTATTGTCTCTCCTGATACGTGATTTCTGAGATGATTATAGCTGTAAATCGGTGTTCAGTAACCCGAAGAAGTATTAATGCAAGTTCTTATCCTAAAGCCAAACACATACAGGATCAGCATTCTATTCTGTAGTATTCATTTATGAAAGATAATTTCTGCATTTTATGTGTTCATAGGTGAAACTACTAGGTCCTCTTATTTCAGTGTGTTCATGAACTTCAGTTTTTCTTATTCAATTTAACTGTTTTAATAGGATTTAGCACAGATCATTTAAAAAGTTGTATTGAATTGTGTGTGCTTAATATTTCTGGTTTTAAAAAAAATTAACATAATAATGAAATACTGTCTTGTTTGTTTCTGTTTTGTTTTTCCCCTTAAGTCACATCATCCTACCTCGGTGGATGGCTTGGCCTCTTGAATAGCTCGAGACTCTTGGATGACCACACTTTATGCAAAATCTGGAATCTTCCTGCCTCGACTCCTTTCCGTTTTCTAAGGGTAACTACTTGTACGTTTTTATGAAATCATAACTTATGTGCATAGCGCATGTTCTGATAATCAGCTGTAGATGTTATTTTTGTGGGTTAGAATGATAAACTGAAAAATAATTTTTAAAAACAGGGTATATGATATTAAGTGAAGTGCTTTAGGCTTACTGAATAGTATAAGCTCTTTGGTTTGAATATTCTGAATTTGCGTTACTTCCCCCCTCTTTATAACGGAGAAGTACTATAATTAACAAAGAGCTTAATATTGCCATAAGATCACATTTCTTGGAAATTTGTTAACTAAGGCCTCTAATCTTATAGTGAGGTCCACTGTTCAGCTGCTGAAATGGAGTTTTTCAGGTTTGTCTTGTGAGGAGAAGGTACTTTGGATACTGAAGAAAAGTTGTTGTTTGCTTACGGAGTAGCAAAATTTAAAGAAATACTGATTTGAAATTTGATTTTGAATTTTGATCAGAAAACTAAAAGTAATTTCTGATTTGGTTATTGAAAATTATTTACCTAAATATCCCATACAGAGAACTAGAGTAAATGCGTGTTCCTCTATCAGGAAAAGAGAGCTGCTTTTTTTTCTTTGTTGCATTTACTGTTAATGGTCCGATTTTTCTTTTAAAATATGGACATGCTGATTTGATACAGTTACTAAGCTATAACTTTTGGTATTAATGTGTCTTTATTTAGATCACTGTGACCCTAAAATACTTGTCAGTGTTATGTAGGTGAATACATCCAGTATCTTTGTATTTGAAGTAAATAGATACTGTAAAGAAAATGGGTTGAGAACTGTTCAATTGATTAGAACAAGCTGTGAAGAGGTATGTTACCACATTTGCAGTTCCAATGATCATTTGTCTCTCCAGTGAGATACTTTTGGTGGAACCCTGGTGGTTTGGTTCTTGTTGTTTGGATTCCTTTATGTTCTCATTTAATTACAGTTTAGTTTTACTATGGGAGTTTCTAGATTTAGTAACTCTTGATCACGTGTTAGCTTTTGCTAACTACTATTGATCCTTAGTTTAAATGATTCCGCGCCCTTCTTCTGCTAAAAAAAAAAATGCACCCAAAATTCCTGAAAAAAGTCTGCTAAACACACTCTCATTAAAAGTACACACCTGTGAGCTGTATTTGTAAATGTGGAACTAAATACACAAGTGTAGAGGGGGAGAGGAAGGAGAACAGTGACAGTGGTTTAGTTTGTTTTCTTTTAAGGATGGAAGTTTTTCTCTAACACTGGTACTGCCTCAGCAGCTTTCCATATTAGCCTCTAGTGATAGATACCAGCTGCTGAGAATACGATTCATTTACTGTTGTAGACAGCCCTGATCCACTTGTTTTAGCCTGTGGAAGGTACACATCCTAACAGAGGAGTTTCTTCCCCAGAGTGAAATGTTGTGCTCTGAAACTCAGCTGTGGTAGTTTGTAAAGCAAAGGTCTTACCAGTGCTTTATGAAATAAAATGGGAGTAAGGAACTTAGGAAGATGTCCTTGATGTGCAGGAATTTTCCAGATCCCGTTAGACATAACATAAACAGGTTGTGTGTGGGGGGGTTCAAACTAACTTTTAAATCAAGGTAAAACTTACTCCCAAGTGCTTTGTAAATATCATTTCAGCTCCTAAAATGTTAGTGTATGATACGTATTTATTATCTACTTCCACAAATAGTGAAGTGACAGTGGGAAGGTTATGAATTCCAGACTAATTCTGTGCTAGAGTCAGTCTTCCTCTCACACCTTTTCTCTACTTAATGAATACTATTCAGCCTACTCTTATTTTCAAAATGTGGGAAAAGTTGTTAGACACATCCATAGGTGTGGGGTTTTTTCTGTGTAATTTTGGGGTTTGGTTGGGGCTGGGGGTGGTTTTGTTTTGTTAAGTCTGAACAGTAGCCTATCTTGGTTCTGTGTTCCAGTTGCTTTAGTAGTAACAGACTTAGGTGTATTATAGGTCAGGATTTGGTGACTAAAAAGTTGACATTAATTCTCCCTTCTTTGAGCAGCTATTTTCTGGTCATTTCTAACTCCTGTAAAGAAGTTGTTACATAGGAGTTTAGGTATGGGAGTAAGCTGGTAGGACTGCACTCCTCCCTGCATGCACACTTTTAGCCACTTGTGCCTTCTCCAGCAGTTACTCATCTTGGCTAAACTGGGGCAGGGCTGGGGGGGTGGGGAAGCAATGGACTTAAATACATTTTTGTGTATTTTAAAGTGTCTTCAGGTCCAAATTACTTTTTATGTCGCTGTTTTCTAAGGTGTTTAATCCTCCTTCCCTCATTCCTCTTAATTTTTGCTAACAGCCAAGATGTTATGGGGATCTCCAACACTTTCTGAGGACACCAGATCAGATACACTGTTCTGTGTAGTCTGACAGCTTACTGTGTTACGTAAGTCATGTTTAAGTGATCAGTGTTAATTCCGGATGGGAGGAAAGGATTTATGCTGTGTCTGTTAACTGTACCTTCAGTCTTACCTTTTTCTTGTGCAGCTTGTTATACATGGAATACTAGTCAAGAGCCAGTCCACCACTTAATTAGAACTATTAATGAAGTTGTGTTACCTAAGCTAAAATGTATGTCGGGTAGGGGAAGGATTATAATTAAAAATAGTATGCAGCATACACCAAATAATTCTGGGAAATAACTATAACTGTAGGGATGTTTGTCTTCCTTTACACTTCCTGCAGATAGCTGTGTGCTTGTGAAATGTGTGTCCATGGAAGAGAGGGGAGAGCAGGAAATCAGGTTATCAGTCGGCTTCGGTCAGTCACTAACACAAGTTTACAATCCAAAGAGACTTCTGTCTGTTTTTACTGTTAACGTGCTTGCTACAGTTATGAGCCAAAGAAGACTTTGAAAGGGAATTACCCAAATTACAATAGCAAGGAGTCTCTAATTTTGATTTTGATACTTAAGTTGCATTACTGAAAACTAGACAGGCAGCTTTCACTCATGAGGTGCTTACACCTATTCAAATCTGCTATTTCTAGCCTACGAGAAAAAAGTAATTTATCACTTTGAGACAGTCTTAGGCTGAAAAATGTGACACTGTGGCTGTATGAAAAGGATCAAGCAAGTGTGAATGTAATAATATCCTAAAAAGAAAAGCCAGAAGGGACGACTACCAATGAAATGGTTTTGACCTGCATAGTGCAGGCCAAGTACTTATTGATGATCTTGCTATTTAAACATATTTTTAAATGGCAAATGAATAACTCTTGTGTAGTTGACTATAGTGCTTGTTTTGTCCATGAAAAGTTCGTGTTCACACAATACTAACTGTGGCAGTCGTGTTTTATATACTCACGTTTTTTGAAGCTTGCTATTGAAAATTAAAGCTGTGTGTGGTTCTGAGTTCTAAACTTTGTTTAACTTGCTGTTAAAACCTTTTTTGGAAGGTGAGGAAGAGGAAATTAAGAAGTAGTTTGCCCAGATAGAAGTAATTGAGGGTTTTCACATGCTGCATTCTTCTTTGTGACTGTTTCCAGCTGTACTTCCTAACCATGTGGCAGTGGCAGCTGCACTGCACTATCAGACCCTGTGACAGATGGAGCTGTGTTTTTCCTCTGAAATGGTGGCACGAGTCCTGTATTGTCCACAACGCATCGCAATGTGAATTTTTCTTGGTAGCCTGGAATGTTTCTTCTGAGTAGCTGCACACTCTGACCAGGCCTGTTTGTTTGGTATTCTGTGTGGATTTGCCAGCCAGGGACTTGCTTCTTCCCTCCCAAGTTTTTTCAAACCCTGGTACGGTGTAGGATTACAGTGCATGGATGCTTCTTCCCATCTTAGTAGGGAGGAGTTTCTATGAAATGTCCTCTACGGAACTGGAAGGAACTGAGGAACATGCTGTCAGGGGCAGAATTTCTACATACAGACTCCTTTGTAGTTCAGTGACATGGATCAAGAGTTTGGCACTCCTAAACATAGAGTTCACTTTGCTTCCTTTTCTCTATATCTGCAAAATAATTTTAATTAAAAAAGCATTCTACCATAAATGGCCTGTGTCTCAGTTCGCGTTACTATAACGAGAGAAGATGAGAAAACGCTAGAAAAAAATCATTGAGATGTGGTGTTCCTCATTGTTCTTGGTTTTTTCATGACAAACAATTCTAAAATAGAGCATCTGAACTCAAAAAAAATCTGGTTGTTGACCTTTTTCTTAAAGTTCAAGAGAAGGGTGACATACAGCTTGGTTCTTTTATTATTGAACAGCTATGTATAGACCTCACATTTGAAGTTGGCATAAACTTTAATTTTTGTTCAATTTATTTACTTAAAAATTACAGAGTTATCAGATTGGCACATTCCAAAATCCTGTTACTTGATCCATTTTTTTGAGATCTGAGTAGGTTCCTGGAATTAGGCTGGGGTAAGGAAGAGTGCAATTTCTAGGCACTCTGTGTTTTAGTATGCCCAACTTGCGCTTCTTTGAACTGGCTGTGCCATTCTATCAGCTGATTGAAAGGACTGACAACTGTGCAGCAGTCACTCAGTAATACAGGATTGTCTGGGTACGGTGGCGTGGATTTCTGTGTGGACTTCTGTTTGTTTTCCTTAGTACCAAAAGTTGAAGGAGGGGGGAGCACTGCATAATTAAATAAGGTGATCAACATCTTGTATTGCAAATTAATGCATTCAAAAGAGAGCATTTGACTGGTGTGTGAATTTTGGGTTTGGGATGTGTGTGTTGATACACAATGCTACAAAAGGACAAGTTACTTAGAAAATACGGAATACTTTGTTAAGGATATGACCCTGTCAGAAATTCTTGTGCTAGGAAGTAAAGCAAAAGGCCTGATAAAATGCAGATTAGCTGGTAACAAAGGGGCTTTGTATCTTTTGTAGGTCAGCAGCTGAGTGTGTTTGACAAGAACTGAAATTTAATGTCTCCTGTAGCAACCGTGACACTAGTAATTTTTAAATCCACTGTACCAGTGGTACTCTGGTTTTCATTAGCCTTTTCCAAATTTTTATGTAACCTCTGAAGTCATCTAGCTCCTGGAGGGAGACTTAGGGATCCTTGCAATTAGGCAAAAATCATACTAAACAGGCAGAATTTCTAAAACACACATTTCTAAATTTCTAAATTCTAAAACACAGAATTTCTAAAATACACAAAATTTGTGTATTTTAAAAAAAAAAACCCACACAAAAAAACGAACTTTGACATCCAGAGAGTGGGGAGTCTGTTAAATAGAAACATTTGAAGTGGGAGCAAATAATGTTTCTTGCACTTCATTTTTATAGTTCAGAGTGCTGTCATGCTCAAGTTTTGTTACATATTTCTAGAATGCTCTGGGACAAATTTTATGAGGGAAATTTGAGGAATTTAAAAGGAGGGTAGGAGGGTGTCTGCATATATAAGCATGAAATATATAGTCTAATTAGACTACTGTATGAATGTAAAAGTTAAACGTTTCATTATAAGTTGTTTTTGTGAAATTATATATCCTCGCATATGATAGTTTGCTTGCTCTTTAAGCTTGCTTACAGAATTTAAATACTAGCACATTTTTGAGATGTTAGAAATTAACATTATTTATATAATTCAAATAGATAAGTCTAGTATTTCCTGTATGTCTAATGAAGTGTAAATATATATTTTAAAATGTATTAAAAGCAGTAAATTGTCAAAATCAAGCATTCTGAATGTATAAAATGTCAGAATTACTGTTCTCTCTATGGTCTTAATTTCATTCCCTTGTGAGTGTGAATTTTGGTCTGCTTTAATTAGTTCGTGGAGAGAAAAAAAACAAACTAGTGTGCAGTGTATAGGAATGATGGTGCTTAGTGAACAAATAGTCATTTTGATATATATTTTTATTCTTTATAGTAATGGTATAGGGTAGTGCCTTAGGTAGTACACAACATTTAAATGCTACTTAAAATGGAGAGTTAATAATTTTATTGTGAGTTTTCTATGATTTATAGACATTGATTATCTTCATGGTATGTTATGAGTTGGTATATTTAGCAACAGTTTTACTGTAAAGTCCTGCATAATCGTGATATTCCATAGATTATGTCTAAAATTATCAGTTGCTTACAGCGTTGTCGATAGTTTGACTGAGGATGCCTCACACACACACTGCCCCCCAAAATACTTTGTTGTTATATTTGGTGCCTGACCTTTGTATCCAGATTTCTTCTGATTTTGTTTGTAATTGAGTGCTCACTACTATCTGGTTCTATGCACTCTAAACGGGGCGCTGGAATGGGGGAACGATACGTGGTAAGTGTGGGAAGATCACAGAGGTGAATAGGCACACCACGTCCAGACACCATATGTTTTTTAAAGAGATTCAGCTGGTGCTGTGTCAGTTTAGCAGAAAACTTTGGAGTAAAACAGACTTCCAAAGTTAAAAAATTGCAGCACTGGTAAAATTACAAGTAATTACAGTTTTTTGTTGTTGTTTTAATAGTGAACGTGTTAGTAAACTCAACTATAGGCTAAACTACTACCTGTTATGTAAAAATGCATTCTTATGACAAATTTAATTTCATCCAGTTATGTCCCTAAAAGAAAAAGTGGGATCGAGAAGTCTTAAACTCCTATACCAACTGCCTGCTTTTTCCTGCATGTCTTACTGAGAAATATGCACTGCTTGCTTACTTTCTGTTCCTCCAGAGGAGCTGAGTTCTCCCACAGTCTTGTCTAGGCAGATGGATGTAGCCATGGAGCCCTGCAGTGCTTCCTGCAAATCTGGAGAAATCCCAAGAGTAAAAGAGGCTTTATCCTGCTGCCTTCTCCTTGTCCCCAAAAGTCTAGTGACAGGCTACCAGCTGGCAGCTGCGGCAATCAGCTGAGCTATTGCTGGCAATATCCAGTGCTCACATGAAAAGGAAGTTGGGAGGCCCTCTGCAACATGCAGGGTCTGGATCATTGTGTGTGGAGAATCTGCCCTTAATCTGCCACTGGGTGTCTATATGATTGCTCAATTTTTTCTAATTGTTTGGGAGTGAGGTGTCTGTATTCCATGGACACATCAAGATTTGTGTAATCAAGATTTTACCAGTGTTTCCTGTGCATGGTATACTCCTTTTCTGTGTTTACACAAGTGATTGCATAGTGCTTGTTGTCCCGAATAAAACACTTTGTATTTTGAATGGTAATTGCAAAGTATCCAAGCATGTACTTGTTTGGATCACGTGTATTTTAGGTGTGTGTGTATACAGTTTTTTGTACCACAGTGTTCTAGACCTACCTAAACCTGTATTTCAGTGCAAAAGCACACAAAGCTGACTGAAAGCAACTAAATTCTGTTTCTTTTCTTTTAGCTATTTACCAAAATTGGTCACTTTTAAAATGCCATTTGATAGCCTCCTGCTGGATGGTCCTTAGTGTTACGTCAGTAGCAGGTTGTGAACAGCGCAGGTTGTGATGAGCACTGGTCATCATTCTGTGAGCTCTGTGGCCCAGCCTAATGTCCTCCCACCATTTAGCTAAAATGATAAGCTATGGAATGGATATAAGGATCGCATGGGAGGCCCTGTTGTTGGTCTTGCTGGGTGGTTCAACTATAGTAAACCAACTTTAAGTCACCAAAAAAGAGGGAGAGAAATGAGTTCTATAGAGAGTTCTTGGAGACACTGAGCAAGACATTAAGAATACCTTCATGAGATAAAATGGGTGTTGAAACTAGCTTTAAAGTCTTACCTAGTGTACCTAGGAATGAATGTTAAAATGAAAATGTTGAAATATTCTGTATAGTTATTATAATCCTTAGTATAAGCATGTGTTTTATTTCATGTGGACATTCAGATACTTCTCATTAATGAATTTTTGTATGCTGTATAATTTAAATGGATAAGAGGCTAAAAAGCTCACCTAGGAATTTATTTAAAATCTTTAATATTCTCATAGTAGACTTAAAAATAAACCTTAAAACCAAAACTATTTTTCTTTCATGTTTTCTGTTTAAAAAACAAATTGTTGTGAAGCAATAGAGCTGGAAGGTGCATCTTCTCAGTGAAAGTAGCATCTTGCGTAGGATTTTGTTGTGTCTTTCAGTGTTCTATGGCATTAGAGTCTAAGTTAACCAATACATAGTATACTACAGACTTTTCAAAAGTGCCTGTTGAGATCTTGCAGAAGCAGCGATAGTTTTGCCCAAGGTTAATTCATAATTTCTCTCTTTCAGGTTCATGTTGGGGAGAGGTCTAAAACGCAAGCTGAGTGACTATGAGGAGAACATGGCTGGTCTCTCGAGTGCCTTTGATTCCAGTCGAAATCTGTCATATCCGCTTAAGAGGCAGTTGGTGCTTAATATGTGCCTCACCAAGTTACAGACGTACAAAATGCTGGTGGAACCGAACTTGCACCGCTCTGTCCTCATAGCCAACACAGTACGGCAAATTCAAGAGGAAATGAGACAAGAGAGTAATCAGCAGCCAGTTAATGTCTGCCCTGGCATTACTCCTAGTTCTCACAGCTACGCAGGGATGGAGACATCTGGGATTTCTCTTCAGTTGCCTTCAGGTATTAGTCAGCAAGAGTCTAACTGTTGCGACTTGCGGTCTGTAGAAGACCCAATTGAAAATAGCCTGCTGATAGTTTCAGATGATGATATGTCATCTGCTATTTCATCCATTCTGAAGGATTTAGACTTTGTAGAAGATATAAGCCCGCCTACTTGTCTGGTTCCTACTGGAGATGACCAGCCAAAGTTTCCAGAAAATACCGGTCTAAAACTAGAAGATGATAGACAGGATTTGAAGGGAGCTGAATGTGTGTTTGGTTCCTTTGAGATTTCAAATTCAACTAGTTACTTGAAGGATTTGGCAATAGATGACATTTTTGAAGATATTGACACTTCAATGTATGATTCAGACTTTTGTTGCCCTCCACTAATGCCGCCCAGACCACCATCTCTTGCTACAGAAGAACCATTGAAAACCTTTCCATCTTGTAATTCTTCTTCAGCAAGCAACATTCAGATATGTAGAACAGATCTGAGTGAGTTGGACCACATCATGGAAATTCTCGTTGGATCCTGATATTTGTTTTACCCAAAGATACTTTTAAACTGCCACTTTCATTTGGTTTCAGGATAAAAGCCACTGGAAAAGTTGTAAAGAATTCTTTAAAACACAAACTAAAAATAATTTGTCCATAGTGGGATTTTCTAAATAATTCCAAAACTTACAAACCAAAAAAGTGGCAGATTTTTTTTAAAAAAGAAATATTTATTTATCAGAACTGTGCAATCATCTTTTTCCTTCAAGGGTGTGTGTGGAACAATAGGCACATACCCTTATCACCCCTCATGCCTCTTTCAATAAACTTTTTTATGTGCAATTTTTAATTTGTCAGAAGAATTTACATGCAAAACAAATTTCATATGAGATGATCTTTTACAAAGCCTCCACTTTATTTTTAATATCAGAGTCTATGCCAAGTTGGCATATGTCAAGTTGCATAGTTGGATTGCGTGGATTGCAGACGCATTACTAGAGATGGGTATATTTTAAAAATGAGATACACTTTGCTTTCTTTTGGTCAGAAAAGCAGATCAAGACACTTATCAACGAAGTCTCTTGCATTTTCTAAAGCATTCAGAACTATTTATTTTTGTAAATTTTATAGTCTTTCTACATTTTACTACGTTATTTCATCATAGTTCAAATATAATGGACTTCTAGTTGGATGTGTTTAGCACTACCTCTGAGCTGAAATGCTTTAACTCTTTCCAGTGCTTCGTCTAAGACTGCAGATCTTTTTGTTTGTATTTTTTTCTGGGGGAAAGTACTTCTAACTCCTTAAGCTGATCCTTTGACAGTGACCTAGCTGATTTGTGAAATCAAGGGTATTCAATGTTTAAAAACTTTTAAGTATTTACAAATGTAATTTATATGTAGATTGTGCAATTTAACATTTTTCTGTCAGTATTACGTGCTTAGATTTTGAATAATCTTGGCGTTCTTTAAATTAAAACTTATTATGTACAGGTAGCTTTTTAATCTGTTTTGGAAAACACTGTCCTTCAGCCCTGCTTTCACTACAAAGTTTAAGATGATTTTTATGTGCAATATTATTTAAAAAGATACACATTTGTATACCTGGCATTGTGGAAAGAAACGCTTAAAACTTCTAGCACCTTTGGAGGATACTCAGGAGAGTCAACATTTCTGTATCCTTTAAGAAACAAAGTTGAGAACACTTCTTACTACACCAGTGCTTACTGCTTTGAATACTCCTGAAATACTCATTGATACGTGGTGAGTCAGTGTTGATGGCTAAGAACCCTCCTGCAGCTGTGTCGGTGAGAGCTCTGGGGTCTGACAGCTCAGATGCAGCGCTGGGGCCTGGGTGGGCTTTGGAAGCATCATGGTGGTTGCTGCTGATGGTGCTGCAGATTGTACTGGGAAAGGAGGGGTGCGTGTGTATGGCAGGTGTGTATATAAGTATAT
Source organism: Mycteria americana (assembly GCF_035582795.1). Taxonomy (NCBI): domain Eukaryota; kingdom Metazoa; phylum Chordata; class Aves; order Ciconiiformes; family Ciconiidae; genus Mycteria; species Mycteria americana. The sequence continues at coordinate 64,587,215 of NC_134369.1, read as the reverse complement.
ATAAGTGCACTCATTAACCGAGGATGAGATTTGCGGTGAGAGCTATTTTTCCATAAGACAGTTTGGATACTGTGTTTCAGCTTGAACTGAGGTCTGTATTGATCCTTGCTATCGTCTTCTGAACTACACACTTGCACATTAGTTTTTGGTTTGGTTTTTTTTTTTTTAATTATAAAACTTTTGCTTTGTTCTTGAAAGCTGCAGCACCTGTCTTGTAAGAAAATTTGCAGTTGTAAAAGCTTTGCTTTGGTTTGTTGTTTTTTGGGGGGTTTTTTGTTGTTGTTGTTCTGCTGAGACTTTTCACGAATGGGGGCATCAGCAGAGGAAAAAAATGTTGCCCGTGAGTTGCATCTCACAGAAGTTGAAATCCTGGCCCTATTGAAGGGGCCAGGGTGTCACCTACTGTTTCTAGTCTTGACTGATGCTGTGGCACACCTACCTTGTGCAAAGATCTCCATTTTTTACTGTGACTATTTTGGTTAACAGCTGCCGATACAATTTGGTATCCCAAACCAGTGGAGAACCAGTTCAGGTCACGTCCTCGCAGCCATCTGGGTTGTTTAGCAACCGAAGGGTATAAATGTATTTATATGCATATAATGTATTGATTCTAATATAAAACTTCTGATCTAAAGTATTTTGAATTGTTGGATAAAGGGATTTGTTTGAAGAGTGTATAAATAGTTCTTCAAGAGGTACAGCTTCAGAATGTACACAGATTGTGCATTGTGTATAGACTACTCTGGCTTTTCCTCAGCCTCTACTTTTGTATTAAAGATATGACTGAATAAATCCTTGAAATATTAAGGGCCTTCTGCACTGTGATGAAGCAGAGTTATGGTTAAAATTGTCTTTAAATTCAGTGATGAGGAATAAAATAAAAAGACTGCATCTAATTTCTTTTTGCATTTGAAAATATGGAATGTTACTATGCAGTAAAGATATTTTGGTATGAAAATTGTATCATGTAGCAAATAGTGAACATTTAATAAATCCACTTACTTTGCAGTCCCTGCAGAAACAGAAGACAACTTGCTTTTCAGCATTTACATGCTAAAGTTTTTTGTATGCTTCAGAAATAGATTAAATTGTTGGTAGATGTTTTATCAACAATTCAAAATGCAATTTTTGTTCAAGTGCTTGCCACAGAGCTCTGTTTCTAATTGGTTGCTTGCATCACAGTGCCAAGACCATAAGCTGGTATGTAATGCAGTTCAGTTATGCATGGAATTATGTGCAAAGGGAAGTTTAATTTTTACATATGCACAAACTAATTTTAAAATCCTTCCATGTAAAATGAAGTTAGAGGCTAGTTGTGGTGGACCTATTTATTGTATGTTTGGAAATAAAAGCCACAGTTTTGCAGTTTAACCATTTATTATTTGAAGCCTTCAGTATTTGACTGTTTTAACAACAAAACACAAAAACCACTGTACCTTGCCACCCTTCATTTGGTCTTTTCCTCACAAAGATGTAACATTTTCCCCAGGTGATTGCTTTTATACCTTCTCTTTTCTTTTTTTTTTTTTTTTTCCTCCTTCCTTTCTCCCCAGAAGTACTAAGTACCATACACAGCTTCGCCTCCCCTCGGTGCATCCTGTCCCCACAGAACAAGAGATGGCCCACAGAGCATTTTTTTTCCAGCCAGTGGGGTGGGGGGATTCCTGTTGTGAAGAGGTGACATATGTTTGTTAGCACTTAGCTGTCCTCTGGTTTTTGTCTCGACTGCCCTATGTAGTCTTCCCAGCCTGTGCAGTTCTTAGTGTTGCTTCAGGGGTTGCCGTGCTTGAAAGCAAGTGTCAGATACAAGTGTCCTTGATGTGCATACTGTTGACACTTCAGATGTGTATACTTGTCAGTCTGGGACAAAAATACTGCCACTCAGTGCTAGCGGAAGGTTGTTTGCTAGTCTGTGCTAATACAAATTACACCAGCGACTTCAGGTTTAAAGGTTTCCAACCTCTTCCTGTTGTGGACCTCTAAAATGAGATCCTGACTCTTCTGCAGTGGACTTCATTTTATTGATGAGACTGCATTGGCTGCTGCTTACAGACAAGGAATTCTTCCTGCCTTTTGTCCTGGAGCTTGCTGACCACAGTGTGAAAAGCATAGGTCTAGAAGTAACTTCTTCAGAAAAGTCTGGATTTGGTTGTGAGGTGGTTACCATCATCACATTGGCCCTGTGACTGCCTGCATTGCCAAGCAGGACGCTACTGATACTGTGCAGTACGGACCTGCTCTTGTACTGATGGGTCTTGAAGTGCGGCAAGAGAAAATGCTGCCTTATGAAGCTATGCTGCAGTTTAGTCTTTTAAGAAAATATTTTTAAAGTATCGCTCTTGGGTCATGTTGAGACTCTTCAAAGGTGGTGTAGGGTTTCATATGCTTTCACCAATTTTAGCCACACTGAAAGATCTGAACTTAAAAGTATGCCAAGCAGCACAGCGCAGTGTAATGCTGGTTTAAAACACGGCTAGCTGAGGAGGTGCAGGTGCTGTCGCAAGTTCTCTGTTCAGCTCAGTATTCTGTATACTGGAAGTGAGACTTAAAAACACTAACTTTCCTGCAAGAATAAAATACACAAAAGAAAATAACCTATCCATTAGTTCTGTGAGAAAGATGAGTTATAATTAGTTGCGAAACTAATTTTGAGCTATTAAAAACCAGGTTTAGAAGTGAAGAGTTAAGCTATTAAGATACAGAAGTGTGTCTACAAAAGTGTGTATTATTAAAGCAGATGTTCAGGGAAGCTGGAAGATTTTTGGTGTTTTAAGTATTTGCCCAGCATTCATAGGCATCTTGCCTTGATTGAAAAAGAAAAAAAAAAATGTTGCAACTTCATTCCATACATTTTTCCCCCATTAGGACCCATTGATCCCAGCAGAGTGCTAAGCTAGACTGGCTGTGCTTTGGCACCCAGCCTGTGCTGTGGGATGACAATTTTGGAGGTTCTCATCTGTGTTTCAGTGGAAGGAACAGAGAACAACTGCTAGATGTGACTGAAGCAACCACAACCCTGTTGCATCTGCTGGCTCGGTGTGTTGTTTGTTTCTTTTCTTTGAACCCTCCAGAGTGGATCTGGCAAGTTTAACTCAGATCCACACAGAAGCGTAGGGTTTAACAATTAATTTGAATGCAGCTCATTTTTAGCCAAATTCTCTCTGCCATCTTAACTGGAGTAAGGAGTACCCCAGGAAGTCCTCCCATTAAAAAAATGGGAGGACTAACAAAACTGATCTTCACTATTAAAAAGATCAGAGTGCTTTTAAATCCTGTAATGACCCTGCACTTTGAAGCTTTTACAAGATTTTTGTTTGTTTGTTTTTTACTCCAAGTCTTCTGCGTAACGTCCAACCAGTGGTGGGCTTATGGTATAGTTAGAAATCATCCTAGGGTTGGGAATGCCCCCCCCCCCCCTTTTTTTTTGTTAAGCAAATTCTACATATTATTTGAACTTCTAAAAACTAAGTCTACAAATACTAGCAATATGCTGTTTCTAAAGCAAAACTTCCCAAAACTTTGTCTTCCTACTCTGCTCAATTTTAAGGATTGTTTGTTGAAATAAGTTCCCTAAAATTTTACTTATGTTATACATTTGAACAGAATATGCATTGAAATATTTTCAGTCTTTCACAATGTCGTCGTTCTTTTTTTGCAAAGCTCTTTAGAGTGTTCCTTCTACAAAGGAAACATTTCAGTAATTACATTGCTGATTGGAACGTTTTAGAACTTTGTTCTATGGGTATATTTTTCCCTTGAATCTCAGTGGAAGAAACAGACATTTCTGTCTAGCTCTGGTGTCTAAAACACTTACCTTGCTTTAGTTTTCACCTTTTCAAAATCCTAAGCAAATGTCAAAAGTCTATGGTACTTGCTTTCCGCAAACACAGAGTACAGTAACACGTTTAGTTCATCAAAACTTGGTATTTCACAGCTGAGAGCTCACAACTAAGATGAGAAATGATGAAATTTGTAGTTTAAAACATACTAAGATACAAAGTTTTATTTCTTCCGTGCACCGTTTTCACAGAATAAACACCTGTGACTTCTCACTGGGGGAGTGGGTGCGCAGCAGTTGTAGCTGTTGGCACGCTTGGCTGGGCGCCGGGGAAGGCAGGAACGAGGAAATGACTAAAGGAAATGAATAGCCAGTATTCGTGCGAAACACACCAGGGGGGTTTCCGCACCCCTCGTTTCCCAAGATAACAACAGAGGGCAAGGCTACTTTATACTATGCGATACGCCTGAAAACGGTCAGCTAAAATTTGGTTTGTCTCCCCGAGCATGCTCTCGTCAGTTAAGAGAAACAGTGCAATTTTCTCTTTGCAAATACCCCCAAACATGCAGATTGTGTCCAAATTCTGGTAGGGGCTGGAGGGCTGTCAGGACCCCCACAACCTTGAAGCTGAATTGAATTACTTTGTAATTTCAAATCTGCTAGTCTTTTTCTTTGAAGAGATGAACTTGTTCATCTCAGCCTGCAGACAGGACTCAAAGCTCTCTCCGTGCTCTTGTGCAGCCAGTGTTCGCAGGCAGTAAGGGCTCAGATGGCCCAAGGCATCTGTCCAAGAAAGGAGAAACCTGGAATGTGGAGCCCATCACCTTTGGAACCCCAGCAGTTTTGTCCCCACTGAAGCATAAAGGGCTGAAACCATTTTTTCCCCAATCTGCACCTTGGACAGGGCTGTAAAATCTGCTACTATGAGGGAAAGATTACGTATTCACCCTTCTCCTGGGGCAATAGCGCAAAACATTCTTTGGTACATTTGTCTGATGTTAGCCAAAGCAAAGGCAAACTTGCAAGCCCAGATGAAAGAGGGCCTCTGGGGTCTGGTGCCTCAGCCGGTGTCACACATGCTACAAATTGCCCCCTCAAGCCCCTCTGCAGGGCCCTGCTTGTCTGAAAGCCTAAAAATGGGATTTTATTCTTATAATTGATTTCAGTAGTGTTTATTACCAACCTCAACTATCCATTCATCATTTATTGGCAATATACTATTTTGTGAGTTTATGACTACAACCTGTTTAATACATGTTTAAGTGCTCTGAAAGACTTACAAGGGAGATTGAAAATGAATTGAAACCCAGTGTTAAGTGAAAGTTAACCCTGCTCTTGTATCCGCGTGGGGTTTTCAGTCTGGCCCTGCAGAACTCCCTCTAGGGCCAGGGAAGCTGCTGAGCCACTTTGAAACAGCACTTTTGCAAATGGCCTGTTACCATTTACTGAGTAACCAATACACAGCTCATCCTATGCTCCTAGCGCTGAGGTATCATAAATGCTACTAAAGTTATAAGTTATTATAGCAATTGTAATCTCGCTGCTGAACAGTTTACTAGATTAAGGGTTGGAGTCTGCCAGCGCTTTATAGTACGCTTAACTCTACCAGAATAGGCACATGATTATTTAATTAACTGACTTAGTTTGGGAATATCCAAGTTCGTTCCCTGCTTTTAACACATAAAATGTCAGTTGCAGTGCTTAACAACTCTTTAAAATAAAAAGCCATGTAAAATTCTCATAAGCAGTAAATAGATTAGTAACTTGCTTAAAAGTTATTACTGATGAATAAATAAAGCTGTTGCAGTTGGCAAGGAAGAACCATGGATTATATGGATGATAGTGAAGTGCATCCCCTCTGGCACTCAGGCATGCAGGAAGATGAGCAACATAGTTGATGGTTACTGTAAAATTTTAAAAGGGCATCAATTTACAGCACTGCGCAGTGCAAGTCCTGAACTACGCTGCAGTTAGGCTTTTAACAAGCATGGTTATGCGTGGTCTAAGTGTTTGGTAGCTGAATGAATCCAAGAAGTCCTGTTACAATCAGCTTCAGAAAGGTGATTTATTTCAGGTAGAAACCAGTGCCAGGACAAAATGTTTCACTTACTCTACCCGTATCACCACAGTAGGCTTTATCAGACAGAAGTTAAAACAGTTTTATTTTCCTAAACCTCACTGAAAGCCACCAGATGTAGAAGGCTCCTCTCATTATGTTCAGCAGTGGCAAAGTAACAGATTTCAGCTGATCGAAACTGGACCAAATAGGAGGAGAGATGGTGACAAGGCACGCTTCACAACACACCTGAGGTGTGTTTAGTTCTTGGCAGGGAAACAAGGTTTTTGATTGAAGAGGCATTAAGGCCTGAAAGGTCAGTAGTTCAGGAGAGTAGTCCACCAGAGTGTCTTTAAAGTGGGATTGGAGCTGGATTTACTGTAGGAGACATGACTCTGCAGCAAAACTTAGCAGGACAAAATTACACCTTTGACTTCACAACTAAATAGGATAAATATCTTCTAATAATGTGGCTTTAGGTACTTCATACACAGTAATATGTCACTTTCCTAAAGAACACACGTAGTCTATAGTACCAAGCCAGTAACAAAATGAAGGTAAACGGCATTCAGTTCAAAAAGAAAAAAAAGATTTGAAAGTGCATTTGGTTCAACAAACATCACTACTGAAAAATTTCATTTTTAGGTTTTGTGTAGCGAAAATGTGCTTCTTCCTTGGCATTGTTATATATTGCATGTTTCCATTTGATGATGTGGTTTTCAAAAAGAGGTTACAGGTGAAAAGATGACCATGTCTGGAATCCGGTGATACAGAAAGCTGAGTGAATAAGAAAAACTATGTTATTTTTTCCCATCCTACAGTAAATTAATCACTTAGCATATTTCAATCTAATTTTTACACAGCTTTCCTAAAAAAAATTAGCATAATAAAAAAATTACATAACTAGGAAAATAAATGGAAAACATCGCACTATATGATTTAACTTACTTACAAATTAGAAATGCCAACATACATTTCCTAATGAGCTTTACTCTGAGACACCAAGCTGCATGGCTTGTTCTTTCCCTTCAGAGGCTACTCCAGAAAAATATTGTCCATTTACCTTAACTTTGTATCATGATTCTTTTTACTTTTACTCCATCTACCTTGAACCACGTCACCTTTGCCTAAACCCTGTCTCTGTATTGTACACATTTCCAAGTATGCGTCAGCTACTGTGATCCCACCCTCATGTACTCACTGAAGAAAGCAGAACTGAATTATGAAGGAATAGGCTGGACAGTCTCTTTCGGTTTTCTTTCTGAATTCTCCAGCCTAACAGCTCTTATGTACAAGGTTCCCAGAACAATATACATCTTCAGTGTCCAATGCAGTAAACAGAATAAAACATAGCAATGAAAGTGTGCCTCAAACTATGCATCTCCACAGCAACGACAGTTGCTCAAGTTTATTCTCTGCTGAGGAAAGGGACCTTGTGTTAAGAATATTCACCCAAAATACTGTGTTAAAAACAGAAAGTGACTGATTTTTTTTAAAGCAATGGGGAACGACAGAATTTTCCTTCCAACTTGCATTGCTTTAGCCAGAAAGAAATAGGGCTTACTAAGGCCTGTCTGACCAAAGACATAAATGCACTAACAACAAAGTATTTCAATTTCATTTCTCTATACATTTTGTAACACAGATTAAAAACAGTAATGTTCTCAAACTCCTTGTAATTATAACATCAGTTGTGCCTTCCTCCTCAAGTAGCTCCTGTTTTCTTCTCAAGTGAACAAACCAAATCTGAATCATTCTGAATATCTGAAATGCAAGTTTGAATGCAATTTCTTCTCTACCAGCTTTGCTTCTAATGTCTCCCTTACTATATATTTTAGAGTGAGTTACAATCCTCATTCTCAGTGACTGATGTGTTGATCCTTCTATAGTCGTGCTAATCTTCCTTTGTCATCAGAGCATGCCGAGCAGATTCTATGTATCGCTGCTCTCTCTCAACCAATAAGTAATGTGGCCTAAAGTCCAGCTTATGTAATTAATAACCTTACATTTCAGTATCCCCCATATTATGTTGCTTTGCATTTGGTATGTTATATTGTACCTTTTCTAAAGCTGTCAGACAGGTTTCAAAGAGCAAAAACCAACTCCACATCCAAACAATTATATCAGGACCAAACAATTACATTAGGACGTATGCTAGAACAGCTGGCTGCAGCACAAAGGAACATGTAAAAGGCACTGTGGTTCTCTGAAGTACTTGCTTCCAGAGCAATTCTTACCTTTGTCTGGATCAGGGCTTTGCAGTCATTAGTACTGAATCCATCAATTCTGAAGTCCTCATTATCTTTAACATTTGATTCCTCAAAGATGTCATCCTGGCTCTCCAAAAAGTCCTAGTAAAACATAATTTACATTTTCTCTATGAATTTCTATCTGATGTCAAAGCATATAACCTAAAGAGAAGTTTCCCTCAATTAACAATAAACCACTAAATTTTACTTTCTGAAGCTGTATTTTGATTTATGTGTCCCCCTTGCATTAAAACAGTTTTATGCCAAAACAAGTTCTACACAGGTGAATCTAATTGTGACTTTAAATTAAAAAAAAAAAGCCATTTCCAATTAAAATTAGCCCTAACCTACACCATAAAATAGCTGAGAAATACATCATCAACAGTACTGATAAAGCAATACAATTTTCCAGTAACAGAAAACAAGTAATGATATAAGTTTAAGCTGCCTGTGCATTGATTTAATGTTGGTGTTTCTATGGGCAATAAAGAAATAGAAGGGGAGTGGAACTATGTTGGAGAAATGTCTCCCATTCTCTCCTGGTAAGTGACAGTTCTATAAAAGTGACTTTCAAGTGCGGAATATGTCCTATACCTTCAGCGCTGTCATTCTGTTTGTATATAACTTGCATGAAAGGTTAAATACGTGCATAAAATGAAAACTGAATGCAGCATCCCACCCCTCATGCTTCAGCAATCAAATTCTCAATTGAAACAGTTACTTCTGAAAGCAAGTGACTAATTCATCCCAACTAAATAACCAGGTTGAATACTAAACCATCTCTGATACCCTTATCTTCTCAAAGCAAGAGATTGAACTGAGACATTTCTTTTTGAGATCTTTCAATACTGTTGGTTTATTCTTGATTCAATTTAAAACATACTCCTCTCCCTCAAGCCTTGCAAAAACAGATAGAATAATCTGAGGAAAAGGGAAGTGGAGCACACTTTCAATTCATATACAGTAAAAACATCCAGTAATTACTTTAACAGCCTCTCCGATTCAAATCTGATTTTCACTTAATGGAAAGATATTACAGGCTAACAATTTTCTCATACTCTGAGCAGAAAAGAAAACCATCTTACTGCACACATATCTGAAAGCTAATTCTACATCTATGCTAAAGCTGAACATATTACCTAATGCAACAGGGCGCTTGTCCTGGTTTCAGCTGGGATGGAGTTAATTTTCTTAGTAGCTGGTGTAGTGCTGTGTTTTGGATTTAGTATGAGAGTAATGTGATAATACACTGATGTTTTAGTTGTTGCTAAGTAATGTTTACACTGGTCAAGGACTTTTCAGCTTCCCATGCTCTGCCAGGTGCTCAAGAAGCTGGGAGGGGGCACAGTGAAACTGGCCAAAGGGCTATTCCATACCATAGGACATCATGCTCAGTAAATAAACTGGGGAAGTTGGCTGAGGGGCAGCAATCGCTGCTCGGGGATGGGCTGGGCGTTGGTCAGAGGGTGGTGAGCGGTTGCATCACTTGTTTTTTTCTTGGGTTTTGTTCCTCTCTCTCTGTCTCCTGTTGTTTTCCTTTTCATTACAATTTATTATTATTATTTATTTTAATTATTAAACTGTTCTTATCTCAACCCACAAGTTTTCTTACTTTTGCTCTTTTGATTCTCTCCCCGTCCCACCGGGGGAGGAGGGTGAGCGAGCAGCTGGGTGGTGCTTGGTTGCCAGCTGGGGTTAAACCATGACAGCACTACATAATGGAGACTTCAATGTAAAGACAATCAGAATTTGATCCTGCACAATTTCATAGTTACTTACACATAATGATGAGAAAACACTAGACTATTATTTTAAAAGGCTCTCTGTAAAAAAATCCTTATGACTCACCCAGATCTAGTTCTTCATGCGTCTGCATGTATAGCTTACAGAAAATCAGATTCATAACCAAGTGTTTATACTGGCATACTAGCAAACCGTTGTTCAATTACCTTTTGATTTGCATCTATTCCAAGAACACTCAATAGGTTTTCTTGGCAATGAGATTTACTCCAGGGATGTCTTAAACTGGGGGTATTACCAAAGTCTCTAAGTGTTCTCCATATGTTTCCAGAATCGATGCTAGGAAAGAAAACACAATCTCAGGTTATAAGGTGTACAAAGTTTCCAGTAGATGTATGTAACTTAGTTATTTTCACTACGTATAGTCATGTACTAGCCTACCTTGACCTAAAAAGCAACGTATCTTAAAACTATTTCTACATTCGTTCGAACTATCAGCCCAATGTACTAATGAGCTTGCATGACAATTAACGGAAACAGTAAGTCAATATAACTGTATGTTTGGGCTTCTCAGATAAGAAGCGCATTAGAAGCATATTTCAGAGATTGTTATATGCCAACAGCTCGGATTATTCAATTACTTCTGTGAAATGTGGGTAGAGTTCAGCCCTATTAATTCTGCACTTTGCTTTTTCTGTCTCTCAAACCTTTCTCCTTCGTATCAGTCGTGCTTCTCCACTGCAGCAGCCTGCTGCTCAGGTGGGTGACCTGCATCTGCTCTGGACACGTAGGTACTACAGCACAAGCCAAAGGCACACACTACTGAAACAGTGAAAATTAAAGAGTTCCCTCTACATAGTGCTTTGGGTTCTTACATTGCATTCACCCTATATAAATCCAGTCGCTTTTTGCTTAGTACAGGATGCAATCATCAGTGATCTTAGTTATTCACCATGGTAGATCCGGGCTTTTTTGTCTGTCGTTGGTACTCTGCTATAATATTGCAGTCCCTTTTACATATGTATATTTCTCCACAAGTTTGAGGTCGATTAAAATATAATGCATATACAAAGAACTTGCCGAAAGGATGCCCACATTAAATGTTTTAACTACATTTCTTGTGATTCTTACAGCATTTCCAAAGTACGGTCTGACCCAGCTTTCTAGATACAAAGCCTCAGATGTATGCAAAACTAACTACAATACTGTTCAGTAACTACAGTACTGCTCAGAAGATGCTGATCCTTCAAAAACACATAGCAAATCTAAAAGCGTTCCAGCTGACTTAATGTTAAGTTAAATGTTATGTTAAAGTTAATGATACTAATTGCTATTAACATAACCCCAGGAAAGAAGCCAGATACACCACAGAGTCTGAAACACATCTGGTTAAACCTGAGAAGTTGCCACCTGGGAAAACTGGGGAAGGAGAGGGAAAAAAAAAAGCGAAGGGGCTGTCAGTAGAAGCACAGAAGCAATGCTCCTGCCTCAGATGATGGAGAAATAAGTCAGATGTGTTGTAAAGAAAGGACAAGCGAACAGGAAGAACAGGCTGCCTGCTGGGTGTTCTGGCATTCCAGAGGCTTAGTCATAAGAAGGCACACCAACAGCAGGAAAAACCCCGAGCAGGAATTTGTAATTTTGATATATTCCCTTCCTTGTTTTCCAATGGCTAAAACACAATCCATTTCCTTTAACAACACAATACAAAATTGGTAAGACCTCTATGCTAAAAAGCATAGTGATTAAAAATATTTTTAAGGTCACCTGCAAGTACCATTGATTTTTAAATTATGAAATAAACAGTGTAATTGCTGAGGAAATTTTTAATTTTTTTTTAAACTGTTCTTTAAACTCATTACCTAAGTTGATTATTCGTAAGTTCAGGAATCCCAACATCTTCATTATTTGTATCAAGTACTTGATCTAAGCTTCTTATGCTGTCTCTGGACTGTGATACAAAGACTTCTGGAAAGCCCAACTTAAATATATCCTCATAGCTGTGGTTTGCCTAGAAAAAACAGAGTTTTATTACATATGTTATACAGGCCATCCCCACAGTTCATGAAGGACCTAGTCCAAAGACTACAGTGTTTCTAGAGATTGTACTACTGATTGTTTTTAAAATTTGTATTAATATTAATGGCACAGAGGGACTGAGCCCATAATTCAGTGGTTTGAATATTTACCTAGAATGAGAGGAGGAGAAGCAAGAGTCTGAGAGTTTCTGATGAACCTTAGTCTCTAGCTTCCCAGCTACTAAGTTATAGACTGGTTTGCCAGCACTCAAGACTCTTTCTTCTGCTCAGCTAATTCAGTCCAGGTCAAAACTGATGTACACATCAATTCAAAAGTTTGTTTTGCTAACTTAGTATTTGAACCCACCTAATTCAGCCAAACGTCATGTAACTACTAAATGCTATAGTTAGCAATAAATATTTGCACTGGGTAAGTCTGCATAAAAGATGGGGTGAGTATTTCTCTATATCCTTGCATTTGCACCAAACTTTTTCCAGCCTATGTTAAAAACCAGAGCCAGATTTACATACTTGTTCCTCCTCCGGCAGTGATGAGGAGGAGGTTGGAGGACTGAACATAGCCACATGAGTGATCCAAACAGCCCTACTCGAAGTAACAGGGTTATCTGAAGACAAGAAATACATATACCAGGAAAAATGTGCATAATTTACATCCTATCCCAAAGGGATGTTATCATGCCATCTGGCCCAGAAACATTGTCCTTTTATTCCTTCAAAGAAGGAATTACTGCTATTTTCTAAATCAAACCAATTAATTGACTTCAACACCCTGCAGAGGGACTGCAATCCAGGAGCAGCAATGTTGTGTGAAAACTAGAGAACGAAACCAGTCAGTTTGTTTTCTTTGCCTAGAAATCAACAATTTAATCTGAAAAATGTAAGTATGGATACTCCATATTTTGACAGTTTCATTTAGCTGTAATTCCAACAGCGGAAATAAATTGAGGTATTTCCACAGTTTCATTATACTGAACTCAGACAAGTGCAGTGAATACCGAGAGAGGTCAGATTTAATCTAATGATGAGTGAAAATCTAATGATAATCTAATCTACCTACACTACAGGTAGAAGGCCTCTGTAGTTCTGAGCACACTTCTAGAAATAGAATTTGTGTCCCACGCTGCTCCCTCCTGAAGTAATGCCTTGCTAAACCACCTATCCTGAAAGGTGACTGCTGGGACATTCCAAGACTCCTGGGTACAATGCTTTGAATCTTGCCCAAAGTGTCATAATACTTTAAATCGATTTGTAAATTACTTCAGTAGACTTAACTTACAACAGGGATACTATATGGAGGAGAAAGATGTCTGAGAAGAAGAATTCTGTGAAAGCACACTTGCTAAAGCATATATAGAGAGTCACAGTCAAGGAAAAAAAAAAAAACCTCCAAGTAGGCACCAAAACCTGAATGGGAGGGGAGCTAAGGAAAAGTCAGGCAGCTGCTCTTGGCTTTGGGGTGGGGTGGAAATTACAGCCACGGAAGTGTGAATCGAGGGAAGCACAGGTCTGCCTCATTTGTAACATCATCTTAGAGCCTGTGATGTTACTCCAACACGCACACAAGTCACTGGCTTACAGGTTAGCCAAGCCAGATGAAAAATACAAGATTTTTTTTTTATTACCTTTATTACCGTCTACTTTAGTGGGTGTTTCTAAAACAAAATTTGGGTCTATTTCCATTTACCTTGTAGCTTTGTACTAATTATAAAAATATGAATGCACAAATTTAACATCCATGCTTTTTGACTAAATCCTCTATACCCTATTTATCTATCTAGTATAGAATACTCCAGTGCTCAAGCAACTGCACTAGTCCCTCTCACATAGGCCAGTATTTAAAGAACACATGAAAAATCCTTAAAGTTGTTCAATCATGTAGGCAAAATATCCAGCTACTGCAAGGAAATTAGTGATTGTTTTTATCTTAAAATACATGATTCTGCTCCAGACTGACATCATTTAATTAACTGAAGCATTAGATATAGGTGGTCAGACCCCTCACCTCAGATGATCTCTAGAGGTCCCTTCCAACCTACCTGGACGTTGTTCTATTGACCATACAGAAGACACAGCCCCAGCCTGAAGAGTTTATGGTCTCAAACAAACAATACAAAAAGCACAGGGATGAAGGACAAGCTCCACGTATATTCTACACCCAAAGAAATCTCCAACAGCTCTGTAGCTCTATCTCTACCCTGAGACAAGAAATGACAACTTGAAACTCTAGGCATGGTTAACTTATTTAGCTCCTACTGGACATGTCCTTTTGCCTTTAATAAATGCAAAAATAAAGCAAAGGTTTCAGTAAGATTAAGATCTACTGCTTTTGGAAAGAAACCAAACAATCTCCTATATTCTAGTTCAGCTCCAGCCATTACGTGATCTCTTTTGTTCAACATAAGATTTCTTGTCCCCAGTTTCCGATTTCAGAGAATGATTTAAATTCTCTGTTGATGCATACCAATAACCAGGTATCTTGTGATCCCCACTCTGTCAGTGCTGGACAGCTTACCCCACGTCCATCTTTGTGCTTTCCCTAGTAATACCTCTGCACCAGGTAAAGTTCCCAGGCAAGGGCTAGAAAGCCCGTCTCCAGAAAACCCTCAGTTCCCTAAGCATACTAAAACTCATCTGACCGACTACAAGCAGTAAGCTATTACTGCTACTGATTAACCCCGTGGAAGTCTTAGTTGATTGCGCTCTTTTTTCAAATGTTTTAATTTAGGATACAAGTAGTAGGAATGAGGGCGTTTAGTTTTGTATTTGTACATTCTTATTTTCCTTTTGTTACTTTGCTCCGCTTTGGTGATGCACGTTTGGTAAACGTGAAAACGCATTCATTGCCACAAGGTACAACCCTTAGCCTGAACCTTTTTTTGTGCTGATAAGGACACATTATATTATTTATTCAGATTATTAGTTCTAACACTGTATGAGCGAATGTAACATCCTATGCTAAAAACTGAATACTAAATTATTTCTATTCATTTTTTTGTGTCATTGACTTCCACCCACAGTCAGTCTAAAATTCCAGAAAGATTGCTGGATTATTCAGGCAGAATATTAAATAACAAAATTTATTGGGTTTGCCAGTTTGTAACTCAATGTTATGTTGGTTTACGTCAATAAGCTTGCAGGCAACTCTCAGAATTTTTGTCCACCCTGTTTTTGTTACCCACCTTCCCAATTTTTTGTTTCCTGTGCTCATTCTCATGTAGCTTTTAAATTGCCCATGCTTCAGGGCAAGGTTCATGGTTTTTACGTACTTATTCCTAGTGGCTAGAAGCAAAGTAGTGCTACATTCTTTAAAGCTGTCCAGCAGTACAACTTAAGTATTTGTCAAACACTGTAAAGAAGTTGCTTTTGTTCCACTTGAGTTAGCCGCAAAGTAGCTTGACAGTTTCTCTCCCTGTACAGCATTATCCTTTATAGAGAAGACATTCAGATACAAATCTTGGGATGGAGGAAGCGGTAACACAAACATTTCTGGTCTTTGGTTTAGTATTAACACATACCTCATTTAGAGAGCTCGAAGCCTCCTGTGTCCCACTGTGTAGAGATGGCTCAGAACAGAAGTGACCAGCAGAAGTGCCACAATGTCTGCTGCTGAAGTCTGTATTAACTCTTGAAGTTTTTGTGGACTTCACCAAAACTTCAAGATTATGGCTGAACCTCTCCGATTTGTCTAAGGACTCCCTGAAGCCTTCAAAATCACCCCAGGAACCGCTGGGTTCTGAGGTACTGTAACTGCTCTCAGAAAACCCCTCACAACTTCTCCCTTTGCCATTCCCCGCAGGGAGGCTTTGCTGCATTACTTCAAGATCAATAATTTCTTGATTATTTGTCCTTTCATTCGAGTTACAGTCACTTTCATCAAGAGATGCATCACCTGTGTCAATGGCCAGGTCTTTTAGAGACATCCAGTGCAATGTATCTGTACTAGTAAGACTTTCTACTAGTGACACGTTCTGCATCTTTAAGAAAAATTCATTTGTTGAAATCTGTACTGTGAAAAAAGGCTACTGAAGTTCAGTTGCATTAGAAATCTGAATATTTCCAAAATAGAATGAAATTCTTAATTTCACCCCAAAGAATAACACCACTGCTAAATCAAAACAGGATGTCCTTCAGCCTCTCCTCCAGTAATCAGCATGTGCATGTTATTCAGTCTCACTTTCTGTGTAGGATATTAGCCTGCAAAGAAAGAATTATAAATAAATACCTCTGTGATAAGGGCTGTGTAGGAACAAAGAAAGATAGCTGATAAGGTAGGAGAAAGAATGCTCAGGTTAAAATAGACACATTCCCGTATTATACAACTGAAAATAGCTGTAGGCAAAATTATTTAAGATTTACACTTAACTATCTGCCATTTAAAGCAAGCCATTAAATTAGTGAACAATATTCAGAAAACACATAACAGAAGTTGTTGGATATTAATTGAGTACTGATTGAGCATACAGGAGACAAACCGAAATAATTATAGACAATACCCAACACTTACTCAGTTTTTTCTATAACTATTTCATCCACCCCGCGCACACTCCAACAGTGCTCTTTTTGTTTGCATGGGCTTTCCCTGTCCGAAAGATTACTGATGAGGTGAATGTGACTTGCCAGCAACACGGGAACTGGCCGTTTAATCCTGTGAAAAATGCAGTGCTTCCAACTATTTAAGCAGTTAAGGCAGATTTAGTAAGTTCAGTTTGGCATCTGTAAGTTACACAGGCAATACTGCATTTATCATTTCAGAGCAATCGCACCTCCTCAAGCATTTTTCCGACTGACAAGCTGTTTTGGGGGGGTGTTAGGAGCTACAGTAAAACCACTCCTGAACGACTGGTTAGACATTTTCCGTGCTTAACAGACGGAACAAATGTCGGGTTTTTTTCTCCAGGTTCACTCCGAAGGTGGCACAGGGCGGGCCGGGCACAGGCCGCGGGGGCGGCGAGCCACAGCCGGGGGCGGCTGGAGCCCGGCCTGCCCGCAGCGCAGCGCTGGGCTGGGCTAGGAGGGCCGCGGGGCTCGGAGGGGCCAGGCAGGACACGGGGCTGCCCGCCGCCGGGGCCTCCCGCAGGACCCCCCTCTCCCCCGGGAGGAGCAGGGCAAGGGGGAAGCCCCGGCGGGCGGCGGCCGAGAGCCCGTCCCCGAGCCGCAGCCGCCGGCGCTTCACCCGTGGCTCCTCCGCCCGCGTTTCCCACCGCCCGGCCCGGCCAGCCCGAGCCCCCGGCGACGACCGGGGAGCGGGCACCCCGGGCTGGGAGCCGGCACCTGCCCGCCGCGGGGCAGCCGCGCTGCCGGGGAGGAGGAGGCGGGCGGGGGGGGGGGCACGGCGAGGCAGAGCCGCCGCCGAGGCGGGCGCGGGGCCTGAGGCGGCGCTGGCCGTTACGGCCGTTGGGGCAGCTCGGGGCCCCGCCACTCGTGAGGAAACAGCCTTACCGCCGATCCAGGGCCCCGCCGCCGCCGCCCGGCCCGCACCTCGGGCCGAGCCGCGCCGGCAGGTCGCCGGGGGCGGGGCCTAGGTGTGCCGGGGCGGGGCGGCGGGGCCGGCCGGGGGCCGTTACCGGCAGGGGGCGGGGCCTAGGTGTGCCGGGGCGGAGCCTGCGTGCCGTTACCGGCCGGGGGCGGGGCGGGGCGGTGCAGCAGAGCGCCCGGACGCCCTCAGCCGGGGCGCGGGTTCCCGCGGCGGGCGGGAGAGGCTCTCCAGCGGCCAGGCGTGCCCGGTCGCCCGCGGGCCTGGCCGGCCTCCGCCTGCTCCTCCTGCCAGGCCTGCTCCTGCCAGGCCTCCGCCCCGCCCAGGGGAGCAGCGCGGGGCAGAGGAGCCTGAGCCCTGCCTCAGCCTTCTCGCAGCCAAGTCCGGCTGTGGCCCTGGGGAGGTCCCCGTTCTCTCCCCTTTCTATTTTGACAAGTACTTCCCCGGTTCTCCGGCCTTGCCCCTGGGCCTCGGTCGTGGCGGTTGTCTTCACCTGGGTCTCCCTTGCGTTAAAACCTTTCTGCTGTCTTCCAGCCAGAAGCCAAGTCCCGCTCCCCAGAAAGAGACTGATTTTAAAATCATTATGTGAAAAAGTATACACGTTTTACCAGCTTCTTTCTGCAACCTGGCAGGCTAAGGACATACGGTTTGATGGTGGTGGTTCATGTTTGCTTTTAATTTGAGGATAGCTAAAATCCTCACATAATTACAAAACTCTGGGATACGGGCTTAAAAAAAGTAACAATCAATCCACTGGTAATATAGCCTCGTGACAGAACGGTTGGAATAGGCCAGTGACAGTCTCTAAGGAGCTCCTCTTCCTCTCCCTGCTTTTGCCCCACGAGGTATTTCGTCATCCCCCCTCTCTGCTGAGGCTGGGACTTGGTCCACCGGTTGTATCGGGTAAAGCCAGAAGCTGTGGGTCTGGTCATGGTGGACGGGTCACCCCGCAGTCTGGGGTGGGACTTGGTCCACTCGTTGTATCAAGTAAAGCCAGAAGCTGTGGGTCTGGTTGCAGTGGACAGGTCACCCTGCTGTGGACAGGTCACCATCTCTTCTCGCCCATCTCTTGAGGAGCAGTAGTGTGGGCTGCAGGCTGCGTGCCCGAGGCGGGCTGCTCCCGCATCTGGGTGGCAGAGGGAAGAGCACAAAGAAAACTCCTCAGCCTCCCTGTCCTCGGGGCTGGGTTTAACATCTGGGCAGTGCCAAGCCACAGGGGACAGTTGTAAAAGCAAGGAAAAAGGTTTTCTGGAGCAAGGCCCAAAGTAAAAAGCATTTTCTAGGCATTACAGTACATATGTTTTCCAGCCCAGGCACAGATACATGCACTCCCCTCCCACGCATCTGACTCTCATTCCAGGCTGTAGTGCTTTATCTGAGGGCGAGAGGCTGAATTTGGGAGCGATGCCCAGACACAGAGCCAAAGCAACTTTATTGGCAAGTCTGAAAGATCTTTTAATTTGTTTCCTTTCTGCTTTGGAGCAGTTTCTTGCCCTCCGTGGCCATCCTGTGGCAGCCTGCAGCTCTGAGGATAGCTGACCAGCTCAGCCAGACCGTGATTCAGCCCCAAAGCGTCTGACACTCTAGGATAGCATCACCATCCTACGCTGCAGTAAGTTTGTGCTGCAGGGACCTCTGGGGTTGCAGCTCTCTTTTCAGTTTTGAAGGGAGCTCAGCTTTTTTCAGCTACCGAGATTGTTTTGCACGGCTTTACATTTTCACCTTTGTCTTCTCAAAGGGAAAGGCTACAAACAGACTGCGCAAAGGCTGAGACGCTCCTCTCCGTACCACGCTTTGCATCCGGAGGGGAAGGGGTGTGTGGGTTTTGCAAACCTGCCTTTGCCTTGCCAAGTTCAAGCTGTCTTTGCAGCTGTGTGGAGCGGTGGGAGAGCTGGTGAGCGTCGGAAGCTGCCCCAGACCTTAGAAACCTCAGTGTAGGAACAGAAGAAACTGTAGTGCCTTCTTCCCAGAGTAACATCAATAACTTCATTAAGGACTTGCCGTATAACGGTGTTGTTTATTTCTCTCTCCAGCACACCTTATAACCCACCTTGGGAAAACCAGTTGCTAACCCTGAGTCCCTGCAGAGGCGGCAATGGGCTGCACCATCTGCTGGATGTACCTACTGCTGCCTCTGCTCTCAGGCGAATGCAGCTGAAAACCCACAGAATCACCCCAAGAAAAATCTGCACTGGTGCGTTTTGGGCAGGTTTTCAAATCCGAAGGAGTCAGCATGAGGTACGGCTGCCTTGCAAAGTGGATTTCACCTGCCCTCCTCTGAATTCACTTCTCTTCGCTCAGCCCAGCTGAGTGTGAGTGTGACAGCTGCTGCTGAGATCCCTAATTCCTGTTTTAAATTAGACCCTCTCATAGACTGACTAGTTTAAGTTAAAAGCATTATCACAGTTGGATTAAGAGTTTTTACCTCTGAAGGATATTGGGGATAAAAATCATGTTATCTGTTTGGGGGATATGTCTTTTGATTTTGTCTGACATATACCAGGCCTTGGCATTTACTCCATAATTCCTGCATTGAATCAATGATTTCTTTCTAAACTATCTTTTTTCTTTTAAATAACCCAGTCTTCATTTACAGGGTCAACAATGCCAAAAGCTTCAAACATAGACTATAACCTTATATTTAGACACTTAAATGTATGCATCTACAAAACCAGAACCTCACTACTCAAAAACTCACGAACACGAACAACTGAATTGACTGAACGCTCATCTGCAGCTGCTATTGCTGCCTACTGGAAAATTATTTGAGTTTAGTACACATACTCTAGAATTATTCTTTTTTTCATTTTGGCCTTTGGAAAAATACCAATTTGCAATGAAAAAACTCAACAGAATAACTGAAAAGTATTCACTTTCAGAGCAAATCAGCACCACACTGCTGTAACATGAATTTTTATTAGTTTGTGAAAGATCTGGTCCTGAATTATTGAATTGTGTGGTTCCGCTGTACATGACTAGGGTGATATGGATGGCTTTTTTCTTTATTCATTTTCTCTCTCTTGGAAAAAAATATAAACAAGCAGTACCTTTGTATGCAGAATTTTCAGTGGTTTTTTTTTTTTTTAATTGAAGCATTAAAGAAGATGAATTTGCTATTTAAATTACTGAAATATTTTCTTTAATTCATATCAAATATTTGGATGTCTCTTCCTGTAAAAAAGAATAAGTTACATTTAGCTAAACTGGCTTAAAATGTCATTTTGAAAGTAAGAGTAAATGTGTTTTCAGAAGTTGATAATTTTGATTGACTCAAAGCGACTTTTCATTAAATGACCTGCCTTTTCAGTAGATGATTAAAAATTTTTTTCTCACCGTAAGTATCCAGATTTTAGAAGTGTAGGACGTCAGCAGTTTTTTCATTTCGATAGTAATAGGAAGTGCTCAGCTTTTTGAAAAACATTGCAGATATCAGGTCTAAACGTTGATTTAATTGACTAGCTATGGCTTAAATTTAAAAATGTCGTTCATAATTCCATTAAACTCCCTCCTGGGGAGGCACGGTGTTTTTTGCCATACCTTCCAGCTTTGTATTGCTGTTGGTGTCTCAGCATGGAAGTTTCAAAATGTCAGTAAAATCCTTCGGCTTTTTCCTGGGTTAGGAATGAGAACGGCAGCACTCCAGGGCAAACGTTACTTCTCCCCAGTGCCCCCTGTGAAATGCTGCCCTGTGTGCTAGGACAGTGGGGTGGCAGTCACTGGCGTTAATGTCACCTGCAGCAGTTAGTGCCTGGGCTAACAGATGAACCAGAATCTTTCCAACAGCAGATGGCAGCTCTCCCTTGTCTCTCTTGCATGCACACAACAATACTGTTCGTCCTCTTGAGCAGGGGAAGGAATTCATCCCCTCTACACACTACGTTAAAAAGGTATTGGACCACCTGCTTTATGTGCTGACCACAGAAAAGCCATTTCCCAGGACCCCTTCGCTGATGGGCTGTCAGTGTAGAAAGACTTACCCATAAAAAAGGCAACATCCTTTGCCAGGAGATGTAAGATATGCCTTAGGTCCCTCTCTTCTTCTCTCAGGTGTGGAAGATGAGGGAGCTGTAATCCATCTCTCAAAAAAGCTAAATGTGCAAGAGACATACGTGCCCTGGGTTCAGTGGCTACCTTTAGTGCTTTTGTCGAGCCCAGTAGCGCGGTTTCGAAGCAACACTATGCTTATGGAAACATGGTGCTTATGGAAACATCGTCTTCCAAACCAATATGTGGGCTGCACTACTTTAAGATCCGCCAGCATGTTACCTAGCACATGTGCCAAAAGAAGACTCTCAAACCATTCAGAGCTCCCACAAGATCCTGAAGTGGTTCTTGTGCTGTATGCAAAGGGCCAAGTGCCATAGGCACCTTCCTATTTGCCAGCACCTGCCAGCCTTCAACTCTTTGCCACCGCTCCACCATCCACTGACACTTCTAGTTTGAAATCCTTTCCTATCTTCAGCTGCTTTCCCTTCTGTTGTCAATCCCACTTGCCGAACCCCTCATTTCTTTTATCAGATCTTTTTCTTACTATCCACTTGCCAACTGTTCTCTCTTCTTCCTTTAGCCTCCTGAAAACTCAGAGAGTTGCGACTTGGGCTCCTTATGGAAGTGGTAGTGCTTGTTATTCCATGAGAGGGACAAGGTTTCCTGGGCAGCAGAATAATCTGGTGGCAGAAGCAGGGGGTTGCTAACCCCATGACTGTTCCTGCTGTAAGAGCAGTGCTCTTACAAGAGCAAGAAATAGCCCACAGATTTCAGGAGAATAAAGGTGATCCTCTCAAAGTCCCGTTACACTTCATTGAGAGCATGGCAGACATCCACCTACTACGGGAGCACAACACGGCAGCAGCTGCTCACATGGACTCTGTCACCATGGTGGAGAACCTGGAGAAATGACGGTGCTTTGCTATGGCTCCAGGGTTCCTATTCCTGGATCCCACAGAAGATCTCTTTGAGGTCATTCTGTAAGGTACCTTTTTTTACCTCCTCCCCACCATAACTGGCATCAGCACCCCCATATGCATACTCTTTTTTCCAACACAGTAACTGTAGTAAGTGTACTGCTTTTCTATACATGTTGCTTGGCAGGGGGGACACAAAGCTTCTGATGGAATTACATCTTTTGGCTCGGATCTGCAGGGCAGCGATAAATATCACCAGCCTGCCCAAGAGAGCTTGCACACCTTTAAAAG
Source organism: Mycteria americana (assembly GCF_035582795.1). NCBI lineage: Eukaryota > Metazoa > Chordata > Aves > Ciconiiformes > Ciconiidae > Mycteria > Mycteria americana. Next base: position 64,564,685 of record NC_134369.1, on the reverse strand, counting down.
CAGTTCCCCAGGGGCTATGAGCTGCAGCAGAAGTCATTCACACAGCAGCTACGTGAAACTATGAGCGGCGATCGGAAACTGCCTGCCCGGTCCTGACCCAGTATGGATGACTGCCTCACAGCCACGCGACAAACGTTGTAATGTATGTGCATAGCAAATACGGTAGCACGGCTCCTTCATTCATTCAGCAGGGCTGACTGCTATTCCAAATGCCAGACTGGCTACTCAGAAACAAAGGCTCTGGAGAGGTGTCATGGCCCCACAACCGTGTCTCCCTCCAGAGCCACCAAACTGCTCTCCCAACACGCACCCTGCAGGCAGGCCTGTGGCAGGAGCCAGAGGAGGAGGGGGTTCAGCACCTTCCAGTGGCAGATGTGCGAGTCCAGTCCTCCGAGAGACAGCCTTCTTGAACCAAATTATTTGCTACTGTAGGCACAGCCAATGGCCATCTAAAGGCCTTGCTTCTCACGATCCACCCGGCCAAGGAGAGGATCCTCAAGGCAGACAGCTACACATCTCTTGAGCTCTGAAACCTCCAACTCCTGCTTCTCTTACTGCTGTTTTCTTCTCCGACTTAAATCTCTCCTTGCCCTGAGTGTAATCAAAGCAGAAAACCTAGGAGCATATCTTCTCCTTACAGTACCCCTTCTGAACACAGCTGGAAGTGGGCCCTACCCTCCCTGGACCTGCTAGAGCTTGTAGAAGGATGCTACATATCCCACATCTTCCAAAAGGTGGTTGTTTAAACGTATAGCAGCAGTGTGTGGTACCACAGTTGAATTGTATTCGGTGCTTCACAGTCACCTACCTATACCTGCTCCTTGCTCTATTATCATTTCCCATTAAGCTACTGTTGTGGGTTGCTTTTTCTGGTGATCATTCAAAATCGTCATATACATATATTAAGTCCAACAGTCTCTGCTGCCCACATGGGTTTTTCAGATACGTAGACATTAATTTACTGAAAGCATGCCGTGTAATTTTTGCCAGTCCCCTGCATGCACTGTAAACTGAGTCGCGATCGCTGCAGTTTGCAGCTCACTAATCCTCTGTTTTAATGCCTGATTAGGTCCCAAATCCATTATTGTTAGTGAGCTGTGGGTGTGGGGAGGGTAGGAGGATTTCATCCTCTTGGCTGAGAGTTAAGCTGCTAGAGGTACGCCCGGCTGCTGCCGTACCAGTGTGTTAATTAGCTTGCCTGGAAATTTCGTCGGTGCTGTTCAGTGAGGTTGTTGAAAGGTCAGGCGCTCCGTTAGAAGTGCTGTGCTTCAACTTTAAGTCATAGCACTTGACACTTAGCAAATCTCTAGGGAAAAAAATCAAATAAAGCATTAGCATAAAAATATTTTTCAAAACTCGAGTCCCCACTTCAAGCAGCATTTGGAAGAACACTGAATCATAGTAATTAGCATCTTTGTAGCTCCTTAATTACAAGGATCCTACTTCTTCGTTCTCCAAGTGAGCTTCACAAGGGCTCCAGGGTAGGTGGAGTAGTGGTCACCACTGCACTTTGCACAGGGGGAAACGTCACCACTCCACTTTGCACAGTGGGAAACAGAATTAAAGATAATTTAAGTTATCTGCCCCCAAAAGAAGACACCGAGTCCCTGGTGGATGTCTCCGTGTCCCAAACCCTGTGAAATGAAATTAATTATCAGTAAAGATGTTACTTTATTGCTTAGAGTGTAGCACTGCCGTATGAATGAAAAATACACGCCATCCTTGCAAGAAAATAAAACCCTGGAATTACATGGCAAAAAGGCAGAATTTGTGTGAGTTTTGCATAGGTGTGTAAGGCAGTCATCTGCCTTTCCTGCCAGACGGTGCCACCACTCTGGTAAAGCAGCGTGACTGTGGCGCAGACAACGGGCAAGGGCTTCGCTATCAAATAAAATAGGTGACAATTTCTGAAGCTGACGTAAACTGCCAGCTGAACTTTCAAACCCTTGCTGTGCCTGCCCTTACCCCGGGAGGTGGGAACATGCTATTTCGGACCTCTCACTCAGCTTTAAGATAGGACACGTGTGTCTCATAGCCGGGTGAGCCGAGAATACGTGTCCCCGGCGTTACGGCAGCGCGGGGGACAGCTGGCAGCTCGCGAGGCTGCAGTACCTCGATCGCGTTGGGCCGCGGGTGAGCCCGCAGCGGCAGGGCAGGCTGTCGGCGGGAGGGTCTGCGGGAACGAGCCCTTCTCTCCCACCTTCGCTGCAAACATCCTACGTGTGCTCTCAGCTTGGCTCTCCCTTCCCATCGCAGCTATAAATACGGCGTGTACCACACTCCGACAAATGTTTTAGAAGCGTGCATATGGCATACGGACTGCATTGCAGCCTCATTCAGCCAGCTCCTTGAGCCGTATTTCCAGATGCTCCTTGCAGCCTGCAGTTAACAAGAAGGCAGGCTTTAACCTCATTTAGTCTGTATTGCAAGTGGTAAACTACATACAGCTAAATGGATCATAACGTAGCTGGTTTTGAAAAGAGAAAACTGCTTAAACCCCCGAGGTTAGAGCTAATAGTCAGGAGCTGGCTGGGGAAAGGAGCCTGCTCTCCAGCTCCGTGCGGGCAGCACCATAAACATAAGGGCGGACAATTTACAGAAAAGATCAAAAGAGGGCAGGCGAGGGTACACAACCAATTCCTCCTGTGCTAACGACGCTATCACAGCTAAAGCTGGAAGAGGGCGGCATGTGTTTTATTTAATGGTTTATATTGCTCCATTGCTGAGGTTACATTTCTGAGAGCAAAACAAATGAGCTGTAAAAGCAGGGAACCTCTGCTGCGGCAGCTGGGTCTGGCCTGGAAATTTAAAGTTTGGGTCTAGACCCAAACTCTCCCCTAATGGCCAGGGACTTGCATTTTAAGATTTAGATTGTGTTAATTTCTATTTATGGTTAAAAAAAAAAAAAAAACCAAACCAGAAAAAGCTTAGTACACCTCTATTAGCAGCTGGCCTAGGCTTCTTATGCTATTGTAAATGAGGTTAGCAGGACTCTGCAGAATATTATCATCATCGCAATTAGTGAAGAGAATTATGCTACACACCTTTTACATTAAAGGAAACAGTTGCAGTAAAAGGCTATTCAATTCAGACAACATCAAAGCACGCAGTTCATGTAAATTCATAGTAGACCAAAATATAAACTTTAGATGCACAGACACACCAATAGTTTATTTTTTAAAAAGGCTCTTGTTGCAAAGTTTGGTCACACTTTATATTAATTTCCCATTTTTTAATATTTTATAAAAGGGCATTAATTTATTATTAGCTTGAATACAGACATGATTTATATGGGTATGAATGTGTCAGGGAAAAACATGAGTTATATGGATATGAACATGTCAAAGAAAGGCATTTTGTCAACTCAACCCTCTTTAAAAGTAAATTTACTGAGCTATTAAATTTTATAAAATACTTAACCATATACTAGCCTGTCTGTCTATTCACCAGTTGCTCTCTACTTATAAGCGATTGATGCTTTATATGCTGTTTAGGAGTAGAACCTTGCAGAATAAGGTGACTTGAAAACTTCAGATTTTTGAGTTTATAGCTAACACCTGGATGTTGTTCTCCCTGCAGTCAATGAGATCGGTTCATTAGCTATAATTGGAAAACAGATTGGGTCTTCTCTTTTGAAATAATGATACCAAGGTTTCTATATTTAAATCAATTTATATGGAAAGGCTGGTTGGCAAAAATATTCTGAATACAGAGAGGACTGAACTGAATATAGTGGGGTAACTTTAGTATTTTAGATCTTTGCCTTGTTTAATTTTTAATGTATTAATTTTGCATTTCTATGGCTAAGTTTAGTTCCAGTTAATGCAAGCTCCACTAAGTAAGTAAGGGCCATGAATGCATTTGACAACATCTTCGTGAAGGGCTGTAACAGCACAAATCACCTTCTTGCAGAGAATCCCAAATGGAGACTTGGAAGTCAATGACATCGGATGGCAACTGGACGCAGTCAGCGTGTCTGGATCAGCACATCACGACAGCATTTGCTGCAAGGGGTCCTTCCGAGCCACAGTCACGTTCAAGCTGCTGTTTTCCGGGCAGAAGCCTCATGGAGGACAGCAATGTAATTTTCCTGGGCCCTCAGTTGAGGCTGCTGGGGTATTGTGTGTGTGGTACAGTATCCTGTTTTCCATACTCCCCCAATGGGGTAAATTACGTCTAGAAAATCTCATTGCAGGACTGCTGAGTATTTGAAAGGCCGTTAGTGAAGTGGGAAGAGAAAAGCAACAAAGCAGAGCCTGTAATATAGGAAAAAGCAGCCGAGGTGGTTCCACAGGTTGAAAACAATCTTCAGACACAGTGCTGGCAAGCAAAACATCAGCTTAGCCAGAGAGCCATTGCAGTGGGAGCTCTCTGACCGACAGCGGCTGTGGCTGAGCCATTGCTATGCTCCAGCATCTCTTGGCTGCACTGCGGCTTTGCTGGGAACGCTTTGTCCCACGGCCATGGAAGCAAGTGGTAAAGCTGACTGCTGGTCCTCGTGCAGCAAGGATGAAGAACAGGCCCTCCTGACACCATGTTCTACATCCAGATGGTTGGTTGGGCTCCTACTGTCCACCCTGTAAGTCTCAGGGTGTTTGCTGATGAAGACGACATTCACGGTGTCCACTCTTGGTAGCGGTGAGGCATGATCAGAAGTGCAGGCTCAGATCTGTGCTCAGCTGGCAGTGCAGGCAAGAGGGGCTAACCCTCTTGTCCCATGAGCCACATGCCAAAATTTGCCAGTCTTCTATCACAGGCATCCAAAGAGCTGGGGGAACTCCAGCAGCCATCCCTCCATCCTACTGATAGACTGAACAAAGCTTGGGTTGGTACCTGGGCAGCCTGGCTAGTTCAGTTTGAGCATGTATATTTTATTTGCCCCCCAAGCTGGGGGTTTGGCTAACCCGGCAGAACATGAGCTATAGGTCTGGAGAGGATCTGTGCTTCATCTGCTTGGAAGCAGCACGTGGCTGCAGGTTGATCACCCCTTGTCCAGAGAGCTGCGGTCTGCTGCCCAGGTTTCACCTAGCTCTGTGCGAGGACACCATGTGCCTCAACCACGTGTTGGTACGCTGCGGGTGGGCTGCTAAAGCCCTTTCTCACCCATGGGCTTGAGGATAAAAATATGATTACCCGTCACTTGCTCCCCTTCTCAAGCTTAACTGTCCATGAGATGGTGGTTCAACCAAGGGACTGAAGGGATGATTTGCACCTCACTCCCCAGGCAGCCATGCCAGCAGTCTACAATTCAGATCACTCTATGTAAGAGAGTTGCCTGTTCTATCATGGTTTTGCTGTTATTTTTACCCTTTTCTTTTGCTACATCTCCAAAAAAATCTGCAGAATCTTAGCTAATTTGGCTTCATTTACTGCAAAGATTTCAACATCAATGAATGAGACCAAATTACTGATTTCAAATGTCTGATCTATAGCATGGATAGAGTCTTGAATCAATTACAACTAGCAGAAATAACATGTGTGCAGAAGTGCAGACTGGTTCTAGCACCATACCCCTTTCCGTCTCTATGCTTTTCCCAGGAGCTGAAGAGACTTTTTCAATAAAATCCAGAGTCTATGATTTTACAACAGTGCTTTCTAGAGGTCAGTTTGCTGGCTATGCTCTGAAGTCCCTGACGCTTTAAGAAACAAGGCTCAGCAAGAAATTTGAGAACAGTGTGTCTGACTGGAGCATACATCTTGTATGAGGAGACACCTGGGGATATAATTTTCCTAAATTTTCTTTGTGAGCGGGCAGTTACCTTCCCAGCTGTTGTATACTCTAGAACCACTATGAATAAAACCACACAAAGTGTAACTGGCCACTGCTATTGTAATTTAAAGCAGTTTCAGCCATCAATGGATCATACTGCAAAGCATGGGTTTTCGTAGAGCTCTTCCATGAGCAAGGGGACCGTCATGGCTGAAGAGCTACCTCCCTCAGCTGAGCCCTGGGAGCTGGCCCCATAGGCATTTCCTACGGAGTTAACGAGTGTGTTTTGTTCCTTGGCTGAAGCAGATGGAAAGCACACGAGAGACTGTTACCAGGGTTGTGGCACCTTAATAGCTTTTGATGTTTGTCCACACCTTTCCCATAACTGTGAGTTACCAAGGTTGACCTGCCCATCCCAGTCGCAAGGGCTGTGTTTAGAGCAAATATGTTTTGTGCCTACAGAGCTCTTCCCTAAGGTCTCAGCTGCTGGTACAGAGGAATAAGCCTGTCTGTGTGTTTCACTAACAACTATTCCTCCATTTGCCCAGATTTTCTACCAACTTTGTCACTATTTTGTAATAACTAAGCTCAGGAAACAGATTTGCAAAGTCCATACTAAAAGGTTCTTCTCTCTTAAATAGCAATTTAGCCTAATATCACATATGAAATAATCGTGTGATATGATAAATTCACACCAAGCTTTGGTTGCTCCAATTCATCCAACAGTTTTCACCAATTAATGACAACAATTCTTCTGTAATATAAAAATGAATCAGGTAATTTTGTAGACTTGCAAGCTCAGCTTTTGAATGAATTAATCCAGAATTTTACATTTCTGAGGTGGATTCACAGTGCTAAAAGAGTAGGTGTATATGCAGCAGTTTAAATAATCAGACTAAATGATTTACAGTGTATATATAAAGTTGCAAAATAGTAATCTTAAGGAAAACACGTTTGAAGAACACTTAATGTTTATTTTCCCATTATTTGAGTAATTTTGAAAGGCATTTTTCATGGATACAGAGCGTTAAGTAAGAAATATGACAATATTTTGCCTTAGGGGGATTGTGTTCTTATCTTCTGACTTGCAAGAGGCATGGGGTGATATGTCCAAGCTGTTCTAGCTGTCATAGCTACATAATACCACTTTGAAGTATGTTAATATTCTTCCTGAGCTGTTCCACTGCTCTCCACTGAAACCCTCCCATTACAAGTTGTCTTCAAATAACAGAAACAGCTCGAAGAACCTTTCATCTGCACGGCCATGCGATGCTGCTTTAGATGTGTTGCAAAAGGGGACAAATAAAAGACAAGAAATTAAAACTAACTGATGTGGTTAAACTGTGGAAATTCATGCGTCTTGAATTCCATGGACTTACTTTAATCAGTTCTGCGATCTGTTTAGTTAAGCTGTTGTAAATCCTAGTGTAAGCACTATGAGGGATATTTAGTAAGGCTAAGACAAGGAAGACTTGTTTCCCTAGGCTCTTTCCACAGTCACGGGAGAGAGAAAAAGGCTTTGCCGGGAGAACAGCTGGGGCTGCGGATCCACTGAACTGATCTCATGAAAAGATGCTGAAAGAGCGATGTCCCTTCCTCCAGTCTGTCTGCTCCCTCCAGCTAGCTCCTGTACTCGCTGGGCTTTCCCATCAGCCAGATCAGCTTACTTACACAGAAGAAAACGGTGCCATATTTTTCCGCCGGATTAGTCTGCTGCCAGGCTGGTGGCTGATCTGACCTTCTCTAGGTAGGGACTCCCCTCACAAGGTGCTGAGCAGTACCTTGAATGACTGAGCATCGTCACAGAACTCTGTGCCTTATAGGGCATCGTGATTATTCTGCATTAAGTATGCATACAGATATATACACACACATATACATACACGGACATATGTTAAGTATGTATATATGCCTATTTAAATACTAACTATGGAGACATGCGTACCCCTACATTTGCCTAAGAAGGGGTTAGATCGATGTATAAAAACTGTGTTGAGGAGCAATTTGTTTAAAAAAGTGTTGCTATGGCTGCAGTGGCTTTTGCGTATGGTTATTTAAAAGTGGGCTTATGCAGAATGAAGTGACAGACGGATGTGTAACTTTGTGTGGGTAGATTGCCACTGGTGTTGGTTCAGCTCTGCTTGCTAGTTATGACAAAGGACAGCATCTCTCTGGTGTCCTGGGTGAGCAAGTCTGGAGCTCACTACTCACAGCCGTCTTCGGGCGGCTATGACTCAACCAACCACTCTGAAACTGTTTGCTTGCTTGAGAAAGGAGGTGGATGTGTGTCATTTCCTTGCATAGACACATAAGCACCGTTTTCCTTTCTCTTTTTTTTTTTTTTTTCTGTTTTGGTTTTTTTTTGAGATGGCAAATCACTTGGGACCTACAATGCAGTACAAACTGCATAGGAAGGCTAAGGCTTCTGAGCCTGAAAAGACTGAAGGATATTAATTTTTTAATGGGTCTTTATTTGGACTCGTAAAAAATCCAAGAGGCACCTGAAATGACAAGGCACTTACTTAAAAATGTTGTCCTTGGATTACACGGGGGAATAGCAGTCAGTGAGCCTCTCAAACAAGTCATGAAACTTACCTTGAGAGGCATGGGAAGGAAATGTGGCATGGAGTCTGGGGCTGAAGGGACCGCAGGAGAAGTGATTTTAAGGAAGAGCAAGTGAGTGCTTGGCAGACGTGAAAGGAATACTTGTTCATCTCTACGGGGTAGTCCAGCTTCCCAGAAAGAAATATTTCAATGGTCTGATATTGGGGATTATTTTTGTCCCTCTTGTTTGTTGTCTTCTGGGGAATTAAATCAGTTAGTGGCATAATCACAGATCTGAACAGTATGATCCATATCTGATGGGCCGTAACTGTATTTCCAATGCTCTGTTCATTGCTCTGTTGCTTTCCATTTTAATTTACCTTCTTAAAAAAGCACATGCAAGAAAAAGGCAAAAATATAACAATGAGAAAAGAGAGGGAGGGAAGAGCAGACATTCAGACTTCAAAGATCTTAACACAATTGATAAAGCCCTGAGTGTAAATGCCAAAATGAATATCATTCCTTTCTTTCCCCAGTCTTGAAAACATTTTTCACTTTCTCAGAAGGTCCAAGTCCAAGAACTGTGCCATTAGTGAGGTGCGCACAGTGCAGGTCCCCATAGCACGTTAGCAGAAGTCTGCACGCTTGCTCATTTGTAGGTCAGAGTCCAGGGTTTTGCCCATGGAAAGGGTAGGTGAAGTTTTGAGGCTCATGCTCTGCACAGGATGCCAAAAATTTTAATCCCTTTGGAGGAGGAAGACTAAATAACAGGATGGTCCCAAGCCACCTATCTTTGTGGGTCAGTAGTGATCTGGTGCTCTGTACAGATCCTTGGCTTCTCCAGGAGTCGATGGGCAAATGTTGTGTGCAGCAAACAGGTCCAGATCCCGTGAGACTCTCTCTGCTATTTCAGATCAACTCTGCCAAAAAAGTCTGCCAAAAATCAATTTGCAATTGTTTCCATATCTGTGTCTTTATAACGGGGTCATTAATTATCCTCCATGTTATTTATGAAACAGGTCTAGTGATTTTTCAGACTTGGCCTTTCCCAGCTGACATCTGTGCTCCAGAGATGTAGGAGCTACTGACCAAGGCCCTGATGCCCCATGAGCTCCACATGGGCAGACTTCTGCTCAGGTGACCTCTCTGGAGATGCAGACCCTCCACCAAGCAATCACAATGGATCAGGGCCCAAAAGTTTTGCTTCCAGGACTCCCAGAGATAAAATGGGCTAGAGCTGGGCAGAGAGGAATGCCAGGAGAGCTGCTCTCTGCCTGCAAAGTTGTGAGAAAATGGTCTTGATTTTATGAATGAAATGCTTGGATGTAACTTGTATGGCGCATCCCTAGTGCATATTATGTATATACATATGCGACCATATGCATGGAATATATCATGCTATGATACATATCATGCTTGGAATATATCACGCTATGTGCTGACATTGAAATACCTGCATGAGCTGAAGGTGATACTTTTTAGAGTTTCTCATCTTCATCATTACAATGAGTAGCTCTATTTCCCATTGAAAACTTTGGAAAAATGTCCATTTTCTTCACTTCCAGACATGACATTATTTGTTGGATTCATCTGGTTTTTCATCTCTGAGATGTACCTCAGCAGGATTTCAAGTAGCAAGGATTTGTTCAAACCACCCACTTTTTGGCAATGGAGGTAGAAGCACAAGTATGAATAAATTCCCTAGCAGCTCCTAACTTAAGAGATAGGGATAGAGAGATCAGAAAGATAGTATTTAGTTGGTGAGGGTTCAGACTGGTTTGGCTAGAAGGTACCTTTCTATCCACAAGAAAGATACTATCTGTCATCAAAGACTTTATAACCTGATATACTGATTACATGTGTGTGGGTGATAGTCTGTGCTCATAGCTGCGCCAGCACTGGTATACCTCTTACTCACGATCAGGTGTAAATACTAAAAAGAAATGAAAAAAATCTGTCTATCCTTATCTGGGAGGAAGTGTAGCAGAAACAGAACGTCTCCCAGGGGATGCTGGTACTCTGCAAAGTAAACCCGGCACATCTGTAAATGGAAGTATGGGCCTCTGTAGTCTGAGCTAAAAGTTCATTCTCTGTGAGTAAATAGGGCAAGACCCGGGTCTGAGCACTGCACATGATCATCCTCATCACTAAGCTGCTGGTGGGCACCATGGCATGGTTTTCTCCCCACGTTTAGAGTTAGCGGTGTCAACATTGCTCCTGCAGGCATCTTGGTCATAGCCACCACGTCCTGGGCAGTAAGAGAGGTGAGCTCTATCAACACAAACTGTGGCACGCCATGACCAGGAAACAGCCTGTGCACCATTTTATCTTCTAGCCTGGATGCAGCCAAAAATCTAGCACTCAAGCTAAGCAGTGTGGCCAGTGCTTGACCTCTATGTATTGGGTACCACCTGGGAGATGGAGCACACACTGGTGTCCATCACACACTCAGCGTATTGGGCCAAGTACATGAGTTGAAACTGTGGAGCCTACATAAGGATTAGGTACCTGAAATCCTCATTAGATGTGGGTCTTAGTCACCCGATAGGGTACTGATTAGGCATTTAAATGGGTAATTGTGGCTCTGAAAATCCTCCCTCAGTAGACACCAAGGTCCAGAGTATCTAAACATCAAAGGCCCTTCATTTCCTGATGTTAAAGTTCCTCTGACTTTTGACCATCGTGCTCTAGGCCTATTGATCTACAAACAAGGTACTTGTCCATGTACATCTCATGAGCTTGATACAGGAAGCTATCACAGTACACTGAAAGGGTTCTGTTCCAACAGAAAGGGGCTCCCACCAAGTGCAGACAGCTGAGGCTGCCTGAGAATAGCAAACTGAGCATTGTCCCCCTAGAAGGGAAGACGCCATCAGCAAAGCACTCACTGAGATCGTAGGAAAGCCAGGTTCATTACTCACCTATGCCTACAGGGATGCACGTTCCCACTTCCTAGGACACCACTCTAATCACCGAGTCTCAAAGAGAAGGCCTCTCCCAGCTTCCACTTGAAAGGTATTCAAGATACATTTTGTCAGAAAGAGCAAATACAAATGTTAATATTAAGGTAATCTTTTGAGGGTCAGGAATCCTGTAGTATAAACTTTCTTCTTGGATCTACTCATGCAGACGATTTTCACATGTAGTGCACAGATAGTCCAGGAGCAGAGGCTGAAAGTCAGATTGAAAGTCTAAGTGATTGTCCCAGCCACTAGTTGGAGAGTGATACTGAGTGCTGAATGTCTTAAATGCTCTGAAGGCCCCTCATGGAAGAGTGTGCATACAACACCTTCCTCAGTACGATGCTGTCTCCCACATTTTGAAAGAAAAGAGTGGATTTTATTCCTGTGAAAGAAAGTGCTGAGCTTCCTTTCTTGGTGGGGTGCAGAATATGGATCCCAAGTGGATGGGGGCCCAGGTTGGCAGCTCTAGGAAGGAGCCTCATCACTGCATGTGGGTGAGGTTTATACAATTCCTTCTGCTCTTTCCCCAGCAACCTGATGATCCTGGATTACACATTGAGGGCCTAGTCCTTGTATAAGGAGCCCAAGGAACCAGCACTGATGGTGGATTTCTCTGTGAGCTATGGGCACACATCGCTGTGATAATGAGCCACTTCCATCAGCTCATGAGCTCGTAGGGCTGCTGGAATGCTGAAATGTGTTGGCTGAATGCAGCCAACACAAACCACAGGTCTACATCCCAAACCAAATTGTGTTGTGCAACCTTAATAGGTAATGATATAATTTATTCATAAAGCACTGTACGAGCACTAGGAGGAGTTGTTAGTCATTGGATTGAGCAAACACACTACTGTTGACTTGTCTCTTTGGCCAATCAGTTCCTCTGTTGATTATTGAAACGTTAAATGCCCAGGAGAACCAGTTGAGGTTCCCAAATGTTACCTTTGTTCCCCTGAAGTCAGGGTAGGAAGGACAGATGGCTGGACCATATGCACCACTTGCTCTGTATATGTTTATGTCTGTATGTGTGCATACGTGCCTGGACTGACAAATATAGACCATGTTCTGGTTTATATTGCAAGTACATGTTGCAATACTGTACCAATTAAGGAGTTACATTACAGTATTCCAAGCAGGCAGTATTTTACAAGAATCAATAATCATGTTAATTAATAATGGCTAAAACCTCTACAGACTCGTTTTCCAAGGATACCAGAGCACTTGGCAAGCATGGGACTAATTCATGCTCCTATAGCACCGTATTGGAAATGTTTACATAGAAAAAGGTATAGCAACATTTGCCTATTTCATACCAATGAAAGCAGAAAAGGTGAGTGAGTCTTGTGCGGTTTCTTTTCGGGAAGGACCTGGCATTCCTGGCTTGACTGGATGCAGTATTGGCAGTCCATTTTATTCTCTTCTTTGCTCTAACTTCCATGAGATGAGGCTCCTCCTCAGGTCTACCTTTCAGTGTTTTTGATTTTCTGCTGGATTAGACCTCTGGTTTTACTAAGTCAAGAGAGATGATTCAAGATCCCTATCTTCACATTTGGCAGTGTGCTGGAGTAATTGAAACGAAGAACTATACTACTGTAGAAAGAAGTCCCTGTATGAAGGCATAATTAATGAAACTGCTCCAGGCATCTTCTACTAGTGTGTGACACTGTCTCCTTTCCTCTTACCAACCTGTGTAACACCCATCCTAAGAATTTTTTTTGCTGCTGTAGTGTCAAAACAGAAGTTCTTATAGATTGGAAGGTCAATGAAACAAGCAAGCCATGATTTATAAATGACACATTTGTGAAGGTGAAAGAATGACCACTTTTCCCAAAATCATCATTCAGTAGATCCTCAAATCCAGGCCAGCCAAAACTGTTTCTCATGCAGGTTTCAGAGCAAATGACTAGGCACAGCCACACAAAGCTACTAGCACAGAAGAAAAAGAAAAGGAACAATATGGGAGAAATCACAGAAATATTGAAGAATTCAGGTTGGAAGGGATCACTAGCTGTCACCTAATGCAGCTCTTCACTCAAAGCAAGGCCAACTACATGCGTTGCTCTGGGCCTCATCTAGGTTTTTACTGTCTTCCAGGATGGAGATTTCCCATCCTCTGGGCAGCCTGCTTGCCCAGTGCTTGCCTGTCCTCATAGTAAAATTTTTTTCCTTAGTAGGAGATTTTCTCACTCTCCTACTTGTGTCCATTGTTTTTTGTTCTATTGCTGTGCACCTCCAAGAAGAGTCTGGCTGCATCTTCCAATACCCTCCCATAAGGTAGTTGAAGACAGCAGTAAAATTGCCCTCAGCCTTCCCTTTTTAAGGCTGAACAAGCCCAGTTCCCTCAGTTCCTCCCTGTACATCATGTGCTCCAGACCCCCACCTATCCATCTGCTAAATCCTCTCTCCTCTCAGACCTTTTTGAATCAAGGATAGATCAGTGCAATTGAGAGGGACAGTGACCCACTGTCCAAATTGTGCCCTACTAGAGTGAGGAGCAACTGCACGGAGGTTTTGGGGGCATTGTCGGAGCTATCTGGGCTCCAAGACTTTCCTAAACCAGCAATTTTTAAAATGCAGCAGTCTCCGGATCAAAAGTGCTCATGAGTGTTGCTGCCAAGGTAGTTCTAAATTTCTGCTCATTGCAGTTATTGCTACGGGAACATTGCTGGCATAACATTTTCTCCTGGAGTCTTTCTAGAGCACCTGCTTCATTCACCACGTGTGCAGACGTACGCCAGGACAGATGCTCAGGGAAAGAGCTGAAACCCCAAAGCTCACAGGGCTGACGCCCTTTATCAGAAAAGAGGCCACCCAAGTTCTTGATTTAAGGAGGGAGGCAGGAAAAAGTCTTTGGAGAAGAAGCAGCTTCCTTAAAGTGTTTAAGGAAACCCTTTCCAGAGACAATATTAAAAATGCATGGGTGGGGTGAGAGAGAAAGAATTCTTATTTATGTATAAAGTTACACATGGAGACAATATCCAAAATCACTGAAAAAAGAGTCTGTGTGTCTCTGTTTTCCTGAGTTATGATAGCATGTGTTTAGTATTATGGCTAATCCCTTTTAGGAGCCAAAGTTAACATCTTCCAAAGCATAAGGTTTTTTTTTTAAAGCTCAGTTAAATTCTAGCAGTTCAAAACCTACTTAAACATAGCAAAAAAAGTCTCTGGAAACTCTTTATTTATTTTTCTGTAGTTGAAACAATTTTGTAATTGGATAAGCAATCAGGCCAGTTCAAATTGGTGAAATTTTGCATTATGGAGCAGAAAAAATTATATTTGAATGTGGAGAAAATAGTAATATAAGAAATGTAGTGCTTTTTTTCTATTAAGAAAGGACAGCCACATAGATCTGGTCTAAAGGGGTCTTATTGTAGCTTGAGGAAACAAACCTAAAGACTTCATGGGATGACATATTGTGCACATCCCACAGCGCAGAGGTGTCACGGGACGGCTGGATGCAATGAAAGGTGGCTAGAAAGGGCGTCTTTGGAGGCTTTGCAGAGTTCTCACATCCCAGCATATGACATTCCAGTCACTGAGGTTGTTGTCTGTGGTTTTTATGTGCTCAGCGTGTTGCAGTGAGCAGGCTCTGGAGGTAGCGAGTCGCAAGGGGGAGGTAGGAGCAGTTCGCGACTCCCCATGCTGTCTTTCCAAGCAGCCCAGCTGTCGGATCAAAAAGACGGTAAAGCACATATGTGATTCCCAAATGGCTTAAGTCGTTTGTCTTTAATTCAAATCTTTTTGGTTGTGGAGTAAGGGATTTCGCTTTCAACAACATCATCTCAAACAAAACTGCTGGGAGCTGTGAGTGTGTATACTTTGTTAGGGGCTTTCTGTGGAGTTGCTGGTAGGAACAGCGTAAAAAGGAAGGTTGTAGAACAGGTGCATTAGGAGGATTTCTTACCGAGGAGAAGGCATAAAGCTAAAAGGGATGTTACTTTCCCCAGAATCAGTTCTCCCTCATCCTCTCCCCTTCGATGGTCTTCAACTCCAGTGTGGCTGGTGGTGACGGTGTCCTTGCTGTGGTGCCGAGCTGTTGGGGGCTGTATGTGAAGCACTATGGCAGCAGGAGCACGTGGGCAGGACAGGCTCAGTCTCCCTGCTCAGTTCTGCCAGGACCAGGTCTTCTGCCATGGTCTTCAGTTCAGGACTAACAGAGAGCAGGCTTCCTTTTTCAGATATGCATTGCCTAAGAAAATATAGTACCTCTATTTATTGTTGACATAGGGGTTTTCTTTAATGATTCTCTTGTTTTAAGGACTTAAAGGCTAGGACTCAAAGGCTAGGACTCTGTGCAGCACTTCATAGTGCCTGGAGAAGGGGACCGCTGACAGCAAGAGCCATGATCCCTTTCAGGAGTCAGTTCTGGCAGGACAAGGAAAGCACAAAGTTGGTGGAGTTTCTGCACCTCATCCCTCCCTCGTCCAAGGACAGTTAATTCCATATGGTTTAAAGCAGGGAAATTGAACGAGAAGCAAAAACGTCCCTTAATTAAAACCTGAGGGATTCAGTATGGACTCAGTGCCACCCAGTATCAGCCAGAGTTCCCATCCATCCAAGCTCGATTTCCTACAATTTGTTTCATCTCACCAAAATACTGCCTAACAAATCACCTTCTCACGGAGCACGGGGAGATAAGCTGTAATTCCACAACACAGCACTTGCAAACAAAACGTTAGCAAGGTCTCCTTGGGCAAAGAGCAACCCAAGTAGTGAGAAGACGACTTCTGGTGGTTTTCTTCATGAGCAGAGCAATTCATTTTTTTCATTAATCTAGCAGAATGAGCAATGCACCAAACTGTTAACTTGATTGATACGAGCACTGTCCAGACTGCCAGACATTTAGCAGCTGATAGCAAATTGTACAGCTGCTTTCATCTGACTGATCCAGTAACTTTTCCAGAGTTTTAGGGGGGAACATGACCAGATCCAATTTCTGTAATATTTTCAGAGAATTGACAGGAGAAACAAGCCAGATCAAACATGGGCATATCCCTTTTCTGCACATAAGGCCAAGAGAGAGTGAACCACAGGAAAAAACATGAATTTTCCATGTTTTTAGAACTGGAGGGTTCAGCTAATCTCCATCCAATGAGCCAAGGCAAAGAGAGAGGAGAAAATGTTTTACTACAGATCACTACTACAGTGGCGAAGACTTACTTCTGTGGGAGAAGACCCACCACGCTGTGGTACTTACTCATCTTCTCAAGCTTGGCCCCTGGGTTTTGCCTGTTCACACTTTCCTTGACATTCAGATCTTTCCACCATGCTCTCTATCTGAAATTCAGAAAGAAAATACTTTTCACAGCTGAAGGCCCCTCTGCTCTGCAGGGATGTTTGTGTTTTGTACAATATTAGAGGCTTGCTCTCTCCTGTGGTTACAATATCATTTACCCTGCACTTACCCGGCCACCCTTCCCTGATGTTATGTACTCAGACTTTGCAGTGGTGACTTGAATATGCTTAGATGAGGTTGCTTTAGGAGAATAAAAGCAGCAGTTTTGTAATTCTCACTGTTTCTCAAGTCCAGTTGCAAATCTCCCCATTCCTCCCATGCAGGCAGAGCCATCTTCAGACATAAAAGCTTTACAAGGACTTATGGATTTGATTAGGTAGATTAAATAGACACAAAGATGAAATTTGCAGCGATCTTCCTGAGAGACTGAGCAGCGGAAGGGAACAGGAGCCTCCTTACCAATTTGAGGTCTAATCATTTTAGCTCCTCTGTGTTTTAGAGGCCCAGTCAGCAGACAGAGATGCTAGAGAAAAAACAGGCTATCCAAAATTGTTATGAGGGTCTGGTGAGTGCTCTGCCCAGTCTTCAGACATTTCTGAGGTCAGTGGTGGGCCATAGACTGTTAGGAGTCACAGCAAGGATTAGCCATGGTGTGAGAGACCCACATGAGTTGCTACAAGCTGGAGAGCAGAAACTTTCAAGGTCACATCTAGGCTGCTTGCTGCCCTACGAGGGACGGATGAAGGCACGGGAGCTATTCACGCCACCTACTGCTGGGGCTGTCAGACCATGGCTTTCCAACAGTGAGATGTCAACCCTGTATTTAGGCAGAGTATTATAGATGACATTTAAATAGCCTTTTGCATTTTCTTTCCTTCACTCGCCTCTTAGAAGAACACCAAGCAGCAAAACTAGCTGGACCCTGGTCCTTGGCTGAGTGCTATGCCCTTCACCTTCACAGTGAAAACCTGAGTATGTGACAAAAGCAGCACTTGTCAGTTGTGATTTTGCTCACAACCGCTCATCACACAGCCTGGAAGCAAAGCAAATGAGTAATGGCACTCCCACACACTATACATCACACTCAGATGTATAATTGACCATCGATTTATTCCATACCAGAGGCATGCGCACACATCCCACACACACAGCAGACCCCCTCAAAGCAATCTTCCCCATAGGCGTGTCATCAATACGACCACAATTTGTTTCAGAAACAGGCTTGTGTTGCAAAGCATAAATGCCTGCTAAGTCAGAAAGTCCATCCAGCACAGTGTTCTCTCTGACACCAACAAGAAGCAGATTCCTGGGGGAAGAGGTAGGAAACACAGCAAGTATTGAGTTACCTATTCCCTGCTTATCCCATCCCAGCCTAGTTCCCAGCAATGAGTGCTGTAGGGACTGTGAGCTATAGGTAGCATCTGAACTATCTTATTTAATAGCTCTCAAAGGACTTTGTTTCCCTGAGTTTGTCTAAACCTGTGTAGGATTTTGGCCTCCACAGCATCCTGCAGCAATGAGTCACGATTCAGTTATGCATTGTGTGAGCAAGTACTTCCCCTTGTTTATTTTAAAATAAATCTGCTACTTGCTCTTTTCACTGAGCACCCTTCAGTTCTCATGTATAACAAATAATGCCCTGTGTTCCTCAGCCACCTTCTCCTCATCATTTGGGACTGTAAAACCCTCTTTATTACCCCCCTTTAATCATTCTTCATTGTGCTGGTTTTGGCTGGGGTAGAGTTAATTTTCTTCACAGTAGCTAGTATGGGGCTATGTTTTGGATTTGTGCTGGAACCAGTGTTGATAACACGGGGATGTTTTAGTTGCTGCTGAGCAGTGCTTACACACAGTCAAGGCCTTTTCTGCTCCTCACCCCACCCCACAGCGAGTGGGCTGGGGGGGCACAAGGAGTTGGGAGGGGACACGGCTGGGACAGCTGACCCCAACTGGCCAAAGGGCTATTCCATACCATATGGCGTCATGTCCAGCGTATAAAGCTGGGGAAGAAGAAGGAGGAAGGAGGGGATGTTCGGAGTGATGGCGTTTGTCTGCCCAAGTCACCGTTACGGGTGATGGAGCCCTGCTTTCCTGGAGATGGCTGAACACCTGCCTGCCCATGGGAAGGAGTGAATGGATTCCTTGTTTTGCTTTGCTTGCGTGCGCGGCTTTTGCTTTCCCTATTAACCTGTCTTTATCTCAGCCCGCGAGTTTTCTCACTTTTACCCTTCGGATTCTCTCCCCCATCCCACTGCGGGGAGTGAGTGAGCGGCTGGGGGGGCTGAGTTGCTGGCTGGGGTTAAACAACAATACTTATGTCCTTCCCATTTATTGCTGTTCAGTCCCTGTGGTACTAGGAATCCAAGAAGATCAGTGGCCTCAAATGCAATCCAATATTTTCTGCAGTACCACAGGGGCAGAATAATCTGGTATCACCTATAAATGCCAACACGCTTGGAATTAGACAGCGGCAGATAGATTAGATTTACGGCATGAGATACAAGCTTGCTTTCGGTGCTCATTATGGGCAGAATCAAGCTGAACAGAGGATTTATTTGGCTCTGACAGCGCCCTCGTTTTGGGAGGCCACCTCACATTTTCCTGCCAAGAAGGATAAGACCTTGCTTGCTTTGTGAGCTTTCTGACTGGACCCAAAGTCAGACCTGTAAATTGTCCTTCCAGTCTTGTGCTTTCTGGGGAGCATACACAGGTGCCTGAACCAATAACGGTCCTTATGAAGTGGACCAATCAGTTTATGACCCAAAGGTAAAAATACCCGTGAAAAGATGAAAAAAATACTGAAGCATATCAGGTCAGGATGGTGAAATGTGCAAGAAGACATGACTCATCTACTTGTAAACGCATCAGCTCTCGTACTGCATTTTGCTACAATAAGTTTAACCAAGCAAAACTGAGCTCAGCAGGGCTAATCATCTGAACACTGTGGACAGAACTGTGTCTCCTGGCTAAAACAAACCCACCTTTGTTTTGTTCAGTAATGAATCCTCGGACAAACGAGGCCAAAGTACAGCTCAACAGAATTCAAAGGAGATCATTGATGCCCAGTTATCACCAACATCTTTGGCTTTTCTTTGAGTCGCATAAATGTAAGATTTTGGAAGATTAAGATGTGGAAATGCTATTGAAACCACACATCCCTTTGGGTTGTAACTGGAGCATCTTTTGGCTTGAGGGTTTGCTAGAAGAATGGAATGAACCTCAAACAACACCAGAAATTGTTTAGGGTTATAGAAAATTAGCTAATTATCCATCATGGGGTGAGGATTTGTTCATTAGAACAAGCAAGTGCTTGCCATGTTTGTTGGCATCTCATGACCAGTTAACAAGCTGTAGCACTCTTCCTTCAAAACAGTTTGACAGTGTAATTTGAAATGAGTATGAGTCATGGGACTGACCTCACTGGACTGGTGTAAGATAAGGTTATACCAAAGGAATCTGACAGAAGTGCAGAAACAATGTCTGCCCACTATGGCACTGTGTATGTGCCCCTGTGAGGCAGCCATTTTAACAAACCTGGTATTTTTTCTCACTTATTAATATTACTGCTAGGCAGATGAAAGCACAAGTATAAAAACAGGAAAATATTAAAAAGTTATAAATACTGGTAGCTGTAGATGAGCCCTTAAAATGGTGTCAGAGGTCGGGTAGCATAAAGTAATCTCCTAACCCTGATGGCCAGGGACTGAAAGACTCCAGGCCTGATGTTAGGTAAAGGAATTTATTCTCCAGAAATGATGGATTGAGGTTACATTTCAGCAGCAAGGTCACAGCAGTGAGATAAGGACATACAAGGGAATCTGTTACTCATCATAGGTTTATCTCACTGGACCACAGTCTTGCTACTCCTAATTTGCACCAGCGCAAAGGTGAGCTGAAGGAGTTCACCACGGCGTGAGTGGTTGTGTAAATAAAATGTGACGTGTTTCACCAGCTATGCCGACACTGAGCTCCTCTTCTGTCAGCCTGGGCATCCCCCACGGGGGAAGGTCTGGCACAAGGTCAGAAGAGATCTGTGGTGCCCAAACACATCTCCTGCTCCAAACAACGTGGGCTCTAATGGCGAAGAGCCACAGATTGACCTACGGCACAGCCTGGGCACAGCCCTGGTCCCAGGGCTCCGTCCTGGTCTCTGAGGAGCCGTCACCATACCACAACTACAACCTGCTGGTGGTTTTTACCTGGGCTGGCAAGCCACTGATGAAATCCTCACTGGAGAGCTGTTCCTGGCACCTGTGGCCAGTGGCACCTAATGACCCTATTCATGATGGACTGGGTGCTTGGGCAAGGGTGGGATTTCCCCTGTGGCTTCCTGGAAGGGACCAAGTGAGTTCAGATGCTGTAGTGATGGGGCAACTAGAGATTCTCAGCAAAAAATACACAAAAACATCTTGTCTTGCTTCACTCAGAGGGAAACAGAGTGACTGGTGACAGAAAGGGGACCCAGAAGCAGAGCTCAGATGGTTTCTTCTATAAGATGGTGAGACTGTCCCCAGAAGTGCATTGATTTCTGCACTTTTTGCTCTCCAGCCTTCTCAGTTTTCTGAGCCTTTCTATGCACTGTTAGCCTGTGGCTCTGGCTAGAGGGAGAGGAACTTCTCTGATTTTCCAAAAAGCAAAAACAGACTGCCCAGTGCTGGGAACTGAGCATATTGACCCTGATCCTGTTCCTGGTGAAGCTGGAGCAGAGTTAAGGCCCATAAAGTAAGGCATATCCAACAAAAGCAAGGATGACTGAAATAGCCTCTACTCTGGACTGAACTAGAAGTGGCAGAGATAAAAATTGTCGTTCCACAGCTTGAGCTGTGGAGCTGGCTATGAGAATTCTGCGATGGACATACAACTCCTACACTTTAGCAATGGAGAAAGATGCCATGTTGGTGTTATGCTTGCCATAGAGAGAAGAAGAAAATTTTTCTCCTTTCTGAGTTTGGAAGTTTCTGGCCTTTGACCCCCGTCTGCACATGGAGCAGTTCAGGGTCAGCTCCTGGGTGAGGAAGGGGTCAAAGCAAGGGGTATCAGAAGGATGGCTCTGGAGCGCATCATTGCAAACATTTTTGAAGGACACTGAAAAATTGTTCCTGCTATGTCTGGTGTGGAGCCATCGCAGCCAATGAAGATGAGCTCTCCTGCTAGAGCCGAGGGTATGGCAGGGAGCTGTCAGATAACCCTCCTCTACAGCTGCCAGCCCTTGTTCTCTCAGCGAAGAAAAAAGGGCCTTTCCCTTTATTCCTCCTTTCCACTCTCCTTGGCTGTCTCTCCTCATTTACCAAGATTATGTGCTGGAGAGAGAGAGGGTGTACTGGGTTTGGCTGGAGTAGAGTTAATTTTCTTCATAGTAGCTTGTATGCTTGCTGCCTGCCAGGGTTAAACCACGACAGAGGGAGAAGCAGCAGTTCCCCTCGCCTCCCCCTGCACGCCCGCACCCCTTCCAGCTCCTCCGGCGGGTCCTGACATCTCCGTCTCACTGCTGGAGAAGCTCCCCCTGGCAGCACGGTGGGGTGGGATAAAGCACCCCATGCCTCCGACTCGCTGGGGCTGAGAGCAGCCGTGCATGAAGAAGGCTCGGAGAGGCTGATTTTTAAGTCTCCTCTGGGACCTTCACTGCTCTCACCTAAATAAAGCAAATGCTGGCTGAGAGCCCTGCTCCACCTGGGAGCTGAGACCCTGTGCTAGATGGGATGGAAAAGCCTCCATCAGTCTACACTAAGAGTATTTTCTTCGCTTGTGAAAAGTCAATGACCCACACAATCATGTTGATGGTGCTATGGGAAGGACAGCTCTCCAGGAGGAGAAAGCTTTGACAAACTGGCCCTGAACAGTCAGCACAGGCTGCTGTTCAGTTGAAGAGCAGCCCAATAGGGTTTTTGGACCCCTCACAAGCACACAGACCCACCTGTAGTGTGGACGGTGGCATGAAGGGGTGGTAGGGTGATGACCAAGCAGAGGCACTCCAGGAGGGATGTTTTGCTTTATGGTCACACTCGGGCAGCATCTTCCAGGGGAGCATGGGTTCCCCTTGTGCTCCCTCCCAGCAGCAGCTATACCCAAACCACCATGGGGTTGCATTGGCCAGGACTTAGATGCATCCTGGGTGCTCTGAATATTACCAATAGTGCTGCCTGAATATTTGCTGTAGTTGTCAGCTATGATTGACAGCTTCACAGGGGGATTCCTCAGACCCACATGCGGTGAGGAGCTCTCTGTAGATGCAGCAGCAGCAGAAGGATTAAGAATTAGGATTTTGCACACCTCTATATGTAACTGGGAATGTTGGAGCGATGGAGGGTTGCAGAGCTCACTGCTGGGGCTGAGGTTTGTGGGGGACACCAGGGCGTGATGCACCAGAGGGACTTGGTACACCTCCCCAGAGAGCACCTGCATCCAGGCCAGGGAGAAGTAGGACGGTGCCGCACCTCCAGCCAGGTCTGTGCACGCAAGCCGGCCCCAGCAAGCAGCCCCAGCGCTACCCACATAAATTGTGGTGCCTTCCCACAAGATCAGAATCAATCCCTTCAGCCTTAGACTGTCATCTTGTTTGCTTGCTTAGCCTTTCCCTGTACATGCCATAGCACAGGGAAATGTGTTTTTTCTGGTATGGGCATGGCCATGTGCATCTGAGTAAGCTGACATTGTCCCAGCCTGAGCTTTTGCCATTCTAATGGCTTCAGGTTTAATCATAAAGCACTGTTATAAATAATGAATTGTGAGAGACGACATCTTCCAGTAAATCCCGCTGTGTCTGCTTATGTTTGGATCACTGCATTATGCTAAAGTCAGCTGCTCAGAAGCTATTAATGTGGGGAGGCACGGAGTGGATGAGGGAGAAAGGGAGAGAGGCATTAATCTGCTTTGTTGGGTGATGATTAAGGGCAGTGCTGGGGTGACTGGTTTGATGCTCAGAGTGGCCTGACTCTGCTCCATGACAAACCATGGGCAAACCCAAGGCTAAGTCCAGTAGGAGCTGGGTCCGACAGTGTGTGCTTGATTCAGGGTGTAAGGGATTTAAATCGTTAATGGACTCACCCGGGAACTCTGGCAAAGGGGTCATTTGACTACCAGGTGAGGGACAGATTAGCAATGAGAGAAGCAGGGAAATGGCAAGGAACTTCAGACAGGGATCAAAGGATCTGCCCTTCCACTTTTACAATGGATCCATAAGGATTTCAGGTGGGATCTGCTAACCCCACAGGGAAAATGTTCATATTGCTTGTACGGCTGGAACACACCAGTCCTCAGGACCAGGGTACACAGGATCAGCAGTAGGAGCTTGTCCTTGCTACGAAATGTCTTACATCATTACACTGACTTTTCTCTGAAAACCATGTCATGATTAGACAAGGCCTGAATCGAATTAAACACAATTCAGAAAATATAGATAGGACTTACATGGCCTCCTTTGAGCAGTACCCCAAGTTTTGATGGATTTAACCTCAAAACTCCCCTGCAAAGTACATGCCCTACACTTCCCAGTTTACTACGGAAGAGCTGAAACACAAGGAGCTCGGGCACTGCCCAGCTCAGCTTTGCAAGACCTGCGTGATGCTGGCGACCAAGAGCGGACCCATCCGTGCGACAGACACTGTGCAGAGACCCCAGATGAGCACAGGCTTCGCAGGCTGTAGGATCACAAGCCGTATAGCCGGGTCGTAGCACTGCTGTACCCGAGGGCAGCATCTCCCAGCAAAGGTGGGCTGTGCAGCCCTGGCCGAAGGAAACGCGTGTCTCAGGGCTCCCTGCTCCTCTCTGCGCAGTACGTGCTGGGCTGTATCATGCTACCAGCCCAGCAGGATCACTCACATCTCACTGCACACAAATGCTCTGAATCTCCTCTTCAAAGCTGGCTTGCTGTAGGTCCCCACCTCCAAAGGCTTGCTTTTATAACACCCCCGCACAGCTAGCCATGGATAATTAATGCTGATGGAAACAAAGGACTTCACAAGCCTGCCCAGAAATGGACTGATTGGAAAGTCCTGCTGCTCACCAACCTGTTTTAATGAAAGTAAACGACTCTAATGAAATATCGTGCTGTGAGCAATCGCATGCTGGCTCCAGACTGATTCAGCACAATTCCCAGGGCTCTCTCTGCCCTGCGTGGCCGGAGGCAGCATCGCCCCCGCCAGCCACACATCCTTGCCTCCGGCTGGAGGTCCAGTTCACAGACCCTTTTTTTCTGGGACGTGCACCCTCGACGGGCCATCCTGCTGCTCAGCCACTGCCACCGAGGGATCACTGTCCAGACTGGGGCTGGAGCCACGGGTAATGCTCCAGCCATGCAAAGCAAGGAATGCCTTGTATCTCCAAATATCCCATATCCCATCTCCCTGACTTTGACTCAGCCCACCCCCAGGGACCTTATGTGTTATAGGAATCTGGATGGCAAATTTTGCTAAGAACCTGAAATATTGTCAGTGAGCAGCGCTTTTGAAATAAGAGATTACTTTTTAAATAGCACGAGAGCTCTGGCTATTTATTTACTTGTTCAGCACTCTCAGTTTTTAAGCAAAACTTTATTTAGCGTTGATGTAGAATGAAACATTTCCTGGTGTTTCAAGATCGTTCACATTTTTCACTCATTTAGGTTTTGTGTGGCTGTTTCTCCTTCGCTGGCAATAATGGAACTTGGAGAAAAGGAAAAGGAGGAAAAAAAGAAAGAAAACCGTTCCCTTTTTTGTGTTGTAAATCACATTGAGCCAAAATGAGAAACACGGGTTTACTGCAGATTGGAAAAATTCCAGGGGGGGAACATAAATTGTTCTAATCATCTTCTGCACTAGGATTGCTCCCATTTACCACCAGCTTCCAGCTCCCAAAGCCCTTGCTGAGCACGCGGTCCCCACGCCTGCCGAGGGCTGCTGCAGAGTGCTTGTCTTACACTCCTGCCTGCAGCATTTCAGCCTCCAGCCAAGACGGAGAATGCTGCAGACCCCGGCATTTAACCTTTCAAAGGGCTCCTCTGTCTCAGAGACACACTGTGCAAATCTTCTCTCCTTAATGTGAGTTCTTGGCCTGGCCCTGAAACACTGAGTGCTTATGGCAGAGAAAGAGTCTGTGATGGGTGATCAATTTAAGATGGTAAACAGGCTGTCAAGGACTGTTCCAGGAAATACATTTTTTTTTGAGCCATTTTTATGTGAGAACATGAGAAGGGTAAGTAGGGAAAGCTAACAAGTGTATTCGCTTGGAATTAATAACATCTGAGTGAGATACACGGCTTCCCATTAGCTAGCAGTAGCACAGAGACAACCTGGAACCTAGATTTTAGGAATGGATGAAGAATAACAAGTGCAAGTGACGTAACTACTGCAGAAAATCAGATTTTTCAAGACAGCATTCACCTGTTAGGCTGATCATCTCCTCCAGTTCACCGAGGCACTCTCCTGTTTGGGATGGCATTTTATTCTCAGGTCAAAGCATTCTGGGCTTGGAGAAGTTAGAGCCTCAGCTGGTTCAAATCAGCAATATCCCCATCACCACCCAAAGCCAGGGGAGTTAAGGCATTTACACCTGTGGAGTCTTCCTCAGGAGATTTGCCGAATGGTCTCAGGGAGGGCAGAGAGCTGAGAAAGGGCTGGGTGACAGCAAAGAGTTTCTGACCTCCTGTCCTGACCCTGAAAGTTGCACCTAGTTTAGGAAAAACTAAGTGTTAATTTTGTTTCTCTCTCTCTTTTTTTTCCTTCCTTTTTCCTAGCACCAAGCAAAGAGGGGTCCACAATGGGCCCCTGAGCCTCCCCCCACATCCCAGGGATGCCTGTAGCTTCCCTCATCCAGTTTCATGGGACTCAGCCCTTTCCTTAGGGCACAGCCCATCTCCTGGATGCACTTCCTGGCCAGACCTCCAGCCACTGGAAAACGGGGTCTCTCCATTGCTTTCAACAGTGCTTTCAGGTTTGTCTTGGGTGAGAATTTGGCTCTTTGCCTTCCACAGGCGTTGTGTGGCCCCTGGTTTATGCCTTAGAGCTCCTGGGCCTCTCTGGTCTTGCTGTGGATTGGCTTAGGATGGGCAAGCTGGCAACACCACTCCTGTCATGGGCTTTGGCTAAATCCTGAAGAAGACCTAAAACAACTCCTAATACCCTTCCCATACTTGTTCTCTTTGTTTCCCACATTATTTCTTCTCTTTCCTTTTGCTGTGACTCAGTCCGGTGAGGCTGAGATGAAAGCAGCATCTGACAGCAATGACGGGAGTGGGACAGCACTGCTACCAGTTCACTTGGTCCCAGGGGTGATGATAAAATTGTGCTTGGACCAAAGGCTCCCCAGGGATGACTGCAAGTGAAAGTCACCCCAGGGCTGCAAGCTGATATGGTCTTTATAGGCTACTCGTTTGTGTATCTGCCTGTGTTTAGTAAGTTGAGGAGTTTGTTCAGTAATTGCTACAATGAAAGCAAGCCAGCAATAATGTGATGCAATGTTCTGACTTATTTAACTATTTAATATTATAACAGGGAGATTTTCTCTTCTGTTTGCCCTTGAACTCTCTTGCTTTTATCCTGTTCTTTAATCTGTTTCTGGATTCTTCTCTTGTCTTCAGGTAATGTATTCCCTTTAGTCCCACACTCCCTCATATGCGCCCAAGTGTACTGCCTATCTCCTTCACCCTGACCTTGCTTTGTGCCACTTTCCACACCGTCCCCTCCACTGGAACATCATCTCCAAGGCGTGCTGGTAGCTCTTCCATGCAACATCATCACAATGGACCCACACGCCATTCCTCACTCCTCTCGCTGGTTTGTGCTGTGTTTCTCCTGTACCTTCCCCTCTCTATTTCCCCTCCTGTGCCCTTGGATGAGGTGAGTGCACAAGCCAACCTCTTCAAACTCTTCACCACAACTGGGCAGCAACAGAGCTCCAGGGAGAAGGGAGCCCTGGATCTCTTTGGTGAGAACCAGGGTGCCAGTGGGCAGGGGCACAGGAAAAGCCGAGGGAGCTGCAGAGCAGTTCCCAGTCGGAGCGGGGCCGTGAGTGGTGTAACAGGGGGGCTTACTGCCCCAGCAGGGTCTTGACTGTATACTGTGCTTTGCTTATCCTCCCACTTCCAGGCACTGCTCTCTTTGGCTATAAAGTAGTTGTAATAATATTCTATTCTATTCTATTCTATTCTATTCTATTCTATTCTATTCTATTCCATTCCATTCCATTCCATTCCATTCCATTCTATTCATGTCATGCTGCCATGCTCATTCTCATCTTGGATAGAGCCTGCTGTCTGCAGGGTGTGACCCACCCATTGCACATACTCAGAATTGCTAAAGAAAGGTAAGAACAACATATATGTCTTTTCATCAGTGGATCTTGGAGTGTTCCACGAGAGATACCCGGACAGTCTCCTTAGCATGAGGGTGAAGCTGAGGCTGTGAAGGGTCTTGTCTGAAGTCACTCAGCAAGCTGATAAAAGAGCCAGGATTCAAATCTAGGGATCCTACACTTCAGTGCAATGCTCTGTGTCGTAGGTCTTTAAACAAAATAGCACAAAATACCTCTTCCTCAATTCTCACCTTCCTGGAATAATGAAAATTACTTTGAAGTCCCAGGTCATGTTTCACACATTGCCTGCTGTGACAGTGTGCCTGCATCCACCCTCCCCTCTGGACCAGGAGAATTGTTCAAAGCAGCAGAAGAGAATATTGCACGGACAAAAGCCCCTGGCATGGACACATGAGGTTTATTGCAGGTTCGAAAGCCACGTGTGAGTTCTGCTGGCACAAGCTGGGCAGGAAATCTTACAAACATGCCAACTTTCCTGAGTAACTTCATCTCTCCCAGCAGTATATGCATGACTCGTTCAGACATATCTTTACTCCATACTTTCCCCTTTCCTTTTCAACTTATTTGAACTATGTCTGTCTCTTCTCTCTTCCAGAGAATGTGCTGTCATTTCACCAGTGCAGAGAAAAAATGTTAATTTTTTAAAAGTAAAGAAAAAAAAAATCATACTTCAATCTCTTCTGTGAGTATTATGATTACAGAAATCATCATCAACAACCCACAAGTCAGGAAGATCAGTTACTGCTGTAGTCAAGCCCTTTACCTCTTATTTTTCTGTTTCTTTTTTATATCCTCATTCATTCTTATGAATACAGCCTTCTTTTCTTTATAAATGCACCTTTTTTTATACCTTTTGGATCACATTGTGGTTTAGGTACATATTTCTGCCTTCTTAAGGTCTGAAGCTGCATACAGTCTAATGCTTGGGATGGAGTTACGTCACAGCTAGGGGGTTATTAGCAGCAAATTAGGCAAGGATTAATTTGTCACCCACACATTTCTTGCAGCAATCCAGATCTGCTTATCTGTTTGGTCTGATGATCTGGCAAAAAATACCATGAGCTCTTGGTGTGTCTGTCTGTACGGGTAAGCAGCAGCGGTAGCAGAACGGCCAGGAAGGATCACAGGAGGTGGCCCAACAGCAAAAGGCTTGCAAGTGGGCCATTGGTTTGGACAAGTGAAGTCTCAAGAGATCTAAATGGGGTTAGTCACTTCAAAGGTATTTTTTTAACAAGAGAGGTAACTAAAGGTGTATAAGCCTTCCATGACAACGTCTTGTTTGACTGATTGGTGAAGATAGGAAGTTTTGCCACAATAATAATTAGCATGCATTGCCTAATGTTTTTTTTGGAGGTGGATAATGTCTAGGACTTTGCAGGGGAGAGGCAGGGAGAAGAGGGTTTGGAAAAAGAAGTTACAGATCCCAAATACACAGCTTAGCTTATGCTGCCAGAAAGATGCCAGAGCATCCAACCGACCCTGGCACCTGTGCATGGAGCTGGACTCAGAGGACTGAGGTGCAGTACCTGGTGCTGACCTTCTGCCTTCTTCTGGCCAAGCCAGCTCCTGCCTCAGTTTCCCCATTTGTAAAACAGTGCTAATTATATGTTTATTCCCTTTGTGAAATGCTTTAAGGCCTACTCACAGTAAATGTTACCTACAGGACTGGTAATGGCTATTATAATGAAATTATAATACAATTATATATGTATATATAATTTGTATATACATCATAATTAAATTATAATTAAAACTGCTATTAAAATTCATTTTTTGCATGACTTGAGACAACATATACAACAGTTCCCAGTAAGCCAGAAGATCGCAAGTTCTTTTAGTATAGAGCAAAACCGCTCTATGCTAAATTAATTGAACTCTTGAAATTAATTTCAAGCTGGAGTTTTAGTGTAAGCAAACCAACAAAGGAAAGCCTAAATTGAAGAAAAGTATCACGGGATTCCAAGATTGTTAGTATTCTACTGAGCATTTAAGTTATTTAAGCAGAGGTGCTTTTTAACATTGTTTTGCCAAACACCTAAAAGTAGGAGTAACAGAGTTCAGTCCTCTGCATCAAAAGTGAAGATCCAGATCTGGTTTTGTCCATATTCTTCGTCTAAGCTCAGCATCCCTAATTCATAACTCAGACAGATGTGTTGACTTTTCTGAAACTGGCAAAAGGTTTGATTCTTCCTTAATTTAAGTGGCTGTTGGCTGCCAGTCAGAGGAACTTTACTCCTTCCCACTGATCTGCAGTATAAGAATAATTCAAGCTTTGCATTAATTTGAAAGCTCTCTCCTAAAACTCCAACTTCCAGTAGTTGTTCAATTTAATAAAAAAATTGAAACGTAAGCCAGGTTGATTTATATAAGACTCAAATTCCCCAGGAGCATGATCTTCAAAAAAGAAAAAGAAAAACATTAATATAATGCAGCCAATGTCAGATGCAGGACATAGTTCTCTAGCTGAAGATGGAGTGAATTGCATTTCCAATTTACCAACACATCAGTCACCTTCATTTCAGAGGCTCTGTAACATTTAATGAGTTTGTCTTCTTAATGGGGCACTGGATGCATTACAGAATTAGGGTTAGAGCCAGCAATGCATTTAGCTGCTTAGTGCCTAATTCCCATTAATTTCAGTAAGAATGAGGTGCAAAAGTACCGCTGTGGGGTCCCTTTGCGTTTAGCTTTGATGGCTTTATATATTAGAGGAACGAGGAAAAAAATGCAACCTTTTGCCTACAGTGCTCCACTCCCCTTTCATTGCATTGCTCTGGCAAATGCACCAAATCCCCCCCAGCAGTCCCCTCGAGTGGGTGACTTCCCTTCGGACCCCTGGGCTCCCCAGCTCCTCACCAAGCCCGTGAAGGGCAGGATGAGGACCACGGCCAGTACGTAACCGATTGTGGGACTCCCTTTCCAAGGCCACCATCTCAATGTCCCCTCAGCAGCGTGCCTTCTTCATCCTCCCTAGCCAGACTGTACCAAGATGTTCCTTCAGCTTGCAAGCCTGGGATTTGTGCAGAAATTTGGCACAGTGAATGGGAGGATGATTGTGCTCTGGTCTCGCTTTGACATGAGACGTTAGTAGTTTGTATCACGGACCATCCAGACCCCAGGGCTGAGCCCATCCCTTCCATTGGATGTTGCTTAAGGGATCTGGGCAGCAGGCACAGTGCACATGAAGCCTTCTCCAACAGTAGGCAGCAGAGAGAGCTCAGCTGGACTTGGCTGCAGCTCTCAGGAGCTATTTGTAACACACTTGGCTTGTTTAGAAAGATGCCCTTGGCTTGCCTGCCTTCAAAAGCCTCTCATTTTGTGTACAAGTGGTGCTGTGAAATCACGCCAGTTCTCCTGAATTCTTGATGATGGCAACACGATTCCCACAGTCACAGCCCAAGAGTTGCTCCTACTTCAGGAGAAACTCTTGACATGTTTATCTCTTTGTGCTGAGACAGCTATCAACACGGCTCTGCTCTACAGCTACATGATTAGATAAATTACTGTTTTGTGGAAACTATGCCTGGCGCACACTTCTAGCTCAATATCTGGAGGAAAACTAAGGCTTTATTTAGGTTATCTGCTGCAAGGAGATAAAGTGCTCCATACACTGCTTGCTTAGACATGAAAGCTTTGCCACCATCTGTAGTTTATGACTACAGTGTTGTGGTTGAAGATGTGTTAGAGCCCCAAATCGAAACTGGAACTCTCCTTTGGTGGATGCTGCAGAGGAGGCAGGCTCTGCCACCCAGTCCCAACATATCTAAATAAGCAAGGAAGTCATCAGGAGAAAGGGAGGACTGTACAAGCTGGGCCCTGAGGCAGAGCGTGACTGCTGCAGAGGTCCTTCACGCATACTGTCCTAACTCAGTGGGAATTAGAAACCTAGGTATTCGAGAGGAAGGTTAGTCAAAGGGACTTGCTGAAGGTCACACAGGGAACCTGGGATACAGTTAGGAACTGAAAGAAAA